>NC_044036.1:220768966-221082969 GCF_901765095.1 Microcaecilia unicolor | reverse complement strand
ACAATGACGCCTGTCTGACGTCGATGAAGACCAACTATGCACGTTATCGGCAAAAGGCAGAAGAGTATTGCCAGTTCTTAAAGGAGACAAACACGGAGCAGAGTCTCTTGGAAAAAGAACTCCAAGAGACCACGGATCATGAGCGCTATACAGAGGTAGCTAAAGCCGAAGAGATAACAACAAATGCAACTGTAGAACCACAAGACAGCATCTCCGTGCGCTCTCACTCTTCCAAACATTCGTCCAAAAGCTCAATATCCTCCAGGTCAAACAACAAATCGCTCCAACCATTCTGTAGCTCCAGAAGACAGCATCTCCGTGCATTCTCACTCTTCCATACATTCATCCAAAAGCTCAAGATCCTCCAGGTCACACGCAACAAATCGCTCCAACCAGTCGAAAATTAGCGAGGTGACCTCCCAAATGAAGGCCCTCATTCAACAAGAAACCACCCTGAAGTTAAAACGAGTTGCGCTAGAGGCCAAGGAAGCACACAGAGAGGCCGAGGAAGCACACAGAAAGGCCGAGGATGCTCGTAAAAAATCTGAGCTAGACATCATGATAGAAGCACTCCGGCAAAATAGAGAGTTGGTTGAACTGGAGGCGAGAGCTAACTCCCTCGAAGATGCTGTGGGACAGCATGATGAGGTCGAGCGACTTAACTACCTTGTGTTTGAAGACCCTGCTCTAAGAACCGAAACTTACGTGTCAACGCACTCCCCACTACCTGTCAGGACAGTGGAATGGTTCGATTTAGATGAGCCCTCAAACACGGAAGTACAGCACACCAAGGGAATCAAGCCTCACCGGACCAGCTTACACACTCGTACAAGCTTCGATGCACCGCAGCTGGCTTATGCCCTGGGAGTAGCCGATGAAATGGATGTCCCACCCCAGCCACGGGCTCCAGTGCCATACGGCAGCCAGAGGCAAGGAGAGTCTGGGTCACCGTCTCCCGGAAGAGCGCCAGCTACACGCACTTCGTACAAACAAGAAATGGCAGGGTGGCCATACTCTGCACCTATTCCCACTGAGACCGAGACCAGCCAGCCCGCAATGGTTATGACTGACCAGCCCGGAACCTCAACCAGAGATGAACTAGTGAGATATCTGGCACGCAAGGATCTGGGGGGCTCAGTGCTTACCCAGTTCGACGGCCATCCTGAGTGGTACAGAGCATGGAAATCAGACTTCAAGGATGCTATCGTGGACATGAGACTCACACCCAAGCAAGAGATGAACATGATGTTACATTGGCTGGGAAAGGGAACAGCCGCACGTGTGGAGGAGTTGAAGCAGTCATACTTGAATAACCCATCTGAGGGGTTAAAAGAGATGTGGGGAAGACTCGAGGAGTATTACGGCAGCTCAGAAGCCATAGAAAGTTCATTGTTCAATAGACTGGACAGATTCCCAGCGGTATCCGGCAGAGACAACCACAAGCTGCAAGAGTTGGGAAACCTCCTTCACGAGCTGGAAGCAGTCAAGGCCAAGAACAGCTTTTCAAACCTCAGCCAGCTAGACACACCTCGAGGCACCAAGAGTATCCTGGGGAAGTTACCATACGACATAAGGGAGAAGTGGTCAGTAGTTGGCACACGTTACAAGAAAGAGAATCAGGGGAAATATCCCCCTTTCAACATTTTCGCAAAGTTCATAAGAGACATAGCCAAAAGGAGAAACGATCCATGGTTCATGGTCGAGCCATGTGAATCAAGCCAATCCTTGGAAGGGAAAACAGCCAAACCAGGCTGAAGACCCATATCTGTGCACAAGACAGGAGTGTCGCCCGCAACGTCTACACCGGCTGACCCCTCTCTCACCACAGAGAACGTAGAGGATCCCAAAGAACCATGCCCTATACATGGGATGCCCCACCCACTCAGAAAGTGCCGAGAGTTCTTAAGGAAACCGTGGGAGGAACGTAGAGAACTGCTCGCAAGGTACAGACTTTGCTACAGGTGCTGGGCTTCTTCAGACCATATCGCCAAGGACTGCAGAGCACCTAGCAAGTATACAGAACGTGGCAGTGGCCAGCAAACCAACACTTCACGCCCGGGTGATGCCGAACCGCATCCCAACCCCGAAGCGAATCACGGCGAGGAGACGGGAGAGGTAGGGGCACAGGCACTCCAAGCCACGCCGAAGTGCACGAGAATATGCAGTAAAGGCCGCGAAGGGAGATCCTGCACCAAGATATGCCTGGCCAAAGTGTATCCCGAGGGACGGCCGGAGAAGGCAGTCAAAATGTATGTTATCATAGATGAGCAGAGCAACCAATCTCTTGCAAGGTCAGAGTTTTACGACCTGTTTGGAATCCAGCAAAGCTACTCCTCATATAGCATTAAAACATGCGCAGGAGTCACACAAGTGTTGGGGAGAGTAGCAAGCGGCTATACGATAGAAGCAATAGATGGAAGCACCAAGTCAAAATTACCTGCACTAATGGAATGTGACCAGATACCAGATGACAAGGATGAGATTCCTACACCAGTGGTCGCATGGAGTCACCCTCATCCGAGACCTATAGCCAACCAATTCACACCCTTGGACCCAGACGCTGAGATCCTACTCTTGCTGGGTCGCGACGCACCAGAACTCCTGGACATCCATGAATCACGCAGAGGCCCAAGGGGTGCTCCCTACGCGCACCATCTCGATCTGGGATGGACAATAGTGGGCGGCGTCTGCCTCAACCGGACGATAAGACCGAACATCCGTGCGCTCTCCACCAGTGTCTTAGAAGGTGGACGCACCATGCTATTTGAATCATGCGCCAATCACCTGACTACCAAAGAGGTTCACGAACACAAAGAACATAACATTGTCTCACTCCGTAAAACCAGCTCCGCAGCAGGTTTAGGAGAACATCTGGGGAGCTCGGTGTTCCAGACCACTAAAGACGATGACAGACTCGCACTCTCTATAGAAGATAAAGAGTTCCTGAACATTATGGACAAAGGCCTAGAGAAAGATGAGTCAAACGGCTGGGTAGCGCCCCTTCCATTCCGTAAGCCCAGGGCCCGACTCCCAAACAACAGGAGTTACGCCTTCTCCCGACTCGCCTCGCTACAAAGGACCTTGAAGAGGAAACCAGAGATGAGACAACAGTTCACAGCCTTCATGCAAAACATGCTCACCAACGGCCATGCGGAGCTCTCCCCACCGTTGAAAGATAACGAGGAATGCTGGTACCTACCTATCTTTGGGGTATACCACCCACAGAAGCCACGACAAATCCGAATTGTGTTTGACTCTAGCGCCCAGTTCCAAGGGACTTCACTGAACAGCGTGCTGCTCACTGGGCCCGACCTAACCAACAGCCTACTGGGAATCTTAATCCGCTTCAGAAAAGAACCCATTGCCTTGATGGCTGACATCCAGCAAATGTTCTACTGCTTCACCGTCCACGAAGACCACAGGAATTACTTAAGGTTCCTGTGGTTCCATGACGACGACATCAACGGAGACGTGGTGGAATACAGAATGCGGGTACATGTTTTTGGAAACAGCCCGTCACCAGCAGTAGCCGCCTACGGGCTCAGACGGACAGCACGTGAAGGAGAGAAGGAACACGGCGTTGATGCCAGGCAGTCCGTGGAGAGAGACTTCTACGTGGACGACGGGTTGAAGTCCTTACCCACTGAAACAGAAGCCATTGACCCGCTGAAAAGGACACAGATGATGCTAGCGGGAGCTAATCTGAGACTCCACAAAATCGCATCCAACAGCGCCAATGTGATGAGAGCGTTCTCTCCAGCAGACCACGCTACGAACTTGAAGGATCTGGACCTAGGAGTGGACACCCCTCCTCTACAGCGCAGCCTCGGCCTAAGCTGGGACCTGAAAACAGACACCTTTACCTTCCGAGTCTGCACGCAAGAGAAGCCGTACACCCGACGAGGCATCTTGTCTACGGTGAATAGCCTGTATGACCCATGTGAGAAGGAAGAGGCTGTCCTACCCTGGTTAGGCCCCTAGAGGGCGCTGTTCCCCTAAAATGTCCAGATAGAAGGGCTAGGTGAGTCACTAAAGGGATTCAGTAAGGGGATGTATAGCAGGAGGTCACTAGGACCGAGGAGAGTCCTGGAGGAGGAAACAGGTGCAGCAGGTTATGGGCTGGGTCCTGTTTAGCCATTAATCCCTTAAGACCCCACTAGAGTGTGAGGGAGAGAGGGAGAGCTAGCAGCTAAAGAAGAGAGCTGGTAGCTGAAGCAGGAGGATCCCCATGAGAAGTACTGGCTGTGCCCTTTGGACTGGTGGTGAACTGTGTGTTACCAAGAAGGAAGCTGGCTGGGGTAAGAAGGCCCTAGTGTATCAAGTATAAGAACTGTGTGCTACAAGGAAGGCCTGTGTGTCCAGGACTGAGTTAGTACTGAGCCCAGATGCCTGTGTGAGAGGGCTCAGGGGGAAGAAATCTGTTGGGTTTGAACTGTGCAAGAAGAAATGTTTAAGCTGGAAGATTGCACTGAGTAGGAAGAACTGGTTAAGCTGGAAGAACTGTTTAAGCTTATGAAAGTGTTTTAAGCTAAAAGAAGTGTGCCCCAGAGGCTGGAATAAAGATTTGTATGAGAAAATTCCTGTTGATGAGACCTGACTATGTTTGCTTTTTTGAGAACCAGGTCACCCCGAGTAGAAAGGGGTAGTAGACTAATTTGCATAAAATCTGCATACTTAGAACCAGCTCACCCTTAATATCCTGGGATCCTGAGGTGGGAGCTTCCTCTTCACAATAGCCTCATCATCTTCACAATTGGTGGCAGTGGTGGGATCTGCACTGAACATCCACGTGGGAGCAGTCGGATTCCGGATCAGACCAGATAAGGGGTTGGCGTGAGATGGAGGTGCCCTTGGAGGTTCCAGAGGCCATGGTTCCAGAAGCCCGTCGAGGGGGCCAACACTAGCAAAAGCGCTTTGCTTACCTACTCCAGGTAAAGGGTACCTAGGGGGAGGTGAGAGTGGATACGCTGCACCCCATCGGACGGCCAGGCAGGATGGAGGCCTGAGAAGCCGGAGAGGAGAAGGCAAGAGCACTCACCTGAGTCAATTACCGCTGGAGCGCCACCGGACAAGCCAAGATGGCCGGCGCTCTGCATTGCCGAAGCCCCGGAGTGTGAGAGCAGAACGGAGGAGCATTGCAGCAGGCAGGGGAGTCCCCAGAGCGCCGGACCTGCGAAGATGGCTGGCACTCCATATCAGAGGAGCCTCACCAAGGTGAGGAGCGTGACATATTCACCATCCCTTTCCTAATAATTCCTAGCGTCCTGTTTGCTTTTTTGGCCACTGATGCACACTGAGCAGAAGATTTCAGGGTATTATCTACAACAACACCCAGAACTGTTTCTTGAGCGCTGACCCCCTGCATCAGGTAACTGCGATTCAGATTATTATTTCCAATGTGCATCACTTTTTATTTGTCCACATTAAATTTTATCTGCCATTTGGACACCAAATTTCCTAAGGTCATAAAAACCTTGAATAGTTTTGTATCATCTGCAGATTTGATCACCTCATTCATCATTCCGATTTCCATATCATTTACAAATATGTTAAATAGTACCAGTCCCAGTACAGATCCCTGCAGCACTCCACTGTTCACTCTCCTCCATTGAGAGAAATGACCATTTAACCCTACCCTCTGTTTCCTGTCCAATAGCCACACCAGAACCTTGCCTCCTATCCCATGACTTTCATTTTCTCAGGAGTCTCTCATGAGGAACTTTATCAAAAGCTTTCTGAAAATCTAGGTACACTACATCAACCGGCTCACCTTTATCCACATGTTTATTTACGCCTTCAATGAAATGAAACAAATTGGTGAGGCAAGACTCTCCTCGGATGAACCCATGCTGACTCTGTCCCATTAAACTGTGGTTGTCTACGTGTTCTGTAATTTTATTCTTTATAATAGTTTCCACTATTTTGCCCGGCACCGACATCAGACTTACCAGTCTATAATTTAACAGATCACCCCTAGAATCCTTTTCAAAAATCAGCGTCACATTGGCCACCCTCCAATCTTCAGGTACTATGGATGATTTTAACGATAGGTTACATATTACTAACAGCAGATCAGCAATCTCATGCTTGAGTTATTTGAGTACTGTTGAATGTATGCCATCTGGTACAGGTGATTTATTACTCTTTAATTTGTCAATTTGGCTCAGTACATCTTCCAGGTTCACCAAGATTTCTTTCAACTCCTCCCCATCATCACCCTTGAAACCATTTCTGGTATGGGCAGACCTCTTACATTTTCTTCCATAAAGACAGAAACAAAGAATTCATTAGTTTCTCCGCCATGGCCTTGTTCTCCCTGAGCGCCCCTTTTGCTCCTTCATGATCTAACGGTCCCATGGATTCCCTCGCAGGCTTCCTGCTTCTAATGTACCTGAAAAAGTTGTTAATGTGAGTTTTATCCTCTGCGGCAAGTTTCTCTTCATATTCTCTTTTAGCCTTCTTTATTAATACTTTGCATCTGACTTGCCAGTGCTTATGTTGCTTCTTATTTTCTTCATTTGGGTCCTTTTTCCATTCTTTGAAGGACAATCTTTTGGCTGTAATGGTTTCTTTTACTTCACCTTTTAACCATGCTGGCTGACATTTTCTCTTCTTTCCATCTTTGCAAATACGTTGAATGCATCTGGACTGGGCTTCCATGATGGTATTTCTGAAAAACTTCCACATCTTATTTAGTATCCTAACCTTTGCATCTGATCCTTTTAGCTTCTTTTTAACCATTTTCCTCATTTTATTATAGTCGCCCTTTCAAAAATTAAATGCAGATAAAGATTTCTCTTGCGGGTTCATCCCAGATAGTAGCTCAAACTTGATCATATTATGATCACTGTTTCCCAGGGGACCCAACTCCACCACCTCTCACACTATGCCCTGCATGCCACCAAGGGCCAGATCCAAAATGGTTCCCCCTCTTGTTGGTTCCTCGACCAGCTGTTTCAAGAAGCAGTAGTTTATTACTGTTATCCCTCCCCCGCTCCGGGGTATGGTGTATGGTAAGCACTGGGCCCTGGTTCGCCTGTTGTTAGTAGTCGTGGCTCCCAGAAACCCAGTACCCAGGAGTGGTGCGGGAACAAATACACTAACCACGTCTCCCACTTTCTGAAAATGGAGGAGGAAAAGAAACCATTATCAGGATTTGTCCCAGATTCCAAAATATCAAACTGCAATTCAATTAATTAATTCTTTTATTATTTTTGCACTCTCAAAATAAGTTAAGTGTTTAAACAAATCCTATAATAAATGTTTTCTCCTTCCTTAGACAGAACATATAAATTTAACCTGCAAACTCTTTTTTATTAACTTGTTTCATTTGTATTTCAGAACAGGAAGATTGCTTTTTTTACATCAAAGGCTAATCTCAGATAAGTTCAACATTTATTTCCAACACCTTCTATTTAGCCTCTATATTTGCTTCACCTCTTTATAGGTTGTAACAAGAATTTGATATTTTGTGTGTAATTCTTTTCTTTCAGTGCACAGACTTCTCTTCAACTTTCAGCTTAGGTAAGTATTTTCAATTATTTTCTTTGCTTTAATACACATACGCACTCATTGGTACCGTTCCGGGGCAGAGGGAGCATGGAAACGAACGACGCTGACCGGCGAGCGGCACCACCCCAGCGGCGTGCACTGGGGGGGATTCTTTCGCCAGGGGGGGCGTGCTGCACGGGGGGGGGGGGGGGCGCTGCACCCAGGGGGGCGGGGCGCATCGGCGATCCATCCCGGGTGTCAGCGCCCCTAGGAACGCCACTGTATAGAGCTGCCAAGTGATCCAGTTCTAGAAGGGAGATTTTTCAACCAGTCCTAGTGTGAACTCACATCCCAAATTCATGTGGGATTTGCCGTCTCTGATTCTACCCATCAAAATCTGTGCTGCAGTACATCCAAAATGACTTAAGAAAATGCACTCGGACCCCTCTACTGTTTTCTCATTTGCTTTGGTCCCACTGTCTCTTTTCTGTTTTTCTTTGTTTCTTCTGCCTTTACAGGGTCTCTTGCCCATCTGACATTTCTTCTGTCACTATTTGTCCTGTCCAGCATCTCCCTTCTGTGTTCCTTGTCCCTATCCTACCCCCAAGTTCAGCATCTGCCCTTTCTGTGTCCCCATCTTCCCCCTTTTTCAGCACAAGCCTACCTGGTCTCCTCATCTCCCACTTTCTTGCATCTGCCGTCCTGGTGTCCCCCACCTCTCCCTTTTTCTAACATTGTCCTGTGTCCCCATCTTCCTGCTTTTTCCAGCATTACCACTGTTACCATCTTCCCCCTTTTCCAGCATTACCTCTTTGTCCCCATCTCACCCATTTTTCACCATTGTCCCCATATCCCCCTTCCAGTGGTGCCCCTCTCTGTCCCTATATCCTCCTCCCCTTTCCAGTAGTGCCCTCTTTGTGTCCCTATCTCCTTCCCCTCCCATGTGATAATCTTTGAATAACTGTCTATACTTATGGCTATGCTTTCTGAACATGTGGTATCAATAAAGGATAAACTTTTAAATGCCCAGTTGGGTATATATGCTAATCTCAACTTTTTTAAATGTTTCAGACACATCCATCTATTTATTCTCATGATATAACTAAATTCTATTATTCTGTCTCACTGTATTTTAAAATGTAAGCCATACTGAATCCAACTTTGCTTGGGATAATGTGTGATATAAATATATTTAAAAAAAATTCTTTATCCTCCACATTTCAAGACATTGCCTATCCTGCTGGATAGTGATGGCACAAGGAAAGTAAATTTGGCTCTCTTGTTAAAGTGGACTAGATAGACTCACTTCCACTCTGGTCAATTAAACCTTCCCCGCCCGCAGGGGTCACGTGATGCTGTGAACGACAGCGGACGCAAGTTAGCTCGCGGAGGGAACCCGATCCACTTTAACGCCCGTGAGACCTGAAACCCGGCACTACCCGCGGGGGAAAAAAGGGGTGAAAGTGTGCAGCATCGCATGGACAAATATTTATCTGCCCCGACGACCCGAATGTCGGTAAAAGTGTCGCGCAAAGGAGCAGACCGCAACAAGTCCAGCGAGGACAAAATGGCGCCCAGCCCTCCGCCTCGAACAGCTTTTGCGGAGTTCCTGGCCGAAATAACAGAGGCAGTAGTCAGTGCTCTGGACTCACGTTTTCAGCAACTCTCGGAACAAATAGCGGGAATCGCACAGAATACAGCAGAGTTGCACCGCCGTACAGGCGAGTTGGAGGTCAGAGTCTCGGATACAGAAGACACGATACAGGCCCAAAATGAGAAAATAGAGCGCCTAGAAGCACTGGCTCAGTCTCAGCATGAAAAACTGGAGGACCTGGAGAACAGAGCAAGGCGCGAGAATTTAAGATTTGTGGGCTTTCCAGAATCAGTCTCGGAGGCAACATTGGCAGCCACGCTGGAGACATGGTTGGTGGCGGGTTATCCTGAGGTGGCTAGCCATGGGAAAATCTGCATGGACAGAGTACACAGAGTGGGCCCAGCGAGGCTGAATGCGGAGAGGCCGAGGGTGATAATTGCAAAGTTCCACAAGTATTCGCAGAAAGCCCAATTGTTACAGCTTTATAAGACCAATCGAGAAGACGCCCGGTTTGAGGGGAAGCCGATTCAAATCTTTCAAGATTACTCTGCGGACTTGGCAGCAAAGCGGCGCAAGTTTTCAAAAATTTGTACTCAACTGATCGAGAAAAAGATTCGTTTCACTCTACAATACCCAGCCAAGCTGCGGGTACATTATAACAACAGATGGCAAGTATTCATGGAGGTCGCAGCGGCAGAGACATGGACAAACAGTTTGGAACCACCTGAACCCTAAATTAACAGGGCGAACGGGCTAAGGACTGAGGACTTAGTTCGCTACTGGACAATAGTCTCATGGGCATGAAGGTACATCAGTTCTTGTTGTTAAAGTTTGAAGTAGTGGATGGGGCTCCCCGGGGCACTTGGTGTATTGACCCCTACCAGACAACCTCACTCTGGGTGGGAGAGGGCCCTGGTACCCCAGCAAGGGGAAGGGATAAGAAGGGGGAGGGGAAGGAGGGGGATGGGAAGTGGGAGCGGAAGGAGGGGGATTAGAGGGAGGGGGGAGATAGGGGAACTTCAGGAGCCACAGAAAGGGAATGTCACAGGAAAAGGATCGAAGGCCACTGAGACCGTAGGAGGACAAAGATCCCCAGGGAGAAGGGCTGGGCTCCCGGGGGAATATCTGCAGGAGTACATTTGGATGGGGACAATAGGTAACATCTATACATAAATCCACTACTCACATAATCTCCTGGAATGTGTCAGGTATAACATCCCCAATAAAGAGATCAAAGATATTAGGGCAACTCAAGCACCATAAAGCAGACATTGCCTGCATTCAAGAGACCAAATTGACAGATGGGGAACATGAAAAACTGAAACAACAATGGGTGGGGGAGTGCCACTATGCATCAGCAGGGACCAAGCGGAGTGGGGTGGCAATTTTGATAAAAAAGGGCCTCCCGTGCTCGGCTAAGTTAATATACAAGGACACTGAGGGGAGGATCCTGCTGCTCAGACTTAACATCCAGGGGCAGAGCTACTACTTGTGCAATGTGTATGGTCCTAACTACCCTTCCCCCTCCTTCTTTCAAAAATTAATAGCGCTAGGTATGCAACACATGGACGCTCCTTGGGTATGGGCGGGAGACTTTAACAACATCATGGACGTCCAACTGGACAGGACCGGGGTCGGACATAGGCAGGGGGTCAGTAGTAGCCTACCAGAACTCTGCAAGGCGCTAACATTAGTGGACCCTTGGCGACTCCTGCATCCCTCCACCAAAGACTTCACACATCAGTCCAAAGTGCACCAATCATGGTCTCGTCTGGCTTACATTCTAGCGGCCCAGTCGATATTCTTTAGAGTGGAGAACGCAGAGGTGGGACCCTTGGCGATATCAGACCACTCATTAATATGGATAGATCTGACACAGGAGGGCCGCGGGGAGTCGGGTTACACATGGAGATTCCCGTCCTACTTATACAGTGAGGAACAATTTGCCAAACACATAAAGGAAAAGTGGGACAGTTACTGGGAAATAAATGCTGCTTCCTGTGAGTCCCCGATAGTACTGTGGGAAGCTTCGAAAGCTGTAATGAGGGGGGAGATTATAGCGTACATGAGCGCTAGGAAAAAACAAATCTCAGCGGGTATTATAAATCTTGAAAGGGCGCTAAAGTTGGCAAAAGGTAAATACTTAAAGAACCCAACCAGAGAGCACAGGGAGGCCCTAACAGCAACTACAGTGGCACTGAATTCCCTGATTCATGAACAAACTAAAAAACGATTGCTAGCGCGTGGGATACACTTTTGTCGCTTCGGGAATAAGACAGGGAAACTGTTAGCTAGGGTGGCCCACTCACAGACACCAAAAAGGCTAATAACATCGATTATATCCCCGTCGGGGTCTGGAATACACAGTCCTGAGGAGATAGTTGAGGCATTCCATTCATATTTTACAAAAATGTATGCAGGGGAAGGAGACCAGGAAGAGTCGGCAGCACGGGACTACATAGAGGACTCAGGTCTTCCCAAATTGCCATCAGCGGTCCGGGCGGCGCTCTCTGGTCCATTGCAGGCCCGTGAAATACAGCAGGTGCTCAAGACTTTACCACTGAGCTCCGCACCGGGCCCTGATGGGTTCCCGGCTGAGTATTACAAGCTCCTCCCAATCCAGTTTAGTGCCCCATTAATTGATTATTATGAAGCAGTGGTTGGGAGAGGTCACTTTACATCAGGAGAAAATGAGGCATGGATAACCCTGATCCCTAAGCCGGGTAAACCGGAAGATAGGGTAGAATCATATAGGCCAATTTCTCTTATTAATGTTGACTTAAAAATATTAGCCAGAATTTTGGCAGACCGTCTGGCACCACATATGCAACACCTGATAAGAGAACATCAAGTGGGGTTTGTGAGAGGCAGACAATCAGTGTTAAACGTACGAAAAGTCTTACTAACCATTGCACAGTGCAGATCAGCAAAGACCCCACTCTTGTTAACGAGTCTAGATGCTGAAAAAGCATTTGACAAGGTGCGGTGGAATTACCTATATCAAGTGTTAGAACATGTGGGCATAGAGGACTGGTTTTTAAAAGCAGTTAAAACACTCTATGAGGCGCCAACTGCCCGAGTGTTGGTAAATGGTATGAAATCACCAGTGCTGGAGATAAAATCGGGCACAAGACAGGGCTGCCCTCTCTCACCCCTGCTGTTCCTGCTGTATTTAGAGCCATTGCTATGTACGATTGAAGCAGATCCAGAGATAGTTGGGGTTCAGTTGCCAGGTCAACTGGTGAAAGCCCCAGCATTTGCAGATGACATGTTTTTGACCTTGACCAGGCCACAGGAATCCTTAACTAGGCTTCTAGAAGTCATAGATGAGTTTGGGTTTCACTCCGGCTTCACTTTAAATTCCAAAAAATCGGTGGCTCTCCCCTCAAGGGTGGAGATGTGAACAGAGTGGCAGGGACCCTTCCCATTGCAATGGGCCTAGGAGGAGGTGAAGACAAAAGGGGAGGTAAAAAAATCCTCACGAAACCGTGAAGATGACACAAAAAAGTGAGGAGAATGGATGTGACATACCTCGGAGTGCGCATACCAATAAATTTAGACACACTTTACTCCTGTAATATGAACCATTTGAAAGACAAAATGGGTAGAACATTACAAAGTTGGCAAGCCCTACCCTTATCCTTGATGGGGAGGGTAGCCCTATATAACATGATCCTATTCCCGGCCTGGGTTTACACATTCCAAATGCTACCCATGTACTTACGAGCCGGGGATGAGAGATGGCTGCAGAAACAACTTAACCACTTCTTATGGCAGGGTAAACGAGCGCGTATGTCCATAAAAAGAGCGATGCTTCCCAGAGATAAGGGGGGGTTGGGGCTATTGAATCTACGTCTGCTCTCGGTGGCAAGTGGAATGCGCCATCTCTTGGACTGGTTTAGGTCTACTCAATTTTTTTCCAACACACCAGTAGAAACACAATGGTTTAGGGGAGGGCACTTTGCGAGCTGGCTACATGCTTCGGCGGGGCGGGTGTTGAGGTTGGGCCCAGTGTCCCCTATATTCCAGCCATTGAGATTGACATGGAAATGGTTATGTAAATATTATGGCTATAACAGGTGTATTTCCCCCCTGCTACCCATCCGAGGTAATCCTGAATTTCCAGTGGGAAGTACCTCCAGAACTTTTCAGGAATGGGCAGGGAGGGGAGTGAGATATGTATACCATGTAGTTGATGATCAAGGCGAGATAAAGCCCTTTCCAGAACTTTGTACAGAGTTTAAACTGTCAAAAAGGGACACTTTTGCATACTTGCAGCTAAAACATTATGTGCACTCGCTGCCGAGACAAGCCTTGAGTCTGGAATCGTGGGAAAACTACAATGCTATGCTTGGATTGGATGCGCAATCTCGAATTCCATTGGCATACTTTCATGCACACCTACGAGAACACACCGAACAGGAGGACTATACCAAGCTGGCACAGCAATGGAGTACAGAACTGGGAACTCATGTTACTCAGGAGCAGATGGAATCTTGCTTAAAGAGGATTTACAAACTAGCAGAGAACGTAAACTGGCAGGAGACACAATATAAATTTATTCTTCGTCTCTATATCTCCCCGCATAGAGCCTACAGGGCCACACTAAGGGAGACAGACTCATGCCCAAAGTGTGAGATGGCTAATGCACATTTGGGACATATGTTTTGGACATGCCCAAAAATTCATAGATTTTGGAAGCAGCTAGCAGAACACGTATCTGCAATGTGGCAAATTAAATGGTACCACTCCCCAAGACAACTTTTTAACACCTTTTCTATTCAGGGACAGGCACCAGCAGGAGCGAGGGCCTTCCTGCAAAGAGCTAGTTTAATGGGGAAGAAAGCTATTCTGAAGGTATGGCTGTCGGCAGAAAGCCCCACAGTCAGCCATTGGCGTTCGCTAATGATTCAAATGTGCTCACTAGAACGGAAAAATGTGGCGGATCTGTCTTCAGAAAAGGGAGACATGTACTGCAAGATATGGTCTCCATATTGGGACACATTGACATCAGTGGCAAGAAGTAGAGTCTTGAACTCCTGAAGGGTAATAGGGAGGGAGGCGGGGTGGAGGGGAGGGGAGGGGGGAAATGGGGGGGGGGGGGATGAAGGGGAGAAAATGAATAAAACTCTTAAGGACCCGCAGATCGAGATTGTATTAGCCTAGAATGTGCATTGGTCCTGTTAACTGTTTTGTTAATGTTATGGATTTTTTGAGTTGTCAATAAACAAGATGGAAAAAAAAAAAAAAAAAACCTTCCCCGCCCGCTTTCTCTCTTCTCCAGCACACCCCCCTCCCCCAGGGCAGCTTTCTCCCTTTTTTTATTTTTATTTTTTTTGTTACATTTGTACCCCGCGCTTTCCCAGTCATAGCAGGTTCAATGCGGCTTACATATTATATACAGGTACTTATTTGTACCTGGGGCAATGGAGGGCTAAGTGACTTGCCCAGAGTCACAAGGAGCTGCCTGTGCACCAGTTCCCCAGGACCAAAGTCCACCACTAGGCCACTCCTCCACTCCACTTTGTCCATATCAGCAGACTGGAAGGACTATTCAGGTCTTTATCTGCTGTCATCTGCTACATTAGCATATCACTGGTAGATGCAGGATCTGAACTCAGATCCTATGCTCTTGAATATTTGTCCCCTACTTCTGCTGCAGTAGGCGAGGGTACCATGAGAAGGTTGAGGATGCACACATTCAGGGAGCCCCAGGTCTTCCTTCTAAGTACCAATATGGCAAATGTCTGGGGATAAAGTGCCAGGGAGTAGCTGTGCTCAGCATAATATTAAAAACAGCTCATGAGAGATTAAGAAAGGAACATGGCCACCATGGCAGAAAAAATAATCCAACAACAGTATCAGGAAAAAAAACACACACACACACACCACAAGCACTGTCACTCCAGTGGTACAATTGCAGTGGTACAATTTTTATACTGCCTTATTTGTACATACAAGTCAAGGCAGTGAACAAAGTCAAAACATCATAGTTTGAGAGGAAATCCATTCAAAACAGGAAAGAGCATACAAGGTTTACAAACCAAGTCAAATTAAAACAAGATATAATGTCAAAATAATCTTAAACATTCAAAAGTCATTTTTTGTCCCAGCATAGAAAGCCAAGCTTAATTATACTCTAAGAACCCAGGAGCAGGGTGGCTCTATAATCAGACTAACTGAGGCGGCGAGTTCCGGCAGCACTTTTTAGGAAGCAACAGCTTGCCGCCTACCTGCCTCCTTGTCCTTGAAGTCCATTGCTTGCCTCTCTCCGGAGCTTCAACTGCCATCTCTCTCCCTGGCATCTCTCCTTCCAACACCCTTAGGGCCAACATCTCTCCTTCTTTCCCCTGAATCTATCTTCATTTGCTTGCACAAGCCATCCCCCTGCTCGCCCGCCCGCTTTCTCCCTTCTCCATCCACACCCCCCCTCGCTCGCTCGCTTTCTCCCTTCTCCAGCACCCCTCCCCAAGTGTTGCATCGTTCACCTTCTCTTCTGGCTGTCTTCTCCCTCCTGCGCAGCACCGGCGATTCAGAGTCAGCTTTCTCCTGCCAGCGTCGGGGCCTCTTCTCAGGCGCGTCCCACCTCTGCGGAAAACAGGAAGTTGCAATAGAATAGGCGGGACGCGCCTGAGAAGAGGGTCCGACGCTGGCAGGAGAAGGCTGACTCTGAATCGCCGGTGCTGCGCAGGAGGGAGAAGACGGCCAGAAGAGATAGGACTCAGGAGGGAGCAGGAAAAAAAATTATTGGCACAGGGCGCATAGGCGCCATTTTTTTGAAACAGCTGTTTGGGGGAGCGACTGCTCCCCCTGCGCCCCACCTGGCTACGTTTCTGCACTCAGTCAATCTTAACAGTTCCTCACTCAGAGTACTTACAGTCCTGAAACACAAGCAAACTTCCTTCCAAGTCTCTCTCTGTTTAATTCTCAATTATTCCCTCATATACTAAACGTTTCCCAAATCACTTTGCCACTTTTCCTGTTTCTCTCACAGCTCCTTCAAAACACCTCCTCTCCCTCTTAGTGCTCAGCTTCTTCTGTTAACTGCCAGCTGCTATTGTCAAGCCAACAGAAGCTCAGCTCTCAGCAAACTCCAAGGACCTGCGCTGCTGGCCACAACGGAACTCTGGCACAACTCAGGTAATTTTATTTATTTTATTAACCCCTGGGTTACATTACATCTAGAAATTTTATCTCCCTGGCATTCCTTGATGTAACATTTATCCAGTCAATATCGGGGTAATTGAAATCACCCATTATTATAGAATTGCCCAATTTACCAGCTTTCCTAATCTCTGTAAACATTTCTTCATCCATCTGTTCGTTCTATCCTGGCAGACGGTAGAACAGCCTTACAAGAATACTCCTTTCCAATCACACATGGAATTTCTATCCATAATGATTCCACGCTGCTATCTGTGTCATGTGGAATGTTTATTTTATTTGACTCAATTCCCTCTTTAACATATAGCGCAACCCCCCCTCCAATTTGATCCTCTCTATCATTGCGATACAATTTGTACCCTGTTAACACAGTGAGCCATTGATTGTCCTCTTTCCACCAAGTCTCTGAGATGCCTATTATATCTACCTCATCATTTAGTGCTATATATTCTACAGGGGCGTAGGCACGGGTGGGCCTGGATGGGCCTAGGCCCACCCACTTTGGGCTCAGGCCCACCCAGCAACGTTGCACCTCATAGATGCCCAAACCCGACTTTTCCCTTCCTGCTGCTCACTTCAGCTTTCCCTCCTCCCAGCCACCCGCCGGCACGCCACAGGTTTTGTTCCCTCCCTGCTCCCTCCCCTGACATCCCCATCTGGCAGCGGTGTTAGCTCCGCTGCTTCAGCAGGGCCGTCTGCACGCTGCTATGAATGCTTCCTCTGTGCTGGCCCTGCCTCTTCAGAAAGAGTGTTGGAGAAGGTGAATCCGGCCTGAAGGAAGCAGTCACATAGCAGCAGCATGCTGATGGATGCGGCGCTGTGCGGCTCCACTGCAGACGTGCAGAGCTAGACCGCGATGCCGCCTGACGGAGATGGAAGGGGAGGGAGGGGGAAGAAGGCATGTAGCGCACCGGTGGGTGGCTGGGAGGTGGGAGAGAACAAAAACTGCAGTGGGTGGCTGGCGAGGGGGGGGGGAGAGGGGAAAATGTGCAGCAAGTCAGCGGGTGGCTGGGGGAGGGGGGGAGAGAGAAAAAAACCCACAGCATGCCGGTAGGTGGTGGCTGGGGCCCGGGGAAGGGAGGAATCAAAACCTACATCAGATGGCTGGTGGCTGGGAGGGGGGGAGGGAGGAGAAAAATCTGCTACATGCCAGTGGTGGCTGGAGAAAGGGAGGAAAAAAAAACCTGCAGCATTCTGACAGGTGGCTTGAGGGGTCAGGGAGAGAGGGAGAGACAGGAGCACTGTTTGGATGAGGGAGTGAGACAGGGTAGTACTAGGTAGGGTGGAGGAACAATCGTTCGATGTGGGGGGAGGGATGGAGAGATGCTGCAAGGGGAAAGAGAGGGAGAATTGTTGGATATGGGATGGGATGGGATGGGGAGAGGGAGGGAAAGGCTGCATAGGAGTGGTAAAGGACCAGAGAGAAAAAAAAGTGTTGGACATGGAAGTGGAAGGAAAGGAGGGAGAGATGAGAGGGGAAATGTTGAACATGGCATTGAGGTGAGGAGAAGGAAGGATGGAGAGATGCTGTGTGGCGGGGGGGGGGGGGGGGGGGGTGAGATGTTAGACCAGGGGCTCAAGGCAGGGAGAGGGAGAAAAGTTGGACATGAAGGAAAGGAGAGATGCACAAGCGGGGGAGGGGAGAAAGATGGAAGATGGATCCAGGGAGGGATGGTAGGGAAGAGAAAGGGAAAAATGCTGAACAATGGGGGAGGGGAGAGAGATTGGACAGGAAGATGCTGGTGGTGGGAGGTAAAAGGGATAGGGAGATATCAGGCTAGAGGGTGAGGATGGGAGAAAGAGGGAGCTGGAAGGGTGGAGGGAGGGAGACACGTGGAATGGTGGAAAGCATGGGGGAGAGGCCCAGGGAGTGGAGTTGGCAAGGAAAGAAATGAGAGAACAGTGATTACAGGGGTAGAAATATGGTAATGGTGCATAGATTGAAGATGGACAGGAATGATAGGCTGGGAAGGAGAGAGATGGGGAATGGGAGAGCTAGTGGGTGAAGGAAAATGGAAATGTGATAGATATCTTAAAAGTAAAAAGAAGGAAAAGATTTAGAAAGAGGATGAAATTTGAGGGTACAGAGGCAGAAAAGAAAAAAGAAAGAAAGGAAGGAAGGAAGGAAGGAAAGAGCTAAAATGGAAAGATCAATATTTCAGATGCAGGTATAGTGAGGAAATGAAATGACAGGAGAAAAAAGACAAATGGACAGCCGCTTGAAGAATTAACAGAAGACAGACAGGAAAGTGGGAAAGAGAAATTGGAACCAACATGATGGAAAAATAAAATGTCCAGACAATAAAGGTAGAAAAATCATTTTATTTTAATGTTTTAAATGGAATATGTTAGCTTTGGGAAATGTGAATAGTGGATGTCTTTTTATTGTGTTAAGTAGAAAAGGAAATGCGCTTTTGTTTTTTGTTTTCTCCAGTGTTGCAGTGCATGCTGAGGTTCCCAGTTCAATTTTGTCTACATATTTTTATTTCTAATTTGTGATCCCTTGTTCTGTAATTTGTGAGGTTCTGTCAGTGTGACTGTAACAGCAGTTGAAGAGATTGGAGAGGAGAGGGAATTGGGGGAGGGGCATCTTTATTTTCTGCCCTGGTCACAAGCATGGTTAACAGCAGCCCTGACCCTTGCTGTAGCTAGTGGGGATCCCCAAGCTGGGAATCTCTTTCGAAGCTGGCCAGAGCTGCCTTACACCGAGCTTGGCAGATGGGGGCTGCATCCTGGAGCAACTGACAACTAGGCATGTATGGGGTGCTGGCATCAGTGGCTCGAGGAGTTGCTGCTGCCTGCTGGGCTTGGTGGAGAGGAGTTCTGGCCATCTCTAGTGGAGGTCCCCAGCTGACAGAGATTGGGGATCCTCATCAGCTAAAGTATTTATATTTTGAGTTGGGAAGTGCTTGGGGAGGATGGGGGGAGAGAGAAAACTTTGTGCCCACCCTCTTTGTGCTCAGGCCCACCCAAAATTGGTTGTCTGGCTACACCACTGATATTCTAACTCTCCCATCTTATTTTTTAGGCTTCTAGCATCTGTATACAGGCACTTCAAATTGTGTTTTATCCTTTGATCTACAAACTGCTTAGAAGTTGAAGGGAATAATGTGCATCCTTTGTCCTGCTCTCTCATTAAGCATGCCTAGTTACTTTCAGCATTGTTGAAACCTCTCTACTGGGATTCCCCAAATGTCCTGTTTCAATAGTATCCTTCAAGGATACTCCACATCAAACCATACTCTCATGAGCGACTGTCAGCTTTCCCCCTTCCCCCCCCCCCCCCATTCTAGTTTAAAAGCTGCTCTCTCTCTATCTCTCTCAAAGTGAAACACATACATCAGAATGTGTCCCCACTCACTGTGCAGTGCATCTCTCAATGGGGATCACTTGCCATCACTGCTACTTCTGTACTGTGCACATGACCCTGATGCAGTGAGGCCTAATCAGAGATCCATCCGTGATGGAGCACATCATTTTAGGCCAGGGGCGTAGCCACGGGTGGGCCTGGATGGGCCCAGGCTCACCCACTTTCCCTCTAGGCCCGCCCAACCAATGTCCGCCCCGCCCCGGGTGTCAGCAGGTGGGGGGGTGCTCCGCTAGCACCGCAGTCCCCACCTGCCTACCAGCTCCATCGACGGCCAGACGACCCTCTTCTGCCACCCGGCACCCAACCTTAAAAAAAAAACTGGGGAAGCGCCTTGCAATTTGCTCTGCTGTAAAGCAAGCAAATTGACTCGTCGCGTCGGCCCGTCAATCACTGTGTCCCGCCCTCGCGGAAGTAGGAAGTTACATCAGAGGGTGGGACACAGTGATTGAAGGGCCGACGCGTCGAGTCGATTTGCTTGCTTTGCAGCAGAGCACAGCAGACGTGAGGCACTTCACCGCTTTTCTTTTTTAAGGCTGGGTGCCCGGTGGCAGGAGAAGAGGGTCGTCTGACCGTCGATGGAGTTGATAGGCAGGTGGGGACTTGGTCGGGGAGGGGGGCTCAGATAGGAGAAGGGGTCTGGGTGGGGTGGAGTGGGGAGAGGAGGGGCTCAGATGGCAGAAGGGGACGGGGTCTGGGTGGGGAGGAGCTCAGATGGGAGAAGGGGACTGGGTCTGGGGTCTGAGAAGGGGATAGGTGGGAGAATGGGGCCATGCCTGGGGCAGGTGGGAGAATGGGTCTGGGGCTCAAAAGGGGGGCCCTAATGCAAGGCATGTGGATGAAGGGAACTGGGGACTGAAAAGGAGGGTAGGTGGGATAAGGGGGCTAGTACTGGAACTGGGGGCTGAAAAGGGGCAGGGTCTGAAAAGGGGACAGGGAGAAGTGACTGGGGCTGAAGCTCGGGACTGGTGGGGGAAAAGGGCTGGGGCTGAAAAGGAGGGGAAGGTGGGATAATGGGGCTGAAACTTGGGGCCGAAAAGCAGGGCCGTGCCTAGGGTCTCTGGCGCCCCCCTGCAGACTATCAGTTGGCGCGCGTGCAAAAGCACGCGCACGCCCCACCCCCATCCCAGACTTTTAAATTTACCTCCCTCCGACATCTGTGCAGCGTCAGTGAAAGCGCTGCCTGTCTGACGTCTCTCCACCAGCCCAGCCTTCCCTTCGCTCGTTCATTCCCTCTGTGTCCCGCCTTCTTCTGACATCATTTCCTTGAGGGCGGGACACAGGGAACGAACGAGTGAAGGGAAGGTGGAGAGACGTCAGACAGGCAGCGCTTTCACTGACGCTTCGCAGACGTCGGAGGCGGAGCGAGGTAAATTTAAAGCGCCGGGGAATCGGGGATGGAGGGGAGCGGAGGAGTAAGGTTTTTTTTTTTAATGCAACGCGACAGCGCGGTGCCCTTGAAGGCAGGTGCCCCCCTGCAGCGCTTACCGCGCTTACCGTGTTGGCACAGCCCTGCTGAAAAGAAGGGGCAGCGAGAGGGAGGGCAGACCCTGGATGGATGGGAGAGGGAGGGCAAATGGTGGATTGAAGGGGCAGAGAGAAAGGGCAGACAGTGGATGGAAGGGATGGCAGAGAGGGCAGACACTGGATGGCAGAGAGAGAGAGAGCGAAGACAGATGCTGGATGGAAGGAAGACAGTGAAAAGAAGATGAGGAAAGCAGAAACCAGAGACAACAAACTGTAAATAAAATATATATGTTTTTGCTTTAGGATATTGTAGCTGTGTTAATAAATGTTTATAAACAGAACATGGAAATAAGGTAATCTTTTTATTGGACTAATTTTAATACATTTTCACTAACCTTTGGAGAACAAAACCCCCTTCCTCAGGTCAGGATAGGATACTGTATCAGCACTATACTGTATTGACCTGAGGTTTTGGCCTCTGAAAGCTAAATGTATTAGTCCAATAAAATGGTATTATTTTATTTTCTATATTTGTTTTATTTCTATTTGTTAATTTGTAAAGTGGTGATTGGTATGTGTTTGTTTTTTTCAAATTTACATCTGCTGTCTTTATATTTTGCACAGTACTAGGGGACATTTTCTGTTTCTGTGGTGTTGCATTGTATGCAGAGTCTGGCATCTTGGGGGTTTAGCTTAATTTTTGTCTAAATAGCAAGTTTATGATTACTTATTCTATAGTGGATTAGAGTGTATCTGTGTTTGTGAAAAAGACATAGCTTTCATTTGTCATTGACTGTGCAGGATCGACAATCTGTACTATTCTGTCTGGTTTTGTTTTACAATAGGTGAATTGATGTTCTAGTGCTCACTGTAGTGTTTAAGATGCTTTCCTTTTCCTTGTGTGACTTGTAGAAATTACTGTTTATGGTGTGCTAGAATTGCTCTATAGGTCCTGAGTGTTTTGTATTCTCGGTATGCCTAGTACTGGATTTTGGAGGGGGGTGTTAAAAAATGACCAGCCCCCGGTACGCCACTGTTTTGATCGTTGTCGCTGCCTTTTCTCCCAGGGCTGATGCCAAACTATGGGGGAGGGTGAAGGGCAGGATTGATGCCGGGCTACATTTCAAGGCTGGAGATTTTGGGACAGTCCTGCATTTCTGACCACCCCATTGTTATGGGACTTGCAGCACTGATTTCCATGGGCAGAATCAGGCACTGCAAATCCCACACTGATTTGGGTTATAAAGTTTAAATCACGACTGCACAAAATCTCAAGCCTGGAACTGGGTAATTTGCCATCTCTGTGATTTCTAATTTTTTGTGTTTTATTCTGCAATTTGTAAGGGGTGGTCTGTGTTCTGCATGTGACCACTGTAAAAGATTCTGTGTGCATGTAGTTCGTGTGGGGATCTATACGAGTCTGACTTCTCTGGCTTTTTAAATGGGAATGTCAGTTTCAGAATTTACCTGTTTTATGACTACAGCTTAATCAGGCATTTGCATTTGTTACAAATCAAAGTTTGAAGGATATGTGCCATTGACATGTTTGCCTTATAGCAGTCATATTTGGCCAAGTTTAAGATATGGGATAAAATCACTATATTTAAAAATATTGGTGTTCCATGAACCAGGAATGTGGTTTGTGTTAATGCAGGAGAGCTGTTGCACAGACTGTTTACTTAGAAATCCATCATCAAGTGCACTCTAAGGCACTACTAGGGAGTATCCGAAGAAACACTACTCACACCTAGTGCCCACTCATATTAGCTCTGGGCCCACCCAAAATGTCCGGTCTGGCTACGCCACTGTTTTAGGCACACCAATAGCAGATCAAGTGAGTACAGCTGGATGACAATCCGGATTGGGACGCATGTAATACTGAGAATTTACTCAAGTAATCTTTAAGTTGTTTAGTTACTAAGCTTTCCATTAATTTGGCTACAAGAGGGATGGATGCAACTGGGCGATAGTTATGTCATTTCATTTTTTCTTCTGGTCTTTGGGGATTGGAGTAAGTAATATATTACTTTTGTCAGCAGGAAAGGATCCATGTTGGAACATAAGGTTTAAATAGGAGGTGAGGGACATAGGCCCATCCTTTTGGCATTGGAGGAATGCCTTTCATGAACTCTTGGTGTGGGAAGCCCGGGGTGCATGCCGCACTATGAACAGAAAGAAAAACTTTTGGGCAATTTGGGAACCATACATCCAGTCATTATCGACACACACACACAGTCTCATCTTGAACTCCGTCGTTTAAAAATTAACTCTGATGAAAGGGAGGAGGGTATACCGGAGGAGGGGGGTATAAAGAGATAGATGAATACTATATAATAAGAAACAATCAATAGTCTGCAGGTTCACTTAGCCAGTTGTGTTAATATTGGTATATCAATGGCAGAGATGATAAGAATGAGTGAAGAGCTATCAGGAGTAAGGCCCTGGAGGTGATTTGATAGATGTGCACTCTGTGGTAACATTATAATACTGGTAATGATGCGGAGGACTACTGTGGTGAATAGAATCGTAATAAACAGAATGGAATCAAAGAGGTAAAAGGGATGGGAGGGTGGGGGGTCTGGGGGGTAATGGGGGGGGAGTTCACTGACGAATGTGGGAAAGTTGGATGGCCTGTATTATGTGATTTTGAAGTTATATGTTTGTTATACTGAATTTTCGTCAATAAAAAAGATTTAAATTAAATAGGAGGTGAGATCGATTAAAAAACGTTGAGGAGCAGATTTTATTAAATGACTAGGGCAAGCATCTAGTTTACAATGGGAAGTTGAAATTTGTCCATATTCGGTCAGCCGAATAAATGTTTCGTAATTAGAAGAGTTAGTTGATAAGGTGGATCTTAATTTGATGATTTTTTGATTTAAATAAGTGGCTAGATCATTTGCTGATGGAGTATCAGAATTAGTTGAGGTGACTGGTGTAACATCTAGTAGGTTATGAACAGATTGGAATAACTTGTGTAAATCTTTGTAATGTGGTCCAATTTTGGATTTATAGAATGACCTTTTAGTCTGTCTGATGGCGTATTTGTATTTCCTTAACATTAGTTTCCACGCGGTGAACATTTGTTCATTTTTCATTTTATTCCATGCACATTTGAGTCTTCTTGTTTGAGTTTTTAATTTTTTCAGCTCACCGTTGAACCAAGGAAATGAGTTACGTCTTTGTGATGTTTTTATTTGTAATGGTGCTATTGCTTCAAGTATGTATTTGCATCTGTTATCCCAATTTAGAAGGTATTGGTTGGAATCAGTTTGAGTAGTCCAGTCATTCGCATAGAACTTCTGCCAAAAAAGTATCGGATCGATTTGACCCCTTGTGGTGAAAGTTTGTTGTTCCTGCTTCTGGATCAGATTTTTTATCCGCCAATGCATAGATATATTTAATTTAAAGTGATCTGACCATGGTACTTCAGACCAATTTGTATCTGTTATTTTAAAAGTATGGTCAGAAGAGAGTTTGTATGTGAATAGGTCTAATGTGTGGCCTTTAACATGTGTTGCTTGAGTTACATGTGTATGCCATCCCCAACTGTACATCTTTAAAAAACAGATGAAATTGCATCACTTTGCAACATTTTTTCATATTATTAGAGGTCATAACATTTCCATTGAAAATCTGAAGGCACAAGTATGGAACTTCCTATCATCTTTTCTTTCTAACAAAAGTAAATCATGGTTGTTATATTTAGCTCTGGTGTACGCTTTTTTTTTTTTTAACACTATTACATAGTAACATAGTAGATGACGGCAGAAAAAGACCTGCATGGTCCATCCAGTCTGCCCAACAAGATAAACTCATATGTGCTACTTTTTGTGTATACCTTACCTTGATTTTTACCTGTTCTTTTCAGTGCACAGACCGTGTAAGTCTGCCCAGCACTATCCCTGCCTCCCAACCACCAGCCCCACTTCCCACCACCGGTTCTGGCACAGACCGTATATAAGTCTGCCCAGCACTATCCCCGCCTCCCAACCACCAGTCCCGCCTCCCACCACCAGCTCTGGCACAGACCGTATGTCTGCCCAGCACTATCCCCGCCTCCCACCACCGGCTCTGCCACCCAATCTCGGCTAAGCTCCTTAGGATCCATTCCTTCTGAACAGGATTCCTTTATGTTTATCCCACGCATGCTTGAATTCTGTTACCGTTTTCATTTCCACCACCTCCCGCAGGAGGGCATGCCAAGCATCCACTACTCTCTCCATGAAAAAATACTTCCTGACATTTTTCTTGAGTCTGCCCCCTTTCAATCTCATTTCATGTCCTCTCATTCTACCTCCTTCGCATCTCTGGAAAAGGTTCGTTTGCGGATTAATAATTTTCAAATATTTGAACGTCTGTATCATATCACCCGTTTCTCCTTACTTCCAGAGTATACACGTTCAGGTCCTCAAGTCTCTCCTCATACGTCTTGTAACGCAAATCCCATACCATTCTCATAGCTTTTCTTTGCACCGCTTCAATTCTTTTTACACCCTTCGCAAGGTACGACCTCCAAAACTGAACACAATACTCTAGGTGGGGCCTCACCAACGACTTATACAGGGGCATCAACACCCCCTTTCTTCTGCTGGTCACACCTCTCTCTATACAGCCTAACAACCTTCTAGCTACGGCCACCGCCTTGTCACACTGTGTCTCCCGAGGATTTCTATTCCCTAAGTGCATCACTTTGCATTTCTTCGCATTGAATTTTAATTGCCAAACCTTAGACCATTCTTCTAGCTTCCTCAGATCCTTTTTCATGTTTTCCACTCCCTCCCGGGTGTTCCGCCGTATATTTGAATTTCTCCAATCTTTTTCGCGTCGCCATCAATTCTCCTTTCTGTGGCTGCAATTGTACGTCTTTTGGAGGTAGCCCTTTGACTTTAATCTGTTTAATTAGAAGTTTTCTGAGTCTTTAAGATCCCGATCCACAGAACAAATCCTTCTATATATTAAATATTGTGGAAAAGCCAGACACTCTTTCAAACAAATAGGATGACAACTCTCAGATGATCCAAAGCAAAAGTGGAAGTCACCAAAGTATAAATGTTCAAGATGCTGAAAATGATGGTCCATAATTGATTAAACCTCAATCCAACTAAAGGAATAAGACCCATTACGGGCCATGTTTTAGTGTTCAAGCCTTCCTCGGTGTCCTTTCAAACATAAATATTTTAAAAAACGAAAGATCTCAAACTATTTTACATACAATAATAAATATAAATATGAAAGAATATAAAGAATAATTAATAATATAAATATAAGCATAAAACATAGTGAAAGATATGGATACAACAGATAATAATGGTTGTGGTGCATGATATAATACACATTTTAACACTGAATGTGATAATAAATATGAATCTAATAAAAATTAATTGTGTTAATGTACATGAAAAAATGAAATAAATAAATGCTAAAACATAGTATATGAGTAAAAGAGACCATGGTGAAAGTGAAAATAAAACAAATACCTATAAACCTTGCAAATACGGATAATGGAAAGTTATAACCAAAATAAGGATGACCTTACAACCTAAAATCAAAAATAACATAGCTGGTTAAAAATAGGTCCCGAGGCCCATTTTCAAAGCATTTATTATGAAATAAGTGCCATATCAAGTATAGACACGGTAAGACAGGAAAACACGTGGCTGTACCTATAAGCATTAACATTACTACGCTAATATACTACAATGATGGAGAAAATGCATGGGGGTCACAATAAGGTCATACCCATGATGTAACTGATGAAAGAGAGAACAACAAAAATATCAACAGGTCTAACGTTTGGCAATTAAAATTCAATGCGAAGAAATGCAAAGTGATACATTTAGGAATCCATGGGAGACGTATTTGTTAGGCGGGGAGAGTCTGATAGGTACGGACGGGGAGAGGGATCTTGGGGTGATAGTATCTGAGGACCTGAAGGTGACGAAACAGTGTGACAAAGCGGTGGCCGTAGCTAGAAGATTGCTAGGCTGTATAGAGAGAGGTGTGACCAGCAGAAGAAAAGAGGTTTTAATACCCCTATATAAGACGTTGGTGAGGCCCCACCTGGAGTATTGTGTTCAGTTTTGGAGGCCGTATCTTGCGAAGGATGTTAACAAAATGGAAGCGGTGCAAAGAAAAGCTATGAGAATGGTATGGGATTTGCGTTCCAAGACTTGTTGACCTGAACATGTATACTCTGGAGGAAAGGAGAAACAGGGGTGATACGATACAGACATTCAAATATTTGAAAGGTATTAATCCGCAAACGAAACTTTTCCGGAGAGGGGAAGGCGGTAGAACTAGAGGACATGAAATGAGATTGAAGGGGGGCAGACTCAAGAAAAATGTCAGGAAGTATTTCTTCACAGAGAGCGTGGTGGATGCTTGGAATGCCCTCCCGCGGGAGGTGGTGGAAATGAAAACGGTAACGGAATTCAAACATGCGTGGGATAAACATAAAGAAATCCTGTTCAGAAGGAATGGATCCTCAGGAGTTTAGCCGAGATTGGGTGGCAGAGCCAGTGGTAGGAGGCGGGGCTGGTGGTTGGGAGGCAGGGATAATGCTGGGCAGACTTATACGGTCTGTACCAGAGCTGGTGGTGGGAGGCGGGGCTGGTGGTTGGGAGGCGGGGATAGTGCTGGGCAGACTTATACGGTCTATGCCCTGAAGAGGACAGGTACAAATCAAGGTAGGGTATACACAAAAAGTAGTACATATGAGTTTATCTTGTTGGGCAGACTGGATGGACCGTGCAGGTCTTTTTCTGCCATCATCTACTATGTTACTATGTTACTATGAATGTAAATGTCAGACCCGAGATGTCCCCACAGTAGATCACGTGGAGGGGCATAATCGAAAGGGGCGCCCAAGTTTTCCTAGTATTTTTGGAAAGAGGAAACAAACGATTCATGTCTACCCATTCCACTCCACTCATTATTTTATAGACCTCTATCATATCTCCCCTCAGCCGTCTTTTCTCCAAGCTGAAGAGCCCTAGACGCTTCAGCCTTTCCTGATAGGGAAGTTGTCTCATCCCCTTTATCATTTTCGTTGCCCTTCTCTGTACCTTTTCTAATTCTACTGTATCTTTTTTGAGATGTGGTGATCAGAACTGAACACAATATTTGAGGTGCGGTCACACCATGGACCGATACAAAGGCATTATAATGTCCTCACTTTTGTTTTCCATTCCTTTCCTAATAATACCTAACATTCTATTTGCTTTCTTAGCCGCCATAGCACACTGAGCAGAGGCTTTACCAACAACGACGCCGAGACCCCTTTCTTGGTCAGTGACTCCTAATATGGAACCTTGCATTATGTAGCTATAATTTGGGTTCCTCTTTCCCACATGCATCACTTTGCACTTGCTCACATTCAACGTCATCTGCCATTTAAATGCCTAGTCTCCCAGTCTCGTAAGGGCCTCTTGTAATTTTTTACAATCCTCTCGCAATTTAACAACTTTGAATAACTTTGTGTCGTCAGCAAATTTAATTACCTCACTAGTTACTCCCATCTCTAGGTAATTTATAAATATGCTAAAAAGCAGCGGTCCCAGCACAGACCCCTGGAGAACCCCACTAGCTACCCTTCTTCATTGAGAATACTGACCATTTAACCCTACTCTCTGTTTTCTATCCTTTGACCAGTTTTTCATCCACAATAGGACACTACCTCCTATCCCATGACTCCAATTTCTTCTGGAGTCTTTCATGAGGTGCTTTGACAAACACCTTTTGAAAATCCAGATGCACAATATCAACCGGCTCGCCTTGTTCACCCCTTCAAAAAAATGCAATAGATTGGTGAGGCAAGATTTCCCTTCACTAAATCCATGTTGAGTTTGTCTCATTAATCCATGCTTTTGAATATGCTCTGTAATTTTGTTCTTTATAATCTCTGCCATTTTGCCCGGTACCAACGTCAGGCTCACCGGTCTATAATTTCCCGCATCCCCTCTGGAACCTTTTTTAAATATGAGTGTTACGTGGGCTACCCTCCAATCTTCTGGTACCACACTCAATTTTAAAGATAAAATACATATTACAATAGTTCTGCCAGTTCATTTTTCAATTCTATCAGTACTCTGGGATGAATACTGGAGATTTGCTATTCTTCAATTTGTCAAATTGCCCCATTACATCCTCTAGGTTCATAGAGATTTCATTCAGTTTCTCCAACTCGTCAGCTTTGAATACCATTTCTGGAACCGGTATCTCTCCCAAATCTTCCTTGGTGAAGACCGAAGCAAAGAATTAATTTAATCTCTCCACTATGGCTTTGTCTTCCCTGATTGCCCCTTTTACCCCTCGGCCATCTACCAGTCCAACCAATTTTTTTTGCTAGCTTCTGACTTTTAGTATACCTAAGAAAATCTTACTATGTTTTTTTTGCCTCCAACGCAATCTTTGAGTCCCTCTTTGCCTTCCTTATCAGCACTTTGCATTTGACTTGACATTCCTTATGCTGCTTCTTATTATGTTCAGTCGGTTCCTTCTTCCATTTTCTGAAGGATTTTCTTTTAGTTCTAATAGCTTCCTTCACAGGGCCGTGCCGATGCGGTAAGTGAGGTAAGCACCGCAGGGGGGCGCCCACCTCTGGAGGGCGCCGCCGCGGTGCTTACCCTCGCCCCGGCGCCCCAGCCCAATCGTTGACTTCGGACTTCCCTGCTGCCCTCACAAGCGTAGCGCTTTTGTGAGGCAGCTCGGGCTCTCCCTCCTTCCTTACTTGGTTCCCGCTCTGGCTCCCCGACCGGCACCCCCCCCCCCCCCGCGTGTTTTAACCTTTACTCTCCGATGTGGCAGCGATGTCAATCAATGAAGAACACACAACAGACTCGCTTCCAGCTTCTCTCTTCACACAGTGTCCCGCCTTCAGCGTCAGCGATGATGCATTTCCAGTTCCCGCGAGGGCGGGACACTGTGTGAAGAGAGAAGCTGGAAGCGAGTCTGTTGTACGTTCTTCATTGATTGACATCGCTGCCACGTCGGAGAGTAAAGGTTAAAACACGCGGGGGGGGGCTGCTGATCGGGGAGCCAGAGCGGGAACCAAGGAAGGAAGGAGGGAGGGAGAGCCAGAGCTGCCTCGCAAAAACGCTGCAGCCTGCCACATGTAGGGGGGAGGGCAGGGGAGAGGAGAATTGTTGGCCATGTATGGATGCAGGGCAGGGAGAGAGAAGAAATCACTGGACAGGAGGGGAGAGGGCAGAGCAGGGGAGAGAATTGCTGACATGGATGGAGGGGAGGGCAGGGAAGAGAGAATTGCTGGGCATAGATCGAGGGGACAGGGGAGAGAGGAAATTATCTGGAGATAGATGGAGGAGAGGGCAGGGGAGAACGGAGAATTCTGGACATGGATGATGGGAGATGGGAAGATGGGATCCGGAGATGGGAAGGCGGTAGAACGAGAGGACATGAAATGAGATTGAAGGGGGGCAGACTCAAAAAAGATGTCAGGAAGTATTTTTTCACGGAGAGGGTGGTGGATGCTTGGAATGCCCTCCCGTGGGAGGTGGTGGAGATGAAAACGGTAACGGAATTCAAACATGCGTGGGATAAGCATAAAGGAATCCTGTGCTGCAGGAATGGATCCTCAGAAGCTTAGCTGAAATTGGGTGGCGGAGCAGGTGGGGGGGAAGAGGGGTTGGTGGTTGGGAGGCTAGGATAGGGGAGGGCAGACTTATACGGTCTGTACCAGAGCCGGTGATGGGAGACGGGACTGGTGGTTGGGAGGCGGGAAATACTGCTGGGCAGACTTATACGGTCTGTGGCCTGAAAAAGACAGGTACAAATTCAAGATAAACTCATATCTTGGGCAGACTAGATGGACCATGCAGGTCTTTTTCTGCCGTCATCTACTATGTTACTATGGATGGATGAATGGGGACAGGGGAGAGAGGAAATTTTCTGGAGATGGATGGAGGAGAGGGCAGGGGAGAACGGAGAGTTCCTGGACATGGATGGATGGATGGAGGGGAGGGCAAGGGAGAGAGGAGAATTCTGGACATGGATGGATGAATGGGGACAGGGGAGAGAGGAAATTTGCAGGATATGGGTGGATGGATGGAGGAGAGGGAAGGGGAGAATGGAGAGTTGTTGGACATGGATGGATGGAGGGGAGGGACGTCAGGAAGGAGATGCACATGGATGGAGGGGAGGGAAGAGAGGAGAAATGCTGGACATGGATGGAGTGGAGGGCAGGGAAGAGAGGAGAAATGTTGGACAAGGATGGGGGGAAGGAAAGATAAAGGAAGGAGATGCACACGGATGGAGTGGAAGGGAGAGAGGAGAAATGCTGGACATGGATGGAGGGGAGAGAAGACAAAGGTTGTAGATGCACATGGATGGAGGGGAGTGAGGAGAAATGCTTTATATGGATGGAGGGGAAATTGCTGAATTTAAAGGCTGGATTGGAACACTTTGAGGGCAGATGTTGAAACTGGAGAAAGGATAGGGTGGTAGACAGGACGCATAAGGACACAGAAAGATGGTGGACATGATGAGAGAAAAAAATATCAAATGGAAAGAAGACACTGGGACCAAAGCTAATAGAAAAACTAAATGCTCTGACAGCAAAGGTACATAAGTACATAAGTAGTGCCATACTGGGAAAGACCAAAGGTCCATCTAGCCCAGCATCCTGTCACCGACAGTGGCCAATCCAGGTCAAGGGCACCTGGCACGCTCCCCAAACGTAAAAACATTCCAGACAAGTTATACCTAAAAATGCGGAATTTTTCCAAGTCCATTTAATAGCGGTCTATGGACTTGTCCTTTAGGAATCTATCTAACCCCTTTTTAAACTCCGTCAAGCTAACCGCCCATACCACGTTCTCCGGCAACGAATTCCAGAGTCTAATTACACGTTGGGTGAAGAAAAATTTTCTCCGATTCGTTTTAAATTTACCACACTGTAGCTTCAACTCATGCCCTCTAGTCCTAGTATTTTGGATAGCGTGAACAGTCGCTTCACATCCACCCGATCCATTCCACTCATTATTTTATACACTTCTATCATATCTCCCCTCAGCCGTCTCTTCTCCAAGCTGAAAAGCCCTAGCCTTCTCAGCCTCTCTTCGTAGGAAAGTCGTCCCATCCCCACTATCATTTTCGTCGCCCTTCGCTGTACCTTTTCCAATTCTACTATATCTTTTTTGAGATACGGAGACCAGTACTGAACACAATACTCCAGGTGCGGTCGCACCATGGAGCGATACAACGGCATTATAATATCCGCACACCTGGACTCCATACCCTTCCTAATAACACCCAACATTCTACTCGCTTTCCTAGCCGCAGCAGCACACTGAGCAGAAGGTTTCAGCGTATCATCGACGACGACACCCAGATCCCTTTCTTGATCCGTAACTCCTAACGCGGAACCTTGCAAGACGTAGCTATAATTCGGGTTCCTCTTACCCACATGCATCACTTTGCACTTGTCAACATTGAACTTCATCTGCCACTTGCACGCCCATTCTCCCAGTCTCGCAAGGTCCTCCTGTAATCGTTCACATTCCTCCTGCGACATTGTGTCATCGGCGAATTTAATTACCTCACTAGTTATTCCCATCTCTAGGTCATTTATAAATACATTAAAAAGCAACGGACCCAGCACAGACCCCTGCGGGACCCCACTAACTACCCTCCTCCACTGAGAATACTGGCCACGCAATCCTACTCTCTGCTTCCTATCTTTCAACCAGTTCTTAATCCATAATAATACCCTACCTCCGATTCCATGACTCTGCAATTTCTTCAGGAGTCTTTCGTGCGGCACTTTGTCAAACGCCTTCTGAAAATCCAGATATACAATATCAACCGGCTCCCCATTGTCCACATGTTTGCTTACCCCCTCAAAAAAATGCATTAGATTGGTGAGGCAAGACTTCCCGTCACTAAATCCGTGCTGACTTTGTCTCATCAGTCCATGTTTTGTATATGCTCTGCAATTTTATTCTTAATAATAGCCTCCACCATCTTGCCCGCACCGACGTCAGACTCACCGGTCTATAATTTCCCGGATCTCCTCTGGAACCCTTCTTAAAAATCGGAGTAACATTGGCTACCCTCCAGTCTTCCGGTACTACACTCGATTTTAGAGACAGATTGCATATTTCTAACAGTAGATCCGCAAGTTCATTTTTAGTTCTATTAATACTCTGGGATGAATACCATCAGGTCCCGGTGATTTACTACTCTTCAGCTTGCTGAACTGACCCATTACATCCTCCAAGGTTACAGAGAATTGTTTAGTTTCTCCGACTCCCCCGCTTCAATATTCTTTCCGGCACCGGTGTCCCCCCCAAATCCTCCTCGGTGAAGACCGAAGCAAAGAATTCATTTAATTTCTCCGCTACGGCTTTGTCCTCCTTGATCGCCCCTTTAACACCATTTTCGTCCAGCGGCCCAACCGACTCTTTGGCCGGTTTCCTGCTTTTAATGTATCTAAAAAAATTTTTACTATGTATTTTTGCTTCCAACGCTAATTTCTTCTCAAAGTCCTTTTTTGCCCTCCTTATCTCCGCTTTGCATTTGGCTTGGCATTCCTTATGATCTATCCTGTTACTTTCAGTTGGTTCTCTTCTCCACTTTCTGAAGGATTGTTTTTTGGCTCTAATGATTTCCTTTATCTTACTGTTTAGCCACGCCGGCTGACGTTTAGGTCTTTTTCCCTTTTTTCTAATACGTGGAATATATTTGTCCTGAACCTCCAGGATGGTGTTTTTAAACAGCATCCACGCCTGATGCAAGTTTTTACTCTGCGAGCTGCTCCTTTCAGTCCTTTTTTTCACCATTTTTCTCATTTTGTCGTAATCACCTTTTCTATAGTTAAACGCTAGCGTACTTGATTTCCTAGTTTCACTTCCTTCAATGCCAATATCAAAACCGATCATATTATGATCACTGTTATCAAGCGGCCCTCGTATCGTTACCCCCTGCACTAGATCATGAGCACCACTAAGGACTAAGTCTAGTATTTTTCCTTCTCTTGTCGGCTCCTGAACTAGCTGTTCCATGAAGCTGTCCTTGATTTCATCAAGAAATCTTATGTCCCTTGCGTGTACAGATGTTATATTAACCCAGTCTATATGCGGGTAATTGAAATCCCCCATTATTATTGTGTTGCCCAGTTTGTTTGCGTCCCTGATTTCCTTTAACATTTCCGCATCCGTCTGTTCGTCCTGGCCAGGCGGACGGTAGTACACTCCTATCACTATCCTTTTCCCCTTTGCACATGGAATTTCAATCCACAGTGATTCCAAGGAGTGTTTTGTTTCCTGCAGAATTTTCAATCTATTTGATTCAAGGCTCTCGTAATATACAATGCTACACCCTCCACCAATCCGATTCACCCTATCACTACGATATAATTTGTACCCCGGTATGACAGTGTCCCACTGGTTATCCTCCTTCCACCAGGTCTCAGAGATGTCTATTATATCTAATTTTTCATTTAGTGCAATATATTCCAACTCCCCCATCTTATTTCTTAGGCTCCTGGCATTCGCATATAGACATTTCAAACTATGTTTGTTGTTCCTAAGTACATCATGCTTAGTACTTGACAGTATTAATTGGCAATCTTTTGTCTGATTTTTATTGTTATTTAAAGATACCCGATCTACTACAATCTCTTTTGCAACCTCACTATCAGGATACTCTATCTTCCCTGTTATGGTGATATCTTTGAAAGATACCTTATCCCGAACCATGCTCTTTTGAGCGACTGTCGGCCTTCCCCCCATTTCTAGTTTAAAAGCTGCTCTATCTCCTTCTTAAACGCCGATGCCAGCAGCCTGGTCCCACTCTGGTTAAGATGGAGCCCATCCTTTCGGAATAGGCTCCCCCTTCCCCAGAATGTTGCCCAGTTCCTAACAAATCTATGTCAGCTTTTGGAAATGTACATCTGTGATATTTTGCATGTAAGTTTCAATGTTTCTAGTATTGCTGCATGCTGAGTCTGACTTCTTGTATTTTGCCTTCATATCTGTTAAGCCATGTGTTTTTCATGTGTGATCAAGATGCAGTATTCTGCTAGCGTGAAGTATTTGCAGCCCTTTTTGTTTTATTTTGGTTTCACTAGGTTGTGTACTGGTGTTTTAGAGCCCGGTGTAATTATAGTGCTGCCTTTCCACACATAAAGGTTGTAGCTCGTCCTGTCCTTGGAATTAGTGCTGTTATGGTTTGGTAAGGCTATGAGTGTGTTTTGCACAAGTTTGTGTGTTGGCCTTACTAAGTTGGCACCAAAACACCAGAAAGGGTGTACAGCGTAAATCATGACACACTACCTCTTGAAGGATCTACATATGGTCGTTAATAAAAGGAGCTCATTGTGAACACTAGCCACCCTAAAAGGGTGTTTTTTGGCTCTACACGTATCATGATATTATGATCCCTTGTTTCATATTGTTGACGGTCTGCATGTTCCGTATGGTGGTATATTGGTGTATTAGGGTCTTCCCAGTGTAATATTTATGGTACAGTAAGGTTCTGAGTGTGTTTTTGCACAAAGTTGTGCATAGTGTTTTGCAGTTGAGCGATTGTGTTTAGTATATGCTTTGAGCAACCACTTTATTCTTTGACATATGATACATATCTAATATCTAAATTAACTGTGACTTTTATTTTTACTTATTTTTTTTCTGTGTGTTGTCAAACACTTATGGAGGTAAGCTCCGCCCCTGGCCCACCCCTAACCCCGCCCCCTTTAGCCTCCCCAAACAGTTGGGCCACCGACCGCCTATGGCAGGCATGGATGGGAGGGCAGAGAGACAGGCATGGATGGGAGGGCAGAGAGGCATGGATGGGAGGGCAGCAGCAGGGCCCAGGGAGAGGACAAATTGCTGGAAGTGGAGGGGAGAGAGGAGGATTGCTAGCTATGGATGCAGCAGGGAAGGGCAGAGAGGGACAAGGATGGACATGGGGGCCCAGGGAGAGGACAATTTGCTGGAAATGGAGGGGAGGGAAGAGAGGAGGATTGCTGGCTATGGATGGAGGAGGGAAGGGCAGAGAGGGACAAGGATGGACATGGGGGCCCAGGGAGAGGACAAATTGCTGGAAATGGAGGGGAGGGGACAGAGGAGGATTGCTGGCTATGGATGGAGGAGGGAAGGGCAGAGAGGGACAAGAATGGACATGGATGGGAGGGCAGGACCCAGGGAGAGAGAAGAAATTGCTGGAAATGGATATAGAGCAAGAAATGAAGAAGAAAGGAGGAAAGTAAAGAAATAAATGGAAAGGAAGTCCTGGAAATGGAGTTAAGAGGACAGATAGCAGCAGACTCAGATACTGGGCCAGCATGATCGGAAAAAGAAAGTCACCAGACAACAAAGGTAGAAAAAAATCATTTTATTTTCATTTTAGCGTTTGGAATATGTCCACTTTGAGAATTTACATCTGCTATCTTATTTTGCAATGTATAGCAATTTGTTTCTAAGAATATTGCTGACAATTCCTGTCAGTGTGGCAAGTGGTGAGCGATCATTTTCACCAGGGGGGGGGGGGGGGCGTGATCATTTTCACGGGGGGGGGGGGGGGGGGGCGGTGCCAACTGATAGTCTGCAGGGGGATGCCAGAGACCCTAGGCACGGCCCTGTTCCTTCACCTCACTTTTTAACCATGCTAGCTGTCATTTGGTCTTCCTCCCTCCTTTTTTAATACACAGAATATATTTGACCTGGGCTTCCATGATGGTATTTTTAAACAGCATCCACGCCTGCTATAAATTTTTGACCCTTGCAGCTGCTCCTCTAAGGTTTTTTTTTCACCGTTATCATAGTCTCCTTTTTGTAAGTTAAATGCTAACGTATTGGATTTCTTGTTTATACTTACTCCAAAGCTAATATCAAATATGATCATATTATGATCACTGTTATCAAGCGGCCCCCTCACCATTACATCCTGCACCAGATCATGCACTCCACTATGAGAGTAATCTACATATATTTATTTATGTTCAGGTGAAAAGGCTTGGGAAAAGAAATGAGCCTTGAGAATGGCCTTAAATCTTAAAAGGGAGAATTCAGACTGAAGATGAACAGGGATGTGATACCAGAGAGAAGGGGAAACCACTGAAAAAGCAGATGTTATAGCTGAATGTGAGCAAATCTGAAGAAAGGTAGGGACCAGAAGGAAGGAAGGCTGAGATGGCTACCGGAGAACATCTTCAGCTGGCGGGGTTTGGGGTTCCCCACCAGCTCAGGTATTTATCTTTGGGTTCACTGGTGCAGGGGCTGACAAGTGTGTGTGGGGAGATTCTGTGCCCACTCAGTTTGGGCTCAGGCCCACATAAAATACTATCCCACTGATTTGAAATCACCCACTTCTGTGCCTAAGCTGTGGTAAAAGGAGGCCTGCATTAGCATCAGCATGTGTTTTTGATATGCGCTGAGGCCCCCTTTTACCACAGTGGGTAAAAGGGTGTCTTTTTTGCTGGAAAAGAAATGGCCATGCAGTAAGCTTCTTGCCGCACAGCCATTTTAGGGGGGGAGCAAATGCCGCCACCCATTCTGGTGGCAGTAATGGCTCCCACACTAAACCCAGCAGCACCAATTACCACTGGGTAAGTACTGGGGATACAAAAAAAGAAATATTTTTGTAGCACCAGGAATGGTACGTGCTGGGCGTGGGAACTATTGCCGGGATAGTTCTGGATTGGTGTGCAACAAGCCTGTTGCTGAGCACCAACCCTTTAGTAAAAAGGCCCCTCAATCTTGCTTCATAGATGGAAAACCATTGAAATCCATGGTGGGAGAGAGGGTACAGCACAGCAATTATTCACACAAGGCAGTAAAAAGGGTAGCACCAGCCATGCTGAAGGAGAGGAAGGGATTGTAGAGCGTAATAGCTGATATGAATGGAGAAAGTGGATAGGCTGTATGGTGTCATCATTTTTCTCTGTTTTTATGTTTCATTGCCCATGAGCACCAGTCAAGTCTGTAAAGACATGGTTGGTTCAGGATGTGTTACTGGATGTTTTTATGCAATATGAATATGTGAATTATTTTATAATCACTCTAGACATTGATACTGTAACTGGGAGGTAAAGTCCTGCATATATGATACCACTTGTTTAGCTCTTTCCAACATGACTGCTTCCACATAAGCAGGAAATGTTTTGAAAATAGTTTGAAAAATGACAGCTGTCAGTTTTGCGCAAGATCTTGGAGCTTGGCCTTTATCAGTGGTCTGCCAGCAAAGCTTTCATTATTATATTTCCACTGTTGCTGGTAGAGGCTTGTTCCCACTAGCAAAGTCATGCCTAATACAAGGAAAACCCCTGTGTGACTAATAACAATGATAATTGAAACTGATAACAGATTTTCTATCCTTTTGGGTTTAAATACAGTAATTTAATTTTCCACAAAAACAAAGCTGCCTTCCAACAAGGAGTCAGGGCAACAAGAAAGTAAACAAAAAAGCAGAAAGCCGGGAGGAGAAAGAATATATTAATCACACATCTGGTGTAAAAATGGTAAAGTACTTACCTTACTGTGCTATAAAAAGCCCAAACTATTGACCCAATCCTTGAGAGCTAAATTTTGCATAGTATACCTAATCACAATGTTCAGTGCATGCTTTCAAGCACACAAACACACCAAAATGATAATAGCAATAATAGAACAAGCCACTCAAAGAAAAAAATATGATAGACACATGTAATTATAATTAAGGAAATATCATTACTGACCTGATTCTAATGTTAAAAGTCCTTAAAGTCTAGGACGCTTAACATATAAAGAGGAGAACACAACAAGAAAAAAATATAAAACCCACTCTGAACAAGGTATGGCTAACACTAGATGTAGGCTTGTTAGAATACCATTCTACAGAGAAGATGTCAAGGAGAAATAGAAACGCATAGCTATTGCTGAGATGGTTTATCAATCAAAAATCATGTCAGGTGAGAAGGTTCATAGAACACTCTCTTACTGTTCCCAAAGTTTCCATCAGCTACCTATTAAATGTTTCTTTTGGTGTTTGTCCAGTAATTCTTGGAAAACTTTTTTAATTCATTTATATTAACTGCTCTCATTTCAGATATAAAGCAGAACAAAACTGCAGGTGATGTTACAACTACAAGAACTATTTGTAGAACAAACTCTCCCCCACCCCCACATCCCACCTCCCCTCTCCCCTAAGGCTCTGTGTGCTTAAATCTGTACTCAGAATTCCAATATAGCTGCATCCCATCAGCTATTCATGAGTCTACTACATGCCAGGAGCGTAAGTATAAACCAAAAGGCCTCCCAAGTCTGGACAAATTGATATCCTACAGGGCTACAGTTCTGCAGATGCTCTGCACTCCAGGGGCGTAGCCACGGGTGGGCCTGGATGGGCCCAGTCTCACCCACTTTCCCTCTAGGCCCACCCAACCAATGTCCGCCCCGCCCCGGGTGTCAGCAGGTGGGGGGGGGTGCTCCGCTAGCACCGCAGTCCCCACCTGCCTACCAGCTCCATCGACGGCCAGACGACCCTCTTCTGCCACCCGGCACCCAACCTTAAAAAAAAAAACTGGGGAAGCGCCTTGCAATTTGCTCTGCTGTAAAGCAAGCAAATTGACTCGTCGCGTCGGCCCGTCAATCACTGTGTCCCGCCCTCGCGGAAGTAGGAAGTTACATCAGAGGGTGGGACACAGTGATTGAAGGGCCGACGCGTCGAGTCGATTTGCTTGCTTTGCAGCAGAGCACAGCAGACGTGAGGCACTTCACCGCTTTTCTTTTTTAAGGCTGGGTGCCCGGTGGCAGGAGAAGAGGGTCGTCTGACCGTCGATGGAGTTGATAGGCAGGTGGGGACTTGGTCGGGGAGGGGGGCTCAGATAGGAGAAGGGGTCTGGGTGGGGTGGAGTGGGGAGAGGAGGGGCTCAGATGGCAGAAGGGGACGGGGTCTGGGTGGGGAGGAGCTCAGATGGGAGAAGGGGACTGGGTCTGGGGTCTGAGAAGGGGATAGGTGGGAGAATGAGGCCATGCCTGGGGCAGGTGGGAGAATGGGTCTGGGGCTCAAAAGGGGGGCCCTAATGCAAGGCATGTGGATGAAGGGAACTGGGGACTGAAAAGGAGGGTAGGTGGGATAAGGGGGCTAGTACTGGAACTGGGGGCTGAAAAGGGGCAGGGTCTGAAAAGGGGACAGGGAGAAGTGACTGGGGCTGAAGCTCGGGACTGGTGGGGGAACAGTGCTGGGGTTGAAACTGGGGACAGGGGACTGAAAAGGGGACAGGGAGAAGTGGCTGGGGTCTGAAGCTCCGGACTGGTGGGAGAAAAGGGCTGGGGCTGAAAAGGAGGGGAAGGTGGGATAATGGGGCTGAAACTTGGGGCCGAAAAGCAGGGCCGTGCCTAGGGTCTCTGGCGCCCCCCTGCAGACTATCAGTTGGCACGCGTGCAAAAGCACGCGCACGCCCCACCCCCATCCCAGACTTTTAAATTTACCTCCCTCCGACATCTGTGCAGCGTCAGTGAAAGCGCTGCCTGTCTGACGTCTCTCCACCAGCCCAGCCTTCCCTTCGCTCGTTCATTCCCTCTGTGTCCCGCCTTCTTCTGACATCATTTCCTTGAGGGCGGGACACAGGGAACGAACGAGTGAAGGGAAGGTGGAGAGACGTCAGACAGGCAGCGCTTTCACTGACGCTTCGCAGACGTCGGAGGCGGAGCGAGGTAAATTTAAAGCGCCGGGGAATCGGGGATGGAGGGGAGCGGAGGAGTAAGGTTTTTTTTTTTTTATGCAACGCGACAGCGCGGTGCCCTTGAAGGCAGGTGCCCCCCTGCAGTGCTTACCGCGCTTACCGTGTTGGCACAGCCCTGCTGAAAAGAAGGGGCAGCGAGAGGGAGGGCAGACCCTGGATGGATGGGAGAGGGAGGGCAAATGGTGGATTGAAGGGGCAGAGAGAAAGGGCAGACAGTGGATGGAAGGGATGGCAGAGAGGGCAGACACTGGATGGCAGAGAGAGAGAGAGCGAAGACAGATGCTGGATGGAAGGAAGACAGTGAAAAGAAGATGAGGAAAGCAGAAACCAGAGACAACAAACTGTAAATAAAATATATATGTTTTTGCTTTAGGATATTGTAGCTGTGTTAATAAATGTTTATAAACAGAACATGGAAATAAGGTAATCTTTTTATTGGACTAATTTTAATACATTTTCACCTTTGGAGAACAAAACCCCCTTCCTCAGGTCAGGATAGGATACTGTATCAGCACTATACTGTATTGACCTGAGGACGGAGGTTTTGGCCTCTGAAAGCTAAATGTATTAGTCCAATAAAATGGTATTATTTTATTTTCTATATTTGTTTTATTTCTATTTGTTAATTTGTAAAGTGGTGATTGGTATGTGTTCGTTTTTTTCAAATTTACATCTGCTGTCTTTATATTTTGCACAGTACTAGGGGACATTTTCTGTTTCTGTGGTGTTGCATTGTATGCAGAGTCTGGCATCTTGGGGGTTTAGCTTAATTTTTGTCTAAATAGAAAGTTTACGATTACTTATTCTATAGTGGATTAGAGTGTATCTGTGTTTGTGAAAAAGACATAGCTTTCATTTGTCATTGACTGTGCAGGATCGACGATCTGTACTATTCTGTCTGGTTTTGTTTTACAATAGGTGAATTGATGTTCTAGTGCTCACTGTAGTGTTTAAGATGCTTTCCTTTTCCTTGTGTGACTTGTAGAAATTACTGTTTATGGTGTGCTAGAATTGCTCTATAGGTCCTGAGTGTTTTGTATTCTCGGTATGCCTAGTACTGGATTTTGGAGGGGGGTGTTAAAAAATGACCAGCCCCCGGTACGCCACTGTTTTGATCGTTGTCGCTGCCTTTTCTCCCAGGGCTGATGCCAAACTATGCAGGAGGGCGAAGGGCAGGATTGATGCCGGGCTATAGTTCAAGGCTGGAGATTTTGGGACAGTCCTGCATTTCTGACCACCCCATTGTTATGGGACTTGCAGCACTGATTTCCATGGGCAGAATCAGGCACTGCAAATCCCACACTGATTTGGGTTATAAAGTTTAAATCACGACTGCACAAAATCTCAAGCCTGGAACTGGGTAATTTGCCATCTCTGTGATTTCTAATTTTTTGTGTTTTATTCTGCAATTTGTAAGGGGTGGTCTGTGTTCTGCATGTGACCACTGTAAAAGATTCTGTGTGCATGTAGTTCGTGTGGGGATCTATACGAGTCTGACTTCTCTGGCTTTTTAAATGGGAATGTCAGTTTCAGAATTTACCTGTTTTATGACTACAGCTTAATCAGGCATTTGCATTTGTTACAAATCAAAGTTTGAAGGATATGTGCCATTGACATGTTTGCCTTATAGCAGTCATATTTGGCCAAGTTTAAGATATGGGATAAAATCACTATATTTAAAAATATTGGTGTTCCATGAACCAGGAATGTGGTTTGTGTTAATGCAGGAGAGCTGTTGCACAGACTGTTTACTTAGAAATCCATCATCAAGTGCACTCTAAGGCACTATTAGGGAGTATCCGAAGAAACACTACTCACACCTAGTGCCCACCCATATTAGCTCTGGGCCCACCCAAAATGTCCGGTCTGGCTACGCCACTGTTGCATAGACATGGTCTCTAACTAAATTAATTAATCAGACCTGTTCAGAGGTCACACAGACCAGACCCAAAACCCTTGGGCTGAATAACAGGAACTTTCTAAATATTTCAGTCTTAATATTTCCTAAAACATGACAGAAACCTTAGCTGGAGATGATGATGACTGCCATTGTTTGTTAGTGATTGTCTCCTGGGATGCAGCCATCTAGGGGTGGTCACATGGTTCAGGAAGTCATTTCCATCTGGGTTTAGTAATAACTAGCAAAGGAATTTTCCCCAGGCAGTACACACCCTTCAAGTAAATCTGTATTTGTCTGTCTTGTATCCCACAGTCTGTCTTGGTCCTCTGGCTTTTGCCTCTTCCCTGGAGCAGCACACACTCCCTTTAGTCTGTCTCTGCTCCTCAGCAGCTGCAACATAGACTTCTCACGCAACCTGTAACATTCAGCTTGCACCTTAAAAACATTGCTATGTACATTCTGCCATCTATTCAGGAGACAGAGGTACAGTCATAGCTACTAACTTCTGTATTATGAAAATTACTTCAGTGGAACCACTTTTGACTCATTGTTTTAAAATGTGTGTGAGTGGAAAACTAGTAAAAGTGCTTAGCAAATGGGAGATTTATGACAATCAAAAACTAGTGGGTCAATATTCAAAATGATTTAAACAGGCAGGAGAGGCTCTTGCCTGCTAAAATCATGCTCTGCAGGCCAGCCACTGATATTCAGTGGCACTTAACCAGGGAGTGCTGCTGAATATCAAGACTAACCAGCTTTTTACAAAGTTAGCCAGAGAGAGGTGTTCTGAGGGTGGAGTCAAGGAGGAGCTGGCAGCTCTGCAGGTGCCAGCAATATTCAGTCACTGAATTTCAGTGCCAGTGCCTGCATAGTTAAAATATTCAGTGCCATGCCTGCATAGTTAAGCAACCAAATAGGGCCACATAAACGCAATACTAACATTGGTCACTTAGCTATATGGGTGCCAGCACTGAATATTGGCCAACACCCGCTTAGCTTCTGGTTAGAAGCCAAGGTTGTCAGATATGCTCCCCTCCCTTCACCATATATAGAGGGCTGACCTCTAGCGATAGTACTGTGAAACTTCCGCTAGAGGTCATGGCAACCATTTTAGCCCATAAAGCTGCTAGGGGGCAAGAGTGAGTTGGGATTGCTCCTGCTCAGGATACCCCCACTGGACCACAAGAGATGTAAGGTAAGCACTGGAGGATTTAGTCTCAGGGGATCGATTTCAGGGGGTCTAATCTAGGGAGGGGTTGATCTTGAGGGAGGTCTGTTCTCAGGGAGAAGGCTGATCTCGGAGGGGCTCGGGAGAAAAGGTTTGAGCAAAGGGAGGGTTCAGGAAGGGGGTTGGAATAGGCAGGAGAGGGGAAAAGAAACTGACAGAGGCACTTATGCTGGTCCCTAGTGGTTAGGGTGGTGGACTTTGGTCCTGGGGAACTGAGGAACTGAGTTCGATTCCCACTTCAGGTACAGGCAGCTCCTTGTGACTCTGGGCAAGTCACTTAACCCTCCATTGCCCCAGGTACAAATAAGTACCTGTATACAATATGTAAGCCGCATTGAGCCTGCCATGAGTGGGAAAGCGCGTGGTACAAATGTAACAAAAAATAAATACAAAATATTCACTGGGACGCACATAAGTATCTTATGCAGGTCCTGGCAGATAGGCAGCCAGGACCCACATAACTTAAGGTAGCCAGGAGCACTCTGGTCAGACCTGGATATTGTAACCAGGTCACCCTTCCAGGTGGGACTGAGGCTGTCCCTGCTTAGCTTCAGCTGACTCTAGCGCGCTGGGCCATCTCGTTCACCTCTTTATTAAGACTGGCTTCTTCTCACTCTGTCTCTCTCTCTCCGCTAGTCTGAGCCAGTTAAAGCCCTCCGTTTCTCTCTCCAGCACACTCAAAGTTCTTAGAAAAGTCACAGGCTTTATTGCTCAAGTTCTTTTAACATAGTATTAGTCTTCACTTGAATCACCTCCTTCCGCATGGATAGTTCAGCTCAGTGGCGTAGCAAGGGCAGCTGACACCCGGGGCGGGTTGCCGCTGCACAACCCCCCCCCCCCGGGTGCAGCGCGGCGCACCCCACCCCTTGGCATGCGCACCCCCCCCTCGGAGCGCATTCTTACCACTGGCGCTCTGCCCTGAGTGCACGTCGTCGCTGGGAGCTGCGTCGGCTCCGCTGGTTCCCTGCTCTCTCTGCCCCGGAACAGGATGTAACCTGTTCCGGGGCAGCGAGAGCAGTGAACCAGCAGAGCCGACACCCCCCCAGCGGCGTGCACCCGGGGCGGACCACCCCACTGCCTCCTGTAAAAAAAATGTTTTGCTAACATAGGGTTAATCATTCTTACTATTTCTAAATTAAATGTAGATTCTTAGGCCTCTCTGAACTGTAGATTCTGTGACCTTGTGTACATGAGTTATAGAATGGGATGTGCCTAGATAACTTGCTTGAGAACCAGACAAGATGACTCCCAGTAGTCTAGAAATGTAACATGTTAGAAAATATGAAAGTGCTGACAGACACACAAGCAACAAGTTTCCTTTGTATTCCTGCACATAGAAAATGAGGAATGTGAACGATTACAGGAGGACCTTGCGAGACTGGGAGAATGGGCGTGCAAGTGGCAGATGAAGTTCAATGTTGACAAGTGCAAAGTGATGCATGTGGGTAAGAGGAACCCGAATTATAGCTACGTCTTGCAAGGTTCCGCGTTAGGAGTTACGGATCAAGAAAGGGATCTGGGTGTCGTCGTCGATGATACGCTGAAACCTTCTGCTCAGTGTGCTGCTGCGGCTAGGAAAGCGAATAGAATGTTGGGTGTTATTAGGAAGGGTATGGAGTCCAGGTGTGCGGATGTTATAATGCCGTTGTATCGCTCCATGGTGCGACCGCACCTGGAGTATTGTGTTCAGTACTGGTCTCCGTATCTCAAAAAAGATATAGTAGAATTGGAAAAGGTACAGCGAAGGGCGACGAAAATGATAGTGGGGATGGGACGACTTTCCTATGAAGAGAGGCTGAGAAGGCTAGGGCTTTTCAGCTTGGAGAAGAGATGGCTGAGGGGAGATATGATAGAAGTGTATAAAATAATGAGTGGAATGGATCGGGTGGATGTGAAGCGACTGTTCACGCTATCCAAAAATACTAGGACTAGAGGGCATGAGTTGAAGCTACAGTGTGGTAAATTTAAAACGAATCGGAGAAAATTTTTCTTCACCCAACGTGTAATTAGACTCTGGAATTCGTTGCCGGAGAACGTGGTACGGGCGGTTAGCTTGACGGAGTTTAAAAAGGGGTTAGATAGATTCCTAAAGGACAAGTCCATAGACCGCTATTAAATGGACTTGGAAAAATTCCGCATTTTAGGTATAACTTGTCTGGAATGTTTTTACGTTTGGGGAGCGTGCCAGGTGCCCTTGACCTGGATTGGCCACTGTCGGTGACAGGATGCTGGGCTAGATGGACCTTTGGTCTTTCCCAGTATGGCACTACTTATGTACTTATGTACTTATAAGAGACGCAGGGAGGATTTTTAGAGTCAGACAACCTTCTGACTGCAGTTGGATCTGTCTCCTTGCAAGTAAATAAAGCCTGACTTGGTTTAATGATATTCGTGAGTATGTTAATTAAGATTTTTTTAACAGATTGGTGCTGTGACTCGGAGACGAACATCTTTTTCCCTTGTGTCAGACACTGTTTTGCACATGGATTTTAAATAAATCCTTTCAGTCAAAGTCCCCCAGGCTAAATATTGCCTGTCAATAGGGGCCAGTTTTTCTGACACTTGGAAAAAAAGTGGCGGTCTTTTTGTGCTTATCACGAATCTCATGGGACCAACTTAGGTACTGTGATGTCTTGTTTGTCTTTTGAATTAGTGTGTCTTTTAAATTGGTAACTGAAATTTGGAGCGAGGACTCGTGTACTATAGTTTAAGGGAAGTCCACGGTCTGGGACCCGCTCACTGAGGAGCACAGACTCCCTTTGTCTGAGACTGCTAGAGAAGTATAATACAATACAAAGTGGAAGCTACAGCCTAAATTATTAGTGTTGTATAGGTATAACAGAGAAAAAGCCCTCAGAAACCGCTGGCAAAACAGTGTCTGCGGTTTAGTGCAAGGTTATATATGGTTCAATTTATAACTCATGCAGCGTTTCTATCATTGGGCAAAAAACTCTGTAACCTCAGGGCTATAAATTTACAAGCCTCAACTTTAACTGACAGCAAAAATTAATCAGGCCCCACTCATGACCCGAAAAAACAGCAAAAAAAAGACTTAGCTTTTAAATTTAAGCACTCTTCTTTGTCCGTTCGACGGGGATCACCGTTTCACCTAAGACCACGGCTTCATCAGGAACGGAGTGCTAATGTGCTGGAATCTGAAACAGACATTGCATATAATTATAAATTGCTGTCAAAGAAAAAATGAAAGTGTAAAACACAAAGAAAATCACACCACGGACAGACATACTGAATTGAAGGCGTGAACCTTTTCAAAATGGCGCCTCAGCGTTCACGTTCGAACAGCTGATTAAAATACTGTCGTCACCATGACGTATTGAACGCTAGTAAAAATTGAACCAATCAATTGAATTGTTCAGCCTATTGGGCTCTAGAGTGTCCCATTCAAAAATCAGCTTAGCTTCTTTCCTTGCTAATGTTAGCTTGCGGTTGCCGCCCCAATGTGGCGGTTTGATCCAATCAATTACAACGCATTGTAAATCTTCAAATTTATGTTTATATTGAATACAGTGTTCAACAACGGGTTCCTTAATCGCTGACCTTCTGAGGTTAGATCGGTGTTCAAGTATTCTGACCTTTAAAGGTCTCGTGGTCATCCCTATATATTTTTTATTGCAGGGGCACGTCAGACAATATACTACGTGGTCAGAAAGGCAATTTGTAAAATGCACTAAATTATAGATTTTTTTGGTCTTTGGATTCATGATTTGTTTAGTTTGAGTAGTGATACTGTAGATCTGACAGTGGCCACATTTGAAGTGACCACACTTCAAATGTGGCCACTGTCAGATCTGCAGTATCACTACTCAAACTAAACAAATCATGAATCCAAAGACCAAAAAAATCTATAATTTAGTGCATTTTACAAATTGCCTTTCTGACCACGTAGTATATTGTCTGACGTGCCCCTGCAATAAAAAATATATAGGGATGACCACGAGACCTTTAAAGGTCAGAATACTTGAACACCGATCTAACCTCAGAAGGTCAGCGATTAAGGAACCCGTTGTTGAACACTGTATTCAATATAAACATAAATTTGAAGATTTACAATGCGTTGTAATTGATTGGATCAAACCGCCACATCGGGGCGGCAACCGCAAGCTAACATTAGCAAGGAAAGAAGCTAAGCTGATTTTTGAATGGGACACTCTAGAGCCCAATGGGCTGAACAATTCAATTGATTGGTTCAATTTTTACTAGCGTTCAATACGTCATGGTGACGACAGTATTTTAATCAGCTGTTCGAACGTGAACGCTGAGGCGCCATTTTGAAAAAGTTCACGCCTTCAATTCAGTATGTCTGTCCGTGGTGTGATTTTCTTTGTGTTTTACACTTTCATTTTTTCTTTGACAGCAATTTATAATTATATGCAATGTCTGTTTCAGATTCCAGCACATTAGCACTCCGTTCCTGATGAAGCTGTGGTCTTAGGTGAAACGGTGATCCCCGTCGAACGGACAAAGAAGAGTGCTTAAATTTAAAAGCTAAGTCTTTTTTTTGCTGTTTTTTCGGGTCATGAGTGGGGCCTGATTAATTTTTGCTGTCAGTTAAAGTTGAGGCTTGTAAATTTATAGCCCTGAGGTTACAGAGTTTTTTGCCCAATGATAGAAACGCTGCATGAGTTATAAATTGAACCATATATAACCTTGCACTAAACCGCAGACACTGTTTTGCCAGCGGTTTCTGAGGGCTTTTTCTCTGTTATACCTATACAACACTAATAATTTAGGCTGTAGCTTCCACTTTGTATTGTATTATACGTTTTTGCTACAGCACACTGCACTTTGTTTTGGCTGTTACTGCTAGAGAAGTCCACGGTCTGGGACCCACTCGATGAGGAGTGCGGGCTCTTGTTATTGCTATCTCAGACTTCTATAGAGTGAAAAAGCAGTCCGTGGTCTGGGACCCGCTCAAAGGCCTTAGTGTGCACAATAAAAGAGTGACATAACCATGGGAAATTTGTGTTGTAAGATAGGGTGTTGTTCATGTCTTTGTTGTTGTTTTACAAGATCCTCGAGGCAAGGGATTCTCTGTGGAGATCCTAAGTTTATGCATAAACGTAATCCAGATACTGTGTGTATTTAAAGAAATGGAAAAAGAAGTTTGGATTTGATGGGAAATTAACTGTTGCATCATGTTAGACGTTATTACCAGATATAAGAAATTATGAGATCACTAACCTTGATAAGCTTAAGACTGTTTCCTACAATCGTAAAAGGGAAACAAATAATCAATTGAAGACATGTCATTTTTCTTTTTTTACATCAGAAGAGCTATATATTCTATAGCAAACAGTGCACTGTGCTTGAGTTTTTAATCATTTTTACTTTTGTTTACCACTGTCTCTGCTTTATCAAAAGCTTTGTATATGCAGCACCTGAATTTCATTGCTGGAGATAAAGCGAATGCTACATACCTGTAGAAGGTATTCTCCGAGGACAGCAGGCTGATTGTTCTCACTGATGGGTGACGTCCACGGCAGCCCCTCCAATCGGAAACTTCTCTACCAAAGTCCTTTGCTAGTCCTCGCGCGCCCGCGCGCACCGCGCATGCGCGGCCGTCTTCCCGCCCAAAACCGGCTCGAGCCGGCCAGTCCAGTATGTAGCAAGACAATACAGTTCAAGGGAAGACACAACTCCAACGGGGAGGCGGGCGGGTTTGTGAGAACAATCAGCCTGCTGTCCTCGGAGAATACCTTCTACAGGTATGTAGCATTCGCTTTCTCCGAGGACAAGCAGGCTGCTTGTTCTCACTGATGGGGTATCCCTAGCCCCCAGGCTCACTCAAAACAACAACCATGGTCAATTGGGCCTCGCAACGGCGAGGACATAACTGAGATTGACCTAAAAAATTTACCAACTAACTGAGAGTGCAGCCTGGAACAGAACAAACAGGGCCCTCGGGGGGGTGGAGTTGGATCCTAAAGCCCAAACAGGTTCTGAAGAACTGACTGCCCGAACCGACTGTCGCGTCAGGTATCCTGCTGCAGGCAGTAATGAGATGTGAATGTGTGGACAGATGACCACGTCGCAGCTTTGCAAATTTCTTCAATGGAGGCTGACTTCAAGTGGGCTACCGACGCAGCCATGGCTCTAACATTATGAGCCGTGACATGACCCTCAAGAGCCAGCCCCGCCTGGGCGTAAGTGAAGGAAATGCAATCTGCTAGCCAATTGGATATGGTGCGTTTCCCTACAGCCACTCCCCTCCTATTGGGATCAAAAGAAACAAACAATTGGGCGGACTGTCTGTGGGGCTGTGTCCGCTCCAGGTAGAAGGCCAATGCTCTCTTGCAGTCCAATGTGTGCAGCTGACGTTCAGCAGGGCAGGAATGAGGACGGGGAAAGAATGTTGGCAAGACAATTGACTGGTTCAGATGGAACTCCGACACTACCTTTGGCAAGAACTTAGGGTGAGTGCGGAGGACTACTCTGTTACGATGAAATTTGGTGTAAGGGGCCTGGGCTACCAGGGCCTGAAGCTCACTGACTCTACGAGCTGAAGTAACTGCCACCAAGAAAATGACCTTCCAGGTCAAGTACTTCAGATGGCAGGAGTTCAGTGGCTCAAAAGGAGGTTTCATCAGCTGGGTGAGAACGACATTGAGATCCCATGACACTGTAGGAGGCTTGACAGGGGGCTTTGACAAAAGCAAACCTCTCATGAAGCGAACAACTAAAGGCTGTCCCGAGATCGGCTTACCTTCCACATGGTAATGGTATGCACTGATTGCGCTAAGGTGAACTCTTACAGAGTTGGTCTTGAGACCAGACTCAGACAAGTGCAGAAGGTATTCAAGCAGGGTCTGTGTAGGACAAGAGCGAGGAGCTAGGGCCTTGCTGTCACACCAGACGGCAAACCTCCTCCATAGAAAGAAGTAACTCCTCTTAGTGGAATCTTTCCTGGAAGCAAGCAAGACGCGGGAGACACCCTCTGACAGACCCAAAGAGGCAAAGTCTACGCTCTCAACATCCAGGCCGTGAGAGCCAGGGACCGGAGGCTGGGATGCAGAAGAGCCCCTTCGTCCTGCGTGATGAGGGTCGGAAAACACTCCAATCTCCACGGTTCTTCGGAGGATAACTCCAGAAGAAGAGGGAACCAGATCTGACGCGGCCAAAAAGGAGCAATCAGAATCATGGTGCCTCGGTCTTGCTTGAGTTTCAACAAAGTCTTCCCCACCAGAGGAATGGGAGGATAAGCATACAGCAGGCCCTCCCCCCAATCCAGGAGGAAGGCATCCGATGCCAGTCTGCCGGGGGCCTGAAGCCTGGAACAGAACTGAGGGACTTTGTGGTTCACTCGAGATGCGAAGAGATCCACCAAGGGGGTGCCCCACGCTTGGAAGATCTGGCGCACCACTCTGGAGTTGAGCGACCACTCGTGAGGTTGCATAATCCGGCTCAGTCTGTCGGCCAGACTGTTGTTTACGCCTGCCAGATATGTGGCTTGGAGCACCATGCCGAGACGGCGAGCCCAGAGCCACATGCTGACGGCTTCCTGACACAGGGGGCGAGATCCGGTGCCCCCCTGCTTGTTGACATAGTACATGGCAACCTGGTTGTCTGTCTGAATTTGGATAATTTGATGGGACAGCCGATCTCTGAAAGCCTTCAGAGCGTTCCAGATCGCTCGCAACTCCAGGAGATTGATTTGTAGACCGCGTTCCTGGAGGGACCAGCTTCCTTGGGTGTGAAGCCCATCGACATGAGCTCCCCATCCCAGGAGAGACGCATCCGTTGTCAGCACTTTTTGTGGCTGAGGAATTTGGAAAGGACGTCCCAGAGTCAAATTGGACCAGATTGTCCACCAATACAGGGATTCGAGAAAACTCGTGGACAGGTGGATCACGTCTTCTAGACCCCCAGCAGCCTGATACCACTGGGAGGCTAGGGTCCATTGAGCAGATCTCATGTGAAGACGGGCCATGGGAGTCACATGAACTGTGGAGGCCATGTGGCCCAGCAATCTCAACATCTGCCGAGCTGTGATCTGCTGGGACGCTCGCACCCGCGAGACGAGGGACAACAAGTTGTTGGCCCTCGTCTCTGGGAGATAGGCGCGAGCCGTCCGAGAATCCAGCAGAGCTCCTATGAATTCGAGTTTCTGCACTGGGAGAAGATGGGACTTTGGATAATTTATCACAAACCCCAGTAGCTCCAGGAGGCGAATAGTCATCTGCATGGACTGCAGGGCTCCTGCCTCGGATGTGTTCTTCACCAGCCAATCGTCGAGATATGGGAACACGTGCACCCCCAGCCTGCGAAGTGCCGCTGCTACCACAGCTAGGCACTTTGTGAACACCCTGGGCGCAGAGGCGAGCCCAAAGGGTAGCACACAGTACTGGAAGTGGCGTGTGCCCAACTGAAATCGCAGATACTGTCTGTGAGCTGGCAGTATCGGGATGTGTGTGTAGGCATCCTTCAAGTCCAGAGAGCATAGCCAATCGTTTTGCTGAATCATGGGGAGAAGGGTGCCCAGGGAAAGCATCCTGAACTTTTCTTTTACGAGATATTTGTTCAGGGCCCTTAGGTCTAGGATGGGACGCATCCCCCCTGTTTTCTTTTCCACAAGGAAGTACCTGGAATAGAATCCCAGCCCTTCTTGCCCGGATGGCACGGGCTCGACCGCATTGGCGCTGAGAAGGGCGGAGAGTTCCTCTGCAAGTACCTGCTTGTGCTGGAAGCTGTAGGATTGAGCTCCCGGTGGACAATTTGGAGGTTTTGAGGCCAAATTGAGGGTGTATCCTTGCCGGACTATTTGCAGAACCCACTGATCGGAGGTTATGAGAGGCCACCTTTGGTGAAAAGCTTTCAACCTCCCCCCGACCGGCAGGTCGCCCGGCACTTGGATGTCGGCTATGCTCTGCTGGAGCCAGTCAAAAGCTCGCCCCTTGCTTTTGCTGGGGAGCCGCGGGGCCCTGCTGAGGCGCACGCTGCTGACGAGAGCGAGCGCGCTGGGGCTTAGCCTGGGCCGCAGGCTGTCGAGAAGGAGGATTGTACCTACGCTTACCAGAAGCATAGGGAACAGTCTTCCTTCCCCCAAAAAATCTTCTACCTGTAGAGGTAGATGCTGAAGGCTGCCGGCGGGAGAACTTGTCGAATGCGGTGTCCCGCTGGTGGAGAGACTCTACCACCTGCTCGACTTTCTCTCCAAAAATGTTGTCCGCACGGCAAGGCGAGTCCGCAATCCGCTGCTGGAGTCTATTCTCCAGGTCGGCGGCACGCAGCCATGAGAGCCTGCGCATCACCACACCTTGAGCAGCGGCCCTGGACGCAACATCAAAGGTGTCATACACCCCTCTGGCCAGGAATTTTCTGCACGCCTTCAGCTGCCTGACCACCTCCTGAAAAGGCTTGGCTTGCTCAGGGGGAAGAGCATCAACCAAGCCCGCCAACTGCCGCACATTGTTCCGCATGTGTATGCTCGTGTAGAGCTGGTAAGACTGGATTTTGGCCACGAGCATAGAGGAATGGTAGGCCTTCCTCCCAAAGGAGTCCAAGGTTTTAGAGTCCTTGCCCGGGGGCGCCGAAGCATGCTCCCTAGAACTCTTAGCCTTCTTTAGGGCCAGATCCACAACTCCAGAATCATGAGGCAACTGGGTGCGCATCAGATCTGGATTAACACGAAACCCGGGGGGGGGGGGGGGGTTCCGGAGCACTTCCTGACACTTGAAAGACTTTTCCGAAGAAAAAACACGTCAAAATAAATTTGGACGCGCGAGGTCGACTTTCTGGGGCTCGACACGGCGAAAACACGACCGTACCGAGTGCGGACAAAAGAAGACTGGCCGGCTCGAGCCGGTTTCGGGCGGGAAGACGGCCACGCGAGGACTAGCAAAGGACTTTGCTAGAGAAGTTTCCGATTGGAGGGGCTGCCGTGGACGTCACCCATCAGTGAGAACAAGCAGCCTGCTTGTCCTCGGAGAATGCTGTTTATTTTTCTTGAATCTGTTTGTTAAAAAAGGTATGTCACTTATTCTTATGTTGTGGACAATTCATGCTCTTCTTTAATTCTTATGGGTATAGTATTACTAAGTTTAAATACTTTGCATTCCATAATTAGAGGTTCTTTTCCTTCAGAGAGACAGGAGAAAAAGAAAAAAAAACCTCCCATCAGGAATGCAGCCTTGATAGGGTTTTTTTTCCTACAGCTGATTCTGCCACGCTATGTTGAATTTCAATTGTGTGATTTACTGAAAGGTGCATGACGGCATTTTCTGAGGTTTATATGGGAAAGAAGGAAATAAATAGGAACTATTTAGCTGAGTTTTTGGGATTGTGTAGTTATTACAAGTTTTATATACCTTGTATACCAGGATTTTGTGCTGTCCCAGTGCCTTTCTAGGTGACTGCCTGGGTTGCCTCACTTTATTTAAATTGTTGCTTTTCCCTTATTACATTGGATTTAAATTTGTATTCTTATAGCTCACTTTTCTGCGCTTGGGCTCAAAAGCATGTTGCATCTGCTGTAATTTTATTGTGAGTTTTATAACAAAATAGAGGAGTGTGGTAGCCGTGTTAGTCCACTCTTAAGGTTATCAATAGAAATCAAACAAAATAAAACATGGAAAAGAAAATAAGATGATACCTTTTTTATTGGACATAACTTAATACATTTCTTGATTAGCTTTCGAAGGTTGCCCTTCTTCGTCAGATCGTCAGATTTGATTTCTATTGATAACAAAATAGGAATTTAGGGACTTATGCCACTCATATTACTGATTATGGGGAGAGTGGCAAAGTAAAAGTCCCCATTCAAACAGGGTCAGAATGATATCATGTTCATTTACCGACCATAGTCCCTAAAGGATATAAAGAACATCACAGAAGGTATCTCACACCCCAAAAGTTAAATCATTGGATTTTAAAACTCGGATTTGTAACTTATGAGGTGGAAACAGAAAGAGCTCTTAGGCAAATTCTTGGCCTGATTGGTGCCTTATCGGTGGAGATTGGCAACCCACAGATGGCAACAACAGACCACTGAAGTGTGATAACGCTGTCCTTGCCCAAGCATTATTTACTGTCTCATTGGCTTATATTAGAACTAAAATTTATATCAAGGACCATGTCTTACCTCCGATAACCCTCATGGTCAAGCAATTATTAAAGACATTTATTAGAGGAGGAATAATAGAAGTTTTTCAGCATGCACATGGTAAACACACTATCCAGCTTATAATTGAAAAAGAAAAACGCCTATATTGCTACCCAAATCGGGAGATAGACATTTATCTCACAAAAACGAATAAAGCGGTATAATCGAAAGCCGAATTTGGACGTTTTTAACTGCACTCCGTCGCGGATGCGGACAAAGTTGATGGGGGCGTATCGAAGGCGTGGTGAAGGTGGAACTGGGGGGTGGTTATCGGGCGATCAGAGATGGGCGCCTTTCGCCGATAATGGAAGAAAAATATGCGTTTTTAGCGAGAATTTAGGGCACTTTTCCTGGATCCTGTTTTTCCACGAGTAAGGCCACAAAAAGTGCCCTAAATGACCAGATGACCACTGGAGGGACTCGGGGATGACCTCACCTGACTCCCCCAGTGGTCACAAACCCCCTCCCACCACAAAATATGCCGTTTCACAACTTTTTATTTTCACCCTCAAATGTCTTACCCACCTCCCTGGCAGCAGTATGCAGGTCACTGGAGCAGTTATTAGGGGGTGCAGTGGACTTCAGGCAGGTGGACCCAGGCCCATCCCCCCCCCCCACCGGTTACACTTGTGCTGGTAAATGGGAGCCCTCCAAACCGCCCCCCAAACCCACTGTACCCACATGTAGGTGCCCCCTTCACCCCTTAGGGCTATAGTAATGGTGTAGACTTGTGGGCGGTGGGTCTTGAGGGGGATTTGGGGGGCTCAACACCCAAGGGAAGGGTGCTATGCACCTGCGAGCTCTTTTACCTTTTTTTTTGTTTTTGTAAAAGTGCCCCCTAGGGTGCCCGGTTGGTGTCCTGGCATGTGAGGGGGACCAGTGCACTACGACTCCTGGCCCCTCCCATGAACAAATGCCTTGGATTTATTCGTTTTTGAGCTGGGCGCTTTCATTTTCCATTATCACTGAAAAACAAAAATGCCCAGCTCACAAATTGTTGAATAAAACATGGACGTCCATTTTTTTTCGAAAATACAGTTCGGTCCGCCTCTTCAAGGACCCGTTCTCGGAGATAAACGCCCATGGAGATAGACGTTTTTGTTCAATTATGCCCCTCCACGTGTAATTGTATCCAATGCATAGTCTGGATCCAATTACAAGTGGCCCATCCTCTGTGAGTAGGGAACTAGTGTACAGTTTGAAATTGTATTGGGATACAAAAGATTTTTGCATAGCTCATGTACGGTTGCCTGACAGAATCAGCTCTCTATTTTTCAATCATAGGCAGCCTGTCTCCGTGTGTAATTAAGCAAAAGAGAGAGAACTTTTTCCTCTCCTCTCTTCTGGGCACGGAAACAGACATTGTGTTCCTCTTGGTGTGGGTGTGAAAAAGGTCAAGTCTGTGCTTTCCTTCAGGGACATATTGGCTGCCTGTGTTCCTTTGCCTTAGATTAAGTACAATAATGGTTAGTGTTTTAAGAACCTTATGCAAACCTTATGGGTCTCGCCGGCTGTGCATTACACCAAATTTGTTTTCCTCCATTGCAGAGGAGGGATGCAAATTCCTAAGTTATTAATAAGACTTGCAGACTATTTCTTGCCTATTCCCTGTATCTACCTCATTAAGATTTGTATACTAAATGTTTGTCTACTGAAATATCCATCGTGTCTATCTAGGTATGTTCTGTACCCCAGGTAATTGAGATTCAGAGAAATAAGTTTTAGGTTTCATGTGCCTTGCCTGAAATGGGTACTTCCTGGTTGGATTTTCATTTCAGTTGCTTGCTTGTCATCAATGTATTACTACCTCATTGTGGCTATTGTCCGGCAAATGGAATTTGCTGCTAACAGTGTTTTTTTCCTCTCTTCCTTGCCGGATGATGTCACGCTTCTTTCTTATATTGATGACTTGCTCCCTCTGCTAACCCTTGTGTGTATTACATACACACGTTTGCATGATTAAAAAAAAAAACCACTTTAATTTATGTTTTCCAGGACCTCTTTCTCAAAGTACGCTGCCAAATTGAGCTATCCAACAACTGTTTGGCGAGTGTGAGGCTTATTGGAACTTTTAAATTTTTATACCCTGTGGTATTGCATGAATATTTTCTTTTACAGCCCTGGTGCTTCTCCCTTGAAGGTGCACTTTTGTATTGTCATAAGCTTTTGCATATCTTTGCATTTTCTTGAGATATTTGTAGCAGGAAAGAGTTACTATTCTAATGTTCTCCTGTATTGGATTTGCCTTGTTTATCTTTGTGATAAAGTTTTGCACCATGTTATCAGCTGTCCCTTGACAGTGCAGTTCCTCCTAATAGGAGTTCCCGAAGTCCTGATAGCCTATTACAATGGCAACACTGGAAGGGAACGGATTCTTACAGACTTTTGTTTTGATAATGTATGCAAGGAACCGTTTGTCTACTAAACTACTTAATGTGTTTAATTCATCATGCTTGTTATAAATATATATCTGTGTTACTTTACCTTGGGTAATTGTGACTCCAGAGATATTGCCCCCTCCAGGGTAAAGGATTTTAGCTGAATGTTCAGATTAAGAAGTTGTTAATGTACCTTGAATGAGAATGCTTTGTGCTGCTATAGAACATTTCTGCCTACTTTGCTGACATCATCCTTGTTCTCATTTTTCTCCATAAATCATATGTCTCATGATTTTAGCTGGACGCTTAAACCTGGTTGTCCAGAGAGGTGAGGTGTACCATGATAAAGATCTAAAATGTAAGTTTTAAATTGTAGGGAATCACATCATGAAGATGATGGAAGAAATTTCCCAGTCATTCTTAGGTCATTTTATGTGCACGGTTACTGTGATGTTTGAAGCTTGTAAAAATTATTTACTGCCAATGTGCAAGTTGTGTAAGCAGGAGTGCATGTTTATGTGCTACGAAAGTACACTGTAAGTTAGTTAGAAGGTCTGTGGAAGTGAACATATGTAGAAGTGTTTGAACAGGACTATACTTTTTGGGATAGGCCAGAATAGCAATTCATTTTATTCTATATTACCTATCAATAGAAGCATAAAATTTGAGTATAGAATTGAGCTAATGGCATTTTGTTAAGGATTTGACCAGACATTGAGTGAATTATTATCCTTTATGCCCTGAGGCCTACATAGAGGCCTTACTCTGATTAATTGATTTATTGTTTGGAGTCATTTTCCTTGTTTTTTCAGGTTCATCAAATTGTCCTTTCACCTTAGTTGACGGGCAGGACATGACATCATTTGAACCATGATCACTGACAGCACTAGTCTTCGCTGCCATTGTGTTAGGCCTGTTTTCTCACCATTCCTGAAGCAGGCCCGACCACTGCAGTCTCCTCTGTTTTCAAGATTGTTGTCCATTACTGCAATGAACTTTTTAGAATTGTAACCTTTATATCCTCATGCCTATAAACAACTCTGTTAAGTTGCACCATTACGGGAAGGAGATTTGGTTGAACTCCTTTTGCTGGATAAACTGCTAAACTCTACTTCACCATTTAAACTGGTGGTCAGTATAGGAATAATGTTTTTTTGTTTAATCTTAAAATACTGATACATTTTCAATTGTAATGATTTCTTTTTGCTTACTAGGTATAAGCATCATCAGTCTTAACACCTCTGAAACCACTGAATGTTTCCTGTCTGATATTGTTTCTATACATATTTCTATGGTATCTCATGTATTGTCTCATGTTGCAAAAACAAGATCCTAAAGTTACAATTGTAAATGACTTGTAATGAACTGTGAAGTTCTCATCTGCCAATGTGGATACATCAGGAGTTGGAGGTGAAGAATGTTTACAGAAACTTAGAGAACAGGAGGGGTAAAAGGCCTCCTGATCTGTATGTACTGAATGTGGGAAGAAAGGACATTGTAAGAGGTTTTTTCTCACAGACAGTCCAGACTGCTCCCCAAAGGGATTTGGGAATTTCCCCTATGAAATGTTTAGACGCTAAATGTTAATGAAACCAATTATATACTACCATGTCTTCTTCTTTATTTCATTTAAGGGTTACTGGCCCAAATTCCACCACTTGAATTTGCTGTTCACTGGGAGAGTGGGTACTGGTCAAGACCAAGCTACAATCCTCCTGGGGAAAAGGTCCTCCTCAAACCTTGCTGGATACCAGGATCAAGGGACAAGTAGCCACCCCTGCCAATTAGTCACAATAGAAGGAAAGAAAACGAACAAAACTATATGGACCCTTACTAGACACCTGGACTACAGGACCAGGGACAACCATTATAGGGGAAGAGCGCATTTTCTATGGGTTTGCTACAATAAGAGTTGAACAGGGAGACCTATCACTACCCCGACCCCACACGGGTGAATTGGTAACCTTTTGGCTCATTACATATGAAATATTGGGAGGAGCTTGGCACCCTTGGTACTTTCTTAGGCAAAGGGGGAATCAGGTACTTGAGTTGTTTCACCTTATTCGGATTAACACTCCGTCCTCCTGGACCCTGGGGGCCATACCAGTCCCTTTCCCTTGAATATATCCTCAGACATCACTATTAATGAGCCATGGGCTAAGTCATGTCTCAACAGGAGGGAAGTATGCGAGTTTGCATTTTTATAATAGCCGTTTCAAGTTTGCATAGCATGTTATCTTTATTATACTGTTACTGTAACAATACTGTAGGTTTTAACTATGCCTTTTACTGAATTGAATATGTGTGACCATTGACTTGAGGAACCATTGAACTATTGGAATTTTCAAACGCAACGCAGATTGAGGAAGATAATGGCAGAAATGAACTCCCTTTGAGTTTTGTTAGAAAAGCAGTGTGTGATCCCTCAGCTTGCCTCATTGGAAAAGAGTCATGAGGGGGCGGAGAAATCACTAACAACAAATATGAAGAAAATGTTAACTAACAAAGAAGTTTTTCTGTCTAATGTCATTCTAGGTCAGTTTGAAGACTCTGCACACACAAACCTTGGCATCATACTTCCTGCTTTAGATACCTGAAGTCTGCTATCTCTAAAGCCATACTTCATCCTAAATGTGATATTGTGTATACCCCCTTCATATTGATGATTGGGGACTTACGGTTCTAGAGTTTTCATTTATTTCACTTTTTGTCATTCTCACTGCCTTGCTAGCAGCAGTTTTGTTGCTAAAAAGAGGATTTATTTTGTATTACTCCCACATTTGTGAACACACTGTTAGTTGTTTGAAATTGTTCACACACAAACCCAATGGGGGGGGGGGGGGCTATCCCTTACCGCCTCCATTCTGACTTTTCTTTTGTTGGTCAGTAGGGCTCTTTGGTCCACAGCTCCTGAACTTATTAAGCTTGGAAGGGTCCCAGTAGGAGACGAAGTCCTAAGAAAGGTCATCAAGAGAAAAAATTGGGCTTCACCTCGCTGGCAAGGTCCATACCAAGTACTCCTGAGTCCCTCACTGCTGAACAACTTGCTGAACACCTGACACACTGCAAGAAGGTAGCAGAACACGGAGCTGAGATTAGGCAACCAGAGTAGACCAACTTCTCGCAACGGCAAGTCCAGCTACAAAGGGGAAGTGCTTCAACAGGAACCCTAACCTCAACGCTGGTGAAGAAAATAATAACCCGAGCGAGAATTTAGGGTCGAAATGAGAGCCTCTACACCTGAACCAGATGACCCACGTGACCAATTGACTGAGATAACAGTGTGGAATCCTTTCAGATGACTGGAAGGGAGGAAAGCAATTAGGACCTTGACTGACAGACAGAGGAAAGTCAGGTTGGTCCTAGGATTATCCTCCTGCTCCAGGTCATAGACGCAGTGAAAAGGACTTCAAATTCTGGAGACCAGGAAAGGAATAATTCCCAAGACCACTTCAATCGAATGCAAGATTGGAGATAAAATATTTCTTGAAAAGACTTTGAACTTTCTCTGCCTAAAGTGATCAGATTTGAAAATCTGACTATGGAAGAAAAAACAGAACCCTAAATACCATCTTGATTGGTTCCAGAAGAAGGATCTGATGCTTGGTGGATGTGTGGAAACCTCTTTCAGACTCCATCTTCCACAAGTGTGGCACAGGAAGTGTGTATTAGTATGCTCTCATATATTAACACCTGCCAGAATCCATTCCACACAAAATGGAGGGCAGTAACACCTGACAGATCATTTGTCCCACATACACCAGGTTGCCTTAAGGGGTACCCAATAACAATTAATGTATAAACTACATTTACTATAACTAACAGAAGTTTGTTGAGGAAAGAGATTGCTGAACAACTGGAAGCCACTTAAATGATGGCATGGCAGAATTGATTAGCGCTGGACATGTTACTGGCGGGGAAAAAGGCAAAGTTTTCCAGATGTTGGAGAAATTTGTTGTGTATATATCCTGAACAATACAGCCCCCGATGGAAGTAGACTGACAGCCTTATCAAAAGAACTGGCAGAGAATTCAGGCTTTGATGAGAATGGATGGAAGATTGGTTTGGAAATTGGAGCAGCCTGATTTCTTCAGTATTGACTTCTGTTGCTGTGGCTGCACAAGGCCTATTTCAAAGACTTATTGATGTGACCCTGATAAAGACTGTATAGCTTCCATTGGCATATCAAGCTCAAGACTACATGAATTTCCAGGACTGAAAGATGGAGTCTTGGAGAGGAATCTACCTTAGAGACTTCAGTAAAATATGTAATAATGATAAACAGGAGGGAAATGTAAAAAAAATGTTTAGCTAACATAGGATTAATCATTCTTACTATTTCTAAATTAAATGTAGATTCTTAGGCCTCTCTGAACTGTAGATTCTGTGACCTTGTGTACATGAGTTATAGAATGGGATGTGCCTAGATAACTTGCTTGAGAACCAGACAAGATGACTCCCAGTAGTCTAGAAATGTAACATGTTAGAAAATATGAAAGTGCTGACAGACACACAAGCAACAAGTTTCCTTTGTATTCCTGCACATAGAAAATGTATAAGAAACGCAGGGAGGATTTTTAGAGTCAGACAACCTTCTGACTGCAGTTGGATCTGTCTCCTTGCAAGTAAATAAAGCCTGACTTGGTTTAATGATATTCGTGAGTATGTTAATTAAGATTTTTTTAACACCCCCCCCCTTCCTACGCCACTGGTTCAGCTCATTATTAACAGTCATCATTTCACATAGTTCAGTCCTATTTCCAACATGACAGTTGCTGATTCTGCTTTCAAACACCACCTAACCCTCAGCAGCACTATCTTTTATGAGCAGACAGTTTCTGGGTTAGTTGCTTCCACCAGCCTCCTCTCCACTGGCTCACTTTTGCTTCCCCCCACAGTCTAGGCAATACAGAGGCCACAAAAGCTTTTATCTTTTCTCCTTGAGTTTGAGCCAAACCAGCCACCTCCATACACTCCAACCCCTCTTCTTCCTCCACTTCCTCTTTATTGCTCCCCCAGCTGTTCCTCATTCCCCAGATCAGAACTCATCTCCCAATCATTCACTCCGCCCTCCCCCTCCTGAGAGTCCAGCTAACCCCACAATGGCTTCTGGGGAGAGTAGTTTTTCCCCTGAACTAGAGATTTCACTGGCAGTTTGGCCACCAGAGGGCGAACTGCTCATTTAGCAGGGATGAATGAGGAAGGACGCTGACGTTTAAAGGAACAGCTACCCCCCTGTGCCCGTCCCAGCACTACAGAGTGCTCACAATATTCAATGCTGGTGCCCAGACATGGCCCGGCATTGAATATCTAGATCTCATGTTGCTGGAAATAGTCAGTGTTTAAATAGATGCTGACTGCCACCAACTGAATATTGATTGGCAGTTTTTCAGGCCTTTACCAGTCTGTGTAAGCCCACTTGAAATCACAACTGATGCTTGATTTTTGAAAAAGGACATGCTGGATGGAAGTGGGGAGAGAAAGAGGACACACTCTAGAAGGGGGAGGAGAAAAAGAGGATAAATGCTGAATGAAAGGAGGTAGAAAGGACACACCCTAGATGGAAGGGGAAGTAAAATAGGGCAGAGGTTGGAGAGAAGGGGAGAAGGAGAGGGAGGACAGAGGCTGGATGGAAGGAGTGGGAAACACTTGATAGCAGTGGGGAGAGAAAGAAGGCAGATGCAGCATGGAAGTAAGGAGAGAGAGGGGGTAGATGCTAGCAGTAAGGTGGAGAGATGGAGGACACCCTGGATGGAAGGAGGATAGAAAGAGGACACACATTGGATGGAAGGGGGAGATAAAGAGGACTTGCTGGATGGAAGGAAGATAGAAAGAAGATACATGCTAGATGGAAGAGGACACACCTGGTTCTGATAAATGGCCGTCCTCATTTGGTTTTGCTGCCTGGCAATTAATTTGATAGCATTGGCGGTTTGGTTGGTGATGACCTCCAGTACCGCTTGGAGGCGGATAATGCGGTTTATCATATAAACAGGGGTCCAGTATCCCCACGATCCATCCTGGGCCTAGGTCGCGGGACCATAGGTGTCAATAATTCTCTCAGGGGGCCATTTGTCAGTGTCCGACTTTTGCTTACCCCCGATCTGTATGGACCTATGGGGTCGGGGTAAGTCATCATATAGAGGGATCCCAAGCTCGGAGCTAGCGGAGTGGGGCAACAGGAAGAAGCTTGGGTAGATCATCCCGAGGGCAAAGGAACCAGACCATTTAGCAGGTAATCTGGAGTATGCACTGTATCCGCATATCCAAAACAACCCATCAGGGGCTGTCCAAAATCGGGTACTCTGGTTAGATGGGTGATTCCAGTATTTCCTTGCACGGGGAACACCTTGAAAGGGGTTGGGCCCAGAGCAATTATATAAAATAATACTGCTCATAAAATTATAAGGATGGCATGAATCGTTAGGTGAGCTTCTAGGATACCAGCTAGGAACCGTGGGCCAGTATTGTATTTGAAAGCCATTAACAATGAGCGTCGATGCGCATGGGGTGTCCCCTACTGGGCTGTTAAAGTTGGCATCTGGGTACCGGGCTATGCATTCGTGGCCTATAATGAGGGAACTAAGGGACCATTTTGGTGCCCGGTGAGTATGAGGAGAGACCCTGGTTTGATTCCACACCACTAACTGTTCTGGGGTTACTGGGGACCCCCGCCAGGGCCACGATTCACCAAGGAGGGCCCCCCCACAGATCCAACAATCAGTGACGTTGAGGGTCTTGCCTACATGGATGGCCAAGTCTAAACAGGTTCTTTCCCCTCTGAAAAGTATCTTCAACATCAGAGGTTAACTGCAGGACAGTGTCATATATGGAGGCAACCCCGGGGCCCTTCCTACGGGGGGGACTGGGTGACTCGTGCGATTGCCTTCTTGACCAGCTGTTCCTGGACCATGTCCTGTTTTCCTCTCCATTGTCCTACATATGTAGCACAGATGGTTTTTTTACCTTTTGGGCATGTGCGGCAAGCACCGGAACATACAGAGCCGTATTGATATGCATGGGGTTTAAGGTTGCCTATCCAATACTTCTTTTTGTTTTCAATGCACACAGTGGGTGGGGCTGACCAGCATTCTCGGTGAACGGAGGTATGGGAGACAAACATAATTCCACCCATGTGGCGCCCACTCCGAACTGGGGCCGTGCAGGGTTTGCACTGCTGGCTGTCAGAGCACGTTACAAGGAGATAGTTGCAGAGAAAAACCCACAGTATGGAGTGGCTGAATGTACCCATCATCAGTGAAAGCATTTGGGTCAGGGTTAGAGACTGTATCCAAGCACTTTCAACAGCAAAAGGATGGTAGCCAAGATTGCGGCCCCGATAATCAGCAAGCCCCCGATATAAAATCTCCACGGGTTGTCTGGGTCAGGGTTACCCATTCGGTGGGTGCGGAGGGTACAACTCGGGGGGCCTTACTGGAAGATGTACCCGAACTTTTCCAGTAGCATCAAGGCTATAGCTAGGATCACGGTCCCTATTACCAACATCAGTCCTATAAAGGTCCCATTCCCAAACTTCCAGGTTTGGTGATCCGAATTACTCATGAGTTTCCCTCCTTCTTAACGTCAGACAAAGAGGGTTATCCAGGTGGGGCGTCACTAGCTACTGTCCGGTATGGGGGCCGGATCGTGAAGCAGGTTTCACCCTGGTCCAGTGGATGCACGTCAGGTTCCCTGCAATTTTAACAGCAGTTGGAGTAGTTAGCAAGACTAGAGATGGCCCCCTCCACCTAGGTTTCAAACAATCTGCCTCATCCCATTCCTTTACCCACACCTCATCCCCCACCTGGAACTGATGCATGGGGATAGTCAGAATTAGGGGACTTATGCTTTCTGTGTACTGTTGTATCTCCTGTACAGTGGCACGTAGGCCCTTCATCTGCTTCACTAGAGAGCCCTCTCCCTGGATCTGCAGTGATACGGGGAAGAAGGGTAGGGGCGGTGGTCTGCCATACATCATTTCGAAAGGGGTGAGACCCGTAGCCTTGGGGGTACACCTGAGGTGTAAGAGGGCCAGTGGGAGAAGGTCGGGCCACTTAGCTTTGGCTTCCTGACATAGCTTGGCTAACTGGTTCTTCAGGGACCTATTGGCTCGTTCCACCGCCCCGCTGCTCTGAGGTCTCCAAGCACAATGTAGCTTCCAGTCAAAGCCTAATCGGGTACTGAGCTGTCGAGTCACCTCACTGGTGAAGGCCGGGCCGTTATCAGAGTTGATTTGCTTGGGGAGACCGTATCTGGGTAAGATTTGGTGGATCAACATAGAGGTGACTTCCTTAGCCATCTCTGTTCTGGTAGGTACAGCTTCAATCCACCCGGTGTAGGTGCATACTACTACTAGGATGGCTTTGTAACCTCGGGCAGGAGGCATGTGAGTGAAGTCGATCTGGCAAACTTGGAAGGGACTGGTCCCTCGGAGTATGAGGCCAGGGGCTGGACCTGGCCCAGTCCGAGGGTTGTTTCGGGCACAGGTCGTGCACCTGCTGGAGGCATTCTTAGTCCACAAGTGTAGCTTATTGATATATTAAGCTTTCTCAAGTAGACGGCCCAGGGCACCTCGGCCCAAGTGCGTTTGGTCGTGGGCTCCCTTGACTACTGTCCAGGCCAGGGTCTCAGGTATCCATATTCGTCCATCTTGCAGCATCCACCACCCATTACAGGGCTCCAGTCCTTCCTGTCGGGCCCATTCTTCTTCTTGCGGAGAGTAGGTAGGTGCCTCTGTTGGGATGTGGACCAGGAGTACCGTCTCAGGTGCAGGGGAGTAGGGGAGCCGGCTGGCTTTCTTAGCTGCAACATCAGCTCGCTGATTTCCCCTAGCAATGGGGTCCGTTCTTCCCGTGTGGGCCTTGCAGTGCATCACTACTACCTTCTTTGGTTTCCATACTGCCTCAAGCAGTTGGCAGATTTCTGTGGCATTTGCAAGTTCCTTTCCTTCAGCCGTTAGGAATCCTCTTTCTTTGTACAATGCCCCATGAACCTGGAGAGTGAGGAAGGCGTACTTGGAGTCAGTGTAGATATTCACTATCCTTCCTTCAGCCCATTGGAGGGCTCTGATGAGTGCAATCAGTTCTGCTCTGACACTACTGCATAGCCTGCTTTCCTGATTCCCTCGATCACCTGACTGCTCCCATCGGTGAACAGTGTCGTTCCTCCATGCCATGGCTGCTTCTGAATTTGGTGCTAACTAGTCATTTTTAGTGGAGATAACCGGTTAAGTGCCACTGAAAATGACCAGATAGCAATGAACAAACAATTTAACCAGTCAGCAGCCATTTGCAGTCAGTTAAATTATTTTGAATATGGGCCGGAAGAATTTTATTTCTAGTTTAGGATAAAGCTAGTGTGGTAGCTGTGTTAATAAATATAAAATGGAAATAAGGTGATATATTCTTATTGGATTAATTTGAATACATTTTGACTAATGTTTGGAGACCAAAACCTCCTTCCTCAGGTCAGGCGTATACTACCCTGACTGAAGGCTATTGTGACATCTGAAAGCTAATTGAAAAATGTATTTAGTACAATGAAATGGTATCATATTTTCCATTTGTTGTTTTATTTGCATTATTAATTTGTAATGTAGTGGTTGGAATATGTTAATTATAGAAATTTACATCTGCTATCTTTATATTTGTCATAGTACAGGGGAACATACATCACTTTCTCTTTCTCTGGTGTTACACTGTATGCAGAGTCTATCTTCTTGGGGGTTCCATTTAATATTTTTCTCTATATTTCTATTTTAGTTTATGGTTACTTAATCTATACTAAGTGAAGGTCTACCTGCATGTGTGAAAGAAACCTAGTTTTCTGTTAGCATTGACTGTGCAGGATCGATCTGAACTGATCTGGCTTGATTTGTTTTCCATTAGGTTTATTGATGTTCTAGTGCCCATTGCAGTGTTTTTAGTGCTGTTTTTTCCTAGGTGCAAAAACTTAGATTGTGAGCCCTCTAGGGCTGCATATAATCCAGCTCATTTTCGAAAGGGATTGCCGGCAATCTTCCAACACAAATCGGGAGATCGCTGGCGATCTCCTGATCCCGGCCAAATCGGTATTATCGAAAGCCAATTTTGGCCGACCCCAACTGCTTTTTCATTGCGGCACCGGCCAACCTTCAAGGGGGCGTGTTGGTAGGGTAGCGAAGGCGGGACGGGGGCGTGGTTACGGGATGGCCGGCTTTACCTTATAATGAAAAAAAATGGCCGGCTCAAAAGAGCATTTCACCAGCCGGACTTGGTCCATTTATTTTTAGGACCAAGTCTGAAAAAAGTGCCCCAGCTGACCACCGGAGGGAAGCGGGGATCACCTCCCCTGACTCCCCCAGTGGTCACCAACCCCCTCCCACCCAAAAAAAAACTAAAACTTTTTTTGCCAGCTTGTATGCCCAGCCTGACATGTCATACCCAGCTCCTTGACAGCAGTATGCATGTCCCTGGAGCAGTTTTTATTGGATGCAGTGCACTTCAGGCAGGTGGACCCAGGCCCATCCCCCCTACCTGTTATACTTGTGGTGGTTAATGTTGAGCCCTCCATAAAACCACAAAACCCACTGTACCCACATGTAGGTGCCCCCCTTCACCCCTTAGGCCTATGGTAATGGTGTAGAGTTGTGGCGAGTGGGTTTTGGGGGGGGGGGGATTTGGGGGGCTCAGCATCCATGGTAAGGGTGCTATGCACCTGGAAGCTATTTTTTTTTTTTTAAGTACCCCCTAGGGTGCCCGGTTGGTGTCCTAGCATGTTAGGGGGGCCAGTGCACTACAAATGCTGGCTCCTCCCACGACCAAATGCCTTGCATTTCGCCGGGTTTGAGCTGGCCGGGCCCGGTTTCCATTATGGCTGGAAAACAAAGCCGGCCATCTCATGTAAACCCGGTGATCCTGCTGTAAACCCGGCAATAACCAATGAGACATAGTCATACAGGGCTACAAATTATATCGTAGCGATTGGGTGGATAGGATTGGAGGAGGGGTAGCACTGTATGTAAATGAGAACCTTGACTCAGATAGGCTGCAAATATTGCAGGAGACAAAACATCTATTGGAATCCTTGTGGATTGAAATTCCACGTGAAAAGGGAAAAGGACGGTGGTAGGAGTGTACTACCGTCCGCCTGGCCAAGACGAGCAGACAGACATAGCAATGACAAGGGAAATTAAGGAAACGAATAAAAAGGGAAATGTAATATTAATGGGTGACTTCAATTATCCAAATATAGAGTGGGTGAATGAAACATCGGTACACACAAGGGAGGTGAAATTTCTTGATGAAATCAAGGACGGCTTCATGGTACAGCTGGTTTTTTGCCAGATTCTTGGGGCCCGTATTGGCCGCTGTCGGAGACAAAGTGCTGGGCTTGATGGACCTTTGGTCTTTTCCCAGCGTGGCAGTGCTTATGTGCTTATGAGCGATTTGGCCAGCGCCAAGCGTATTTCAAAAATATACTTGGCTCCGCCCCCTCACGGAGCCGGCCCCGAAGATGGCCAGCCATCGATTTGGCCGGCACCGTTCGATTATGCCTCTCAATGTGTACAGTGCTGCGTACATCTAGTAGCACTATAGAAATTATTATTATTAGTAGTAGTATTAGTAGGTAGGACCTCGTTGTGTGACTTCTGAAAGTTACTGCTGTTATGGTATGGTAGAATTGCTTTGTAGGTGCTGAGCAACATTTATAGTATTTTGTATTATTTCACACTATCAGCCTTATTTTCGAAAGTGATGGGCGCCCAGATTTCGACACAAATCGGGAGATAGGCACCCATCTTGCAAAGGCGCCCAAATCGGTATAATTGAAAGTCGATTTTGGGCGTCTTCAACTGCACTCCGTCGCGGGAATGAACAAAGTTGACGGGAGCGTGTTGGAGACGTGGTGAAGGTGGGTCTGGGGTGTGTTTATCGGCCGAGGAGGGATGGGCACCTTTGGCCGATAATCGAAAAAAGAAAGGCGTTTTTAGCATGAATTTAGGTCACTTGTTTTGGACCCTTTTTTTTTCATGACCAAGTCCCAAAATGACCAGATGACCACCGGAGGGAATCGGGGATGACCACCCCTGACTCCTCCAGTGGTTACTAACCCCCTCCCACACAAAACCCCAACTTTAACAACTTTTTTTCCAGCCTGTATGCCACCGTCAAATGCCATACCCAGCTCCATCACAGCAGTATGCAGGTCCCTGGAGCAGTTGTTAGTGGGTGCAGTACACTTCAGGCAAGTGGACCCAGGCCCATCCCCCCCTACCTATTACACTTGTGGTGGTAAATGGGAGGCCTCCAAATCGCCCCCAAAACCCACTGTACCCACATGTAGGTGCCCCCCTGCATGGTCCATCCAGTCTGCCCTACAAGATAAATTCATGTGCTACTTTTTGTGTATACCTTACCTTGATTTGCACCTGTCCTTTTCAGGGCACCGACCGTGTAAGTCTGCCCAGCACTATCCCCGCCTCCCAACCACCAGCCCCATCTCCCACCACCGGCTCTGGCACAGACCGTATAAGTCTGCCCAGCACTATCCCCGCCTCCCGCCACCGGCTCTGCCACCCAATCTCGGCTAAGCTCCTTAGGATCCATTCCTTCTGAACAGGATTCCTTTATGTTTATCCCACGCATGTTTGAATTCTGTTACCGTTTTCATTTCCACCACCTCCCGCGGGAGGGCCTTCCAAGCCACCCTCTGGCTTCTGTCCGTCAACTACTCTCTCCGTGAAAAAATACTTCCTGACATTTTTCTTGAGTCTGCCCCCCTTCAATCTCATTTCATGTCCTCTCGTTCTACCGCCTTCGCACCTCCGGAAAAGGTTCGTTTGCGGATTAATACTTTTCAAATATTTGAACGTCTGTATCATATCACCCCTGTTTCTCCTTTCTTCCAGAGTATACATGTTCAGGTCATCAAGTCTCTGCTCATACGTCTTGTAACGCAAATCCCTTACCATTCTCGTAGCTTTTCTTTGCACCGCTTCAATTCTTTTTACATCCTTCGCAAGGTACGGCCTCCAAAACTGAACACAATACTCTAGGTGGGGCCTCACCAACGACTTATACAGGGGCATCAACACCTCCTTTCTTCTGCTGGTCACACCTCTCTCTATACAGCCTATCAACCTTCTAGCTACGGCCACCGCCTTGTCGCACTGTTTCGTCGCCTTCAGATCCTCAGATAGTATCACCCCAAGATCCCTCTCCCCGTCCGTACCTATCAGATTCTCCCCGCCTAACACATACGTCTCCCGAGGATTTCTATTCCCTAAGTGCATCACTTTGCATTTCTTCGCATTCAATTTTAATTGCCAAACCTTAGACCATTCTTCTAGCTTTCTCAGATCCTTTTTCATGTTTTCCACTCCCTCCCAGGTGTCCACTCTGTTACAGATGTTAGTATCATCTGCAAATAGGCAAACTTTACCTTCTAACCCTTCGGCAATGTCACTCACAAATATATTGAACAGAATCGGTCCCAGCACCGATCCTTGAGGCACACCACTACTCACCTTTCCCTCCTCCGAGCGAATTCCATTCACCACCACCCTCTGGCTTCTGTCCGTCAACCAGTTCCTAATCCAGTTCACCACTTCGGGTCCTATCTTCAGCCCATCCAGTTTATTTAAGAGCCTCCTGTGGGGAACCGTGTCAAAAGCTTTGCTGAAATCTAAGTAGATTACGTCCATAGCTCGTCCCTGATTCAATTCTCCTGTCAACCAATCAAAGAACTCAATGAGATTCGTTTGGCACGATTTCCCTTTGGTAAAACCATGTTGTCTCGGATCTTGCAACTTATTGGCTTCCAGGAAATTCACTATCCTTTCCTTCAGCATCGCTTCCATTACTTTTCCAATAATCGAAATGAGGCTTACCGGCCTGTAGTTTCCAGCTTCTTCCCTATCACCACTTTTGTGAAGAGGGACCACCTCCGACGTTCTCCAATCCCTCTGAACCTCTCCCGTCTGCAAGGATATATTAAACAAATCTTTAAGAAGACCCACCAGAACCTCTCTGAGCTCCCTCAATATCCTGGGGTGGATCCCATCCGGTCCCATGGCTTTGTCCACCTTTAATTTTTCAAGCTGTTCATACACACTCTCTTCCGTGAATGGTGCTCTATCCACTTCAATCTCATTTGTACTTCAAACAGTACTTCAAACTTTCAATTTGAAACTTGACAGAGCAGGTACAAAGTACACACACACACCTTTTATAACATCTTTATTTACAGGTATTTTTCCAGGTAAAATAACTCACATAGCAATATTTATGTTTGTTTATTCATTTTTGCTAAAATTGCCTTTTTTTACAAAGCAAATCAAGGCACTGTACAAGAAAATCAAAAGAGAAAATGACAAGAAAGAAAAGAAACAAACATACCATGAGAACATTCAAACAACCAAGCTACATTGACTGCATGCTGTTCCTAAGATAGGTACCACTTAAACTGGAATGGAGGGAAGGGGGGATGCTGACAATCACCCAGGAGCACATGGTTCAGTGTGGAGTATACTTGAAAAATACTATTGAACAGGACAGTGACTGCCTTGGGTAACTGCAGGACCAGGTTGTCCTAACTACCATAAGAGGCAGACACAGTAATAGAATTAACATTATAATTTTATTTGGGTAATAACTGAGAAAATGCTATTAAAAATTATATTACAAAGCATGAAGTTGACTTGGTTAACTTCTGCTATATATCAACCAGTAGCAAATAATAGTAATAAACAATATTAAGTGCATTTTTATAATATACCACTGCATTCTTCAAAACAGAAGGAGCAAGTTCCCACAAACCATCTTTCTCTTTTGATCTAGGCACAGGGAAAAAAAGCTTTCAAATGCTCCCTGGTTTCAACCTAATACATTTTAAATGTGGGATATGAATGTCATAAATAAATAAATCGATAGAAACTCTGAATGTTGAGCACCTGATTCTCATAACATGATGTCTATTTTTGTGGTCCATTACCAGGAGAAAAGGGCGCAGAAGTCTCGGCGGCCATTTTTAAAGAGCGATCCAGCTGCGGGGGAGAGTCAGCACCAGCAGCAGGCAGGAAAGACTGGGGATCTTTCCTGCCTGCCCCAAAGCATCTGCTGGACAACCTCGGTGGCTGGAGGGGGGCAGGGGAGAGAAGGGAGTCGCTGGACATGGGTGGCTGGAGGGGGGCAGGGGAGAGAGGAGAGTCGCTAGGCATGGGTGGCTGGAGGGGGGGCAGGGGAGAGGAGGGTCACTGGACATGGGTGGATGGAGGGGGAGGGTCAGCGCCAGCAGCGGCGAACAAGGGAGGGGAGGGACCGGACCCTGTAGCTGGGAGGGAGAGAGGGAGGGAAGAAGGCGAGCCGGCTCACCCTCAATAACAACCGCTTCGCAAGTCGGTAAAAAATTTAGCAGCCGGCTCCAGCATACCACTGGATGCAGCGGCTCATAGGTTTGCTTGCTTTGTTTTGAGTGAACGGGGATGACGGCTATGCTGGGAAGGGGAAACTTAGACTGACCTAATTGATTTCAACATTCTGACATCACTTCATCTCTTGTCTATTAAACCTCCTTGGTTTCTGCCTTGAGGCCCTGACCAGAGGGAGGGCTGTCCAGAGGAACCCGAGATGCCATTTCTGGCGGAAGGAGAGGACATCAAAGGAGCGTAGTGCTTCATTTCGAGTGTGTGTATACGAGTGTGTTGTTCAAGTGGCTTCAACCTTTCCAGGGATGTAGTGTCCATGTCTCTTAGGATGGGAGGGGAAGGTGTGTCACTCAGTGGGAGACGTGTGTGAGTTGCTTGTGTGGGGGGGGAGGGATGGAGAGGTTTTCAGTTATTCAAGAAGGGTATTTGTATGTGTTTGGGAGTTTTGGGGAAGTAGGAAGTGGAAGTAGGAAGGAATATCAATTGTTCTTACCACTTCTACTTCTATTGCCTCAAATTTAGATTGTAAGCCTTCTTGGGAGGAGACCTACCGACTGTGTTCAATTTGTAATTTTTCCCGGAGCTTTGATTGTATAATACAAGGGGTTTATGATTTAAAAGCCTCAGAATGATGAATGAGGCCAGAGAGGGAGCCTGACACATCAACTCAGGAAGTCTGTTCCAGGAGGATGGTGCAGCAAGGTCTAAAGCATAGAGTTGAGAGAATTTGCGATTGGGGGAGAGCCAGGGATGGGGAAAGTATGTGCTGAAATTTTCCCTATTAAAAATTGCTCTCCCTTGGCAGCTCGGCAGCTCCCCAACTTATTACTTCCATCCAGGGCCATGCCTAGGGTCTCTGGCGCCCCCCTGCAGACCATCAGTTGGCACCCCCTGCAGACTATCAGTTGGCGCGCGCGCCCCCCCCCCCCCCCCCCCGGACCTGCCTGGCTCCAATGCGCGTGAAGAGCTGGGCATTGCCAAAGAGCTGAGCGCTGCTCCCCCAAGCTGCCGTCTTGGGTGCAATGGAGGAAATGGCTGGGTTTGGCCTGAGCCTCCTCCGCTCCATCCCCGATTCCCCGGCACTTTAAATTTACCTCTCTCCGCCTCTGGCTCCGACGTCTGCACAGCGTCAGTGAAAGCGCTGCCTGTCTGACGTCTCTTCACCAGCCTTCCCTTCACTCGTTCATTCCCTCTGTGTCCCGCCTTCTACTGACGTCATTTTCTTGAGTGTGGGACACAGAGGGAACGAACGAGCGAAGGGAAGGCTGGTGGAGAGACCTCAGACAGGCAGCGCGTTCACTGACGCTGCGCAGATGTCGGAGGCGGAGCGAGGTAAATTTAAAGCGCTGGGGAATCGGGGATGGAGTGGAGGAGTAAGGTTTTTTTTTTTTAAAATACAGCTTGACGGCGCAGCGCCCTTGAAGGCAGGCGCCCCCCCCTGCGGCGCTTACCATGCTTACTGTGTTGGCACGGCCCTGCTTCCATCTCTGCACTATCTAACCCTCCTACAATCATATCTCTGTTAGCCCTGGTCCTGCTCTCGGGTGTTGTCAGCTTTTTCTGGATGGCTTTTACTTCCTCTTCCTGCCTCAAGGAGGTATTTTTAGTGCACAAGGTGTGCCCTGTGCTACTAAGTATATCAAATGCTGAGCAATAGGATTATTTCCTCCATGGGTGACTTCAGTGCTCAAATATGGAACTCCTGTGCAGGGACAGTGATAATATTGCATGCTACATTCCTTTCTATCAGTGCTTCTGGCATGTAAGACAGAAAAGTATTTGTACATTGGAGGATGTAATGCACTACAGAAAATGTGGGCTGAATGTTGCACAATGAAGTAATATAGGGAGAGAGCTGAGAAAGAGAGTACATGATAAGAATCTGTTCTTGTATGGTTTTAAAGTTACCTTTCAGTATTCTCACTGTGAAATCACTGGTACAGTGTCCTGGTTCTGTGGAGTGCTGTCCCACCGTGGTAGGGGCCCTACTGGCTGTATTGTTCATGTGATGTCTATGTAAATTGAATCTTGTCTTAAGCATCTGGCCTGTTTCTCCAATATAGCATCCTTCGTTACATTTTTTACACTGAATGATATATACCACATTGGAAGATGAGCAAGTGAAAGATCCCTTTATGTTGAATATCTTTCCTTTGTGGGTAACTGTGGGGTCCTGTGAAATATTTTGGCATAGTTTGCAACTGGATAAATTACAAGAACGTAAGACCTTTGAAGTCAGAATGATTGAATATTTTAACACCCAACAGAAAGGACTTAACAAGGACCTAACAAGGTTCCTAGCCCATTATAAACCATAAAGCTGTATGTCTCTGTTGATCACCCCACCCCTCACCTATCCACACCCATCCTGTTAGAATATCAATGATATGCTTTGATGTCCCCATGCATAACTTCGACCCACCCCCATCCTCCCACCCTGTCAGACTGTCATAGTAATGCTTGAATGTTTTCACTTATATACACTGTCAGCTAGCACATTTGCTTATTTCCGATCTGACGAAGAAGGGCAACCTTCGAAAGCTAATCAAGAAATGTATTAAGTTATGTCCAATAAAAAAGGTATCATCTTATTTTCTTTTTCATGTTTTATTTTGTTTGATTTCTATTGTTCACTGACTAGAATTTCCAGGACTGTGGCAGTCCTGGGATTAGCATGGAGGCACAGAGATAATATGATTTGCAGAAGGTCAAACAGATTCAGTAACAGAGCTGAGATTAGAACCGAGGCATAAAGGGGAACCACATGCTAACTCGCATTAAAACCACCTGGTTTCAGGGGTAATTTTGTACTCATGGGCTGGGAAACACTTTTCTAAAGTGAAATCATGGATGGGATTTACTTTTGAAAATGCAGTCCTGTGGGGAAGTGATTGCAATCTATTCTTGCATTTGCTTTGAACGAATTATAAATGTATCTATGGCAAGCCCATACAGAGCTTTCAAAATTAGATACAGCATCTGATAATTGGAGGGTTTTTAAAAAGAGCTTTGGGGTGATTTGGAACACTAAAGACCACTGAACCTGATGTTGGTGAGAAGCAGAATGGTAGAGGCCATTCTCAAAAAACAAAATTGCTGTCTTATGTTTATTTTACACCTTGTACACTTAGAGCAGAGGCAACATGGATTTAGCAAAGGGAAGTAAGCAAGTTGATATAGGGGCTTATTTTCTTTTTTTATTTCAAATAATTTATATTATTATAATAACCAGAATTCAAGTTTAATCTTGTGAACCTTATCGTGAAAGTAATCAGCCAAAGTCTGGGGAGAAAGTGAAGGGGGAGTTGGAGGAGAAGGCACTTTGAGGAGAGAGTTTAGCGTGGCAAAGAGACGTCGAGGGTTTGAACTAATAGAGTTAGTCGATTGGATATAATAATCCTGTTTTTCCTTTTTTCTGTCTTATTATTGATTCCTATATATACAGAATTGGTTATCTGTATCATAGCCTTCTCAATACTACTTGTATAATTTACAATGATACAGATAACCAATTCTGTATATATAGGAATCAATAATAAGACAGAAAAAAGGAAAAACAGGATTATTATATCCAATCGACTAACTCTATTAGTTCAAACCCTCGACGTCTCTTTGCCACGCTAAACTCTCTCCTCAAAGTGCCTTCTCCTCCAACTCCCCCTTCACTTTCTCCCCAGACTTTGGCTGATTACTTTCACGATAAGGTTCACAAGATTAAACTTGAATTCGCAACCACTCTCCTCCACCTCCTCTTCCCTTAGTCCACTCTCTCAACCCTCTTACCCCTGCCTCCTTTTCTTTCTTTTCCGAAATCACTGAAGAAGAAACTTTACTTCTTCTTTCATCCTCAAAACTAACCACTTGCTCCACTGACCCTATCCCCACTCATCTACTCAACACTATCTCTCCTGCTTTCATCTGTCATATCCTCAATCTGTCACTTTCCACTGCGACTGTCCCTGATGCCTTCAAACATGCCGTAGTCATCCCACTCCTCAAAAAACCTTCTCTGGATCCTACCTCTCCTTCCAACTATCACCCCATCTCCCTCCTCCCTTTCTTATCCAAGATACTAGAACGTGCTGTCCACCGTCGCTGCCTCGACTTTCTTCTCAAGCTATTCTTGATCCACTCCAATCTGGCTTTCGCCCCTTCATTCAACTGAAACAGCACTTGTTAAAGTATCCAATGACCTATTCCTGGCTAAATCCAAAGGGCTCTACTCTATCCTCATCCTTCTCGATCTTTCTGCTGCTTTTGACACTGTTGATCACAGCCTACTCCTTGGCACGCTGTCCTCACTTGGATTTCAGAACTCTGCTCTTTCCTGGTTTTCTTCTTATCTCTCTCAGCGTACTTTTAGTGTATACTCTGGTGAATCCTCCTCTTCCTCTATCCCGCTCTCAGTGGGTGTACCTCAAGGACCTCTCCTTTTCTCCATCTATACTTCCTCCCTTGGTGCACTGATCTCAGCCCACGGTTTTCAATATCACCTTTACGCTGATGACTCCCAGATCTACCTCTCCACACCAGAAATCTCGGCAGAAATCCAGGGCACGATATCTGCCTGCCTGTCTGACATTGCTGCCTGGATGTCTCACCACCATCTGAAGCTCAATATGTCCAAAACTGAGCTCCTTATCTTCCCACCTAAACCAACCTCTCCCCTTCCCCCACTCTCTATTTCTGTCGACAACACCCTCATTCTTCCTGTCTCATCTGCTTGTAACCTTGGGGTCATCTAATGTAATGGTATCAGTTTATTACTGAAATATGTAGCATATTTGCTGGATTATATATACACCAATATATTTGTGTATCTTTTAAAAATATATATTTGACACGGCAGCAGAGAGAATGGTTTCATTTCAAGCCCCTCTCTCTCCATTCCTTTTTCTGGGAACTTCTGAGAGCAGGGATGGTTAGTCACAAACACTTAACAAGCACAAAAGAGCTTCCTCTGCCCTCCCACCTAACAAAAGATGGACTAAGGTGGACACCTGAATAAAACAAAGAACTCAGAGGAAGCATAAACAGGACATTTGCTTGTCAAAGGTATACCTGCCCCTCCCATCAGCTTCCAGACATGTGCAGAAAGGAAGGACTTGTAATGTGTATCTGCCCCAGAGACTGAACAGGACATCAAAAGACCATTTGCCAGACAGCAAGTCTCGTGATGTCATAACACATGAGACCAACTCAGGGGTCGTGTGCAGACATGAGACCAAGATACCACAATGCTTTGCAAATGCCCAAGGGTCGTGTGGAAACCAGGAAATCAGGACAAAGATCCACATGGCATATCCTCCTGCAGATTGCAAGATATAAAAGGACAAGCTGTTTCCCAAGACTCAGATTCTCTTCACTGCAAGCAAGTCAGATTCACTCACTGCAGAAGCCCTCCTGTCCTCAACATGTGCTCATCAATCAGCTGGACCACAGCATGCTTGTAACAAGGACTTGTAAGTTAACCTACCTGCTACTTTGTTCTATTTTAAGCACAGATTACCTGTAAAGATCTCTTAAAACCTACCTCTCGTGTGCAATTGTATATTAAATCAATCTTTTTGAAGCTAAAAATACGGTCTCTTTGTGTTCTGAGTATACTTAATTTATTTAATTTATTGCAATTATCACCTTTGGTGATTGGTGGAGAAATCAATATAAATACAGCACCTGCTCTTAAATTATAAGCAGTGGCGAGTTGCTCTAGAGCTATTTTCCCCAGAATAAATAATTTCTTGTAACACTTCGACTCCTCCCTCTCCTTCTCTGCACATATTCAACAGATTGCTAAAACCTGTCGTTTCTTCCTCTATAATATTGCCAAAATTCACCCTCTCCTTTCTAAGCACGCTACCAGAACCCTCATCCACACTCTCATCACCTCTCGCTTGGACTACTGCAACTTGCTTCTCACAGGTCTTCCACTCAGCCATCTCTCTCCTCTTCAATCTGTTCAAAATTCTGTTGCACGATTAATATTTCGCCAAAGTCGCTATGCCCATATCAGCCCTCTTCTGAGGTCACTTCACTGGCTCCCTATCCGTTTCCGTATACAGTTCAAGCTCCTCTTATTAACCTATAAGTGCATTCACGCTGCTGCTCCTCACTACCTCTCCACCCCCATCTCTCCCTACACTCTACTACTATTTAACATTTCTAGAGTGCTACCAGGGTTACGCAGCAAATCTCTCCTAATTGCACCCTTCTCCTCCATCGCTAACTCCAGACTCCGTTCCTTTTATCTCGCCGCACCTTGTGCCTGGAATAGACTTCCTGAGCCATTACGTCAAGCTCCATCCCTGGCCGCCTTCAAATCCGGGCTAAAGGCCTACCTGTTTGATGCTGCTTTTAATTCCTGTCACCTGCTCGTAACCTTTATCTTGTCTTCCTGTCTTCAATAGTCCCTTTTCCCTATGTGTCCTACCCTTATCCCTTATTTGTCCTGTCTGTCTGTCCTGATTTAGATTGTAAGCTCTTTTGAGCAGGGACTGTCTTTTCTTCATGTTCAACTGTGAAGCGCTGTGTACAACTGGTAGCGCTATAGAAATGATTTGGGGGTCACGTGATGCTGTGAGCTGGGAAAGACGTGGAACTTTCTGCTGCTGGGAACCCTGTCCGAAAATTGATCTTTTAAAGGTGTCTCCGACCCCAAAAAAGGATAATCTAGGACGCGTTAGCTCCCCCAGTGTATGGACAAATATCTAACACGATCGGCGATGGCGCAAACCGGGAAAAACACGAAGAAAAAAGAAGAGAAACCAAGACTTGGCGAATCCAAGATGGCGGCCGCCTCGCCGGCGAACTCACCCTCCCGCCCGGCCTCTGACTTCACACTGCCAGAACTTACAGAAGCGGTGGTGGGCGCGCTGGCCCCCCAATTTGACCAACTGTCTGCCCAGATAGCGGGCCTGTCGGCGCTTACGACGGAGCTCTCACGCCGTGCGGGGGAGCTGGAGGCTCGGGTTGCGGAGGTAGAAGATGGTCAGCAAAATAACTCGGGGGAGATAGAAAGATTACAACGCCTAGTCCAAGAGAACACGCAGCGCGTAGAAGATTTGGAAAATCGTTCGCGCCGTGACAATCTCAGATTTGTGGGGTTTGCAGAATCCTTGGCAGATAAAGACTTAAAACGAACATTGGAGACATGGCTGCAAGCGCACTTCCCAGAGGCGGGTGAAGGCAGAGCAATCCGAATTGAACGTGCACATCGCATAGGACCCAGGCCAACAAGAGAATCGAGGCCTAGAGTGGTGATAGCAAAATTTCACTGTTATGCTCAAAAAGCGGCAATATTGCGACAATATAAAAGCAGCAGGGAAACTACAAAATATGATGGGACTTTAATTCGCATCTTTCAGGATTACTCTGCTGCTTTGGCAGCACAACGACGAGCTTTTTCCACGGTTTGCACTTGCCTGGTGGAGAAAAAGTTCAAGTTTACTCTGCAATATCCAGCAACGCTGAGGATTTTGGAGAACGGAACCTGGAAGGCTTATACTAATCCAGAAGCGGTAGTGGACTGGTTGAATCATCATCAGACCTGACCCTGGGGAGATCGCTAATCTAATCAGGAGATGGTTTAGCCATGCTGGTATGTTGACAGTGTTCTTGGTTGGCGGTTGCCGGTTGGATTTCTAATTTGATTGAGTTCCAGAAAGATCCTGTTGGATTGCTAATGACGATAATTGATTGTGGAATAAGAATGAGACCGAGTCGATTGGTGAGCAAGATAGCAGACCGGAGACACAGGGCAGAACAGTTCGAGAATGGGCTGGACGGAGAAGATATCCAAAACACCTTGTACCGTGATGCTTGCAGCTCTTTGGGATATGTGAGACATTAACTATGAAACATTTCTTGATTTGAAAGAAGGGCAGGGTTCCTATAGCATCTAGACCTCTGCCTCCTACACTCGCTAGAACGGAGTGAGGTTGGTAAGATAGGTTAGATGAATAGTGGGGGGAAGATGGGGGGAGGGCTGGGGGGAGGGATAAAGGAGGGCGGGGAGGGGGGGTATAGAAGTAGAAGCGAGCAAAAGGATGATGGGGGAAAAAGACGGGCTGTGGGAATGGGTAAAGCTTGGTATAACTACGTGTTATTTGATACAATGAGCCCTTGGTTGGGGCTGGGCAACCGGGGCGCTATGTTAACTCTGTTACCTGTTAATTTGACAAATCTAGGGGATCACATTGACTGAACCTTTAAGATTAGTGACCTGGAACGTGGCCGGGATTACTTCTCCGATTAAGAGATCAAAAATTTTAGCACATTTGAAACGCCTGAAGGCGTCCATAGTCTGCCTACAAGAGACTAAACTCTCAGATGAGGAACACAGAAAGCTGCGCCAACAATGGGTGGGGGAGTGTTATTACTCCTCCTCCGGGGCTAGACGGGGAGGTGTGGCCATATTGATTAGGAGAGGGCTCCCGTGCACTTCTAAATTAATAGGAAAGGACCCAAAGGGAAGATATGTTTTGCTCCATCTCAACATTACAGTGGGGGAAATAAGTATTTGATCCCTTGCTGATTTTGTAAGTTTGCCCACTGACAAAGACATGAGCAGCCCATAATTGAAGGGTAAGTTATTGGTAACAGTGAGAGATAGCACATCACAAATTAAATCCGGAAAATCACATTGTGGAAAGTATATGAATTTATTTGCATTCTGCAGAGGGAAATAAGTATTTGATCCCCCACCAACCAGTAAGAGATCTGGCCCCTACAGACCAGGTAGATGCTCCAAATCAACTCGTTACCTGCATGACAGACAGCTGTCGGCAATGGTCACCTGTATGAAAGACACCTGTCCACAGACTCAGTGAATCAGTCAGACTCTAACCTCTACAAAATGGCCAAGAGCAAGGAGCTGTCTAAGGATGTCAGGGACAAGATCATACACCTGCACAAGGCTGGAATGGGCTACAAAACCATCAGTAAGATGCTGGGCGAGAAGGAGACAACTGTTGGTGCCATAGTAAGAAAATGGAAGAAGTACAAAATGACTGTCAATCGACAAAGATCTGGGGCTCCACGCAAAATCTCACCTCGTGGGGTATCCTTGATCATGAGGAAGGTTAGAAATCAGCCTACAACTACAAGGGGGGAACTTGTCAATGATCTCAAGGCAGCTGGGACCACTGTCACCACGAAAACCATTGGTAACACATTACGACATAACGGATTGCAATCCTGCAGTGCCCGCAAGGTCCCCCTGCTCCGGAAGGCACATGTGACGGCCCGTCTGAAGTTTGCCAGTGAACACCTGGATGATGCCGAGAGTGATTGGGAGAAGGTGCTGTGGTCAGATGAGACAAAAATTGAGCTCTTTGGCATGAACTCAACTCGCCGTGTTTGGAGGAAGAGAAATGCTGCCTATGACCCAAAGAACACCGTCCCCACTGTCAAGCATGGAGGTGGAAATGTTATGTTTTGGGGGTGTTTCTCTGCTAAGGGCACAGGACTACTTCACCGCATCAATGGGAGAATGGATGGGGCCATGTACCGTACAATTCTGAGTGACAACCTCCTTCCCTCCGCCAGGGCCTTAAAAATGGGTCGTGGCTGGGTCTTCCAGCACGACAATGACCCAAAACATACAGCCAAGGCAACAAAGGAGTGGCTCAGGAAGAAGCACATTAGGGTCATGGAGTGGCCTAGCCAGTCACCAGACCTTAATCCCATTGAAAACTTATGGAGGGAGCTGAAGCTGCGAGTTGCCAAGCGACAGCCCAGAACTCTTAATGATTTAGAGATGATCTGCAAAGAGGAGTGGACCAAAATTCCTCCTGACATGTGTGCAAACCTCATCATCAACTACAGAAGACGTCTGACCGCTGTGCTTGCCAACAAGGGTTTTGCCACCAAGTATTAGGTCTTGTTTGCCAGAGGGATTAAATACTTATTTCCCTCTGCAGAATGCAAATAAATTCATATACTTTCCACAATGTGATTTTCCGGATTTAATTTGTGATGTGCTATCTCTCACTGTTACCAATAACCTACCCTTCAATTATGGGCTGCTCATGTCTTTGTCAGTGGGCAAACTTACAAAATCAGCAAGGGATCAAATACTTATTTCCCCCACTGTATGGGACAGGAATACTACCTATGTGCTGTATATGGTCCAAATGGTTATGATGCAGATTTTTTCCAGACTCTGATAAACCTAGGCCTCAAATATGACACAGCACCTTGGATTGTAGCGGGTGACTTCAATCAGGTGCTTGATCCGGACCTCGACCGCTCGACGGTTGGAGCATGGAGTGCACTACCCCGCAGCAAAGGATTGCCTTATCTTTGTAAGCTAATGGATCTAGTGGACCCCTGGAGGTTACTATTTCCACAGAGGCGGGATTATACTCACCTCTCGAAGGCCCATAAAACCTGGTCTCGCATAGACTACCTTTTGGTTTCTACATCGCTTTTTTCCCGGGTAATTAATACAGATATGGCAACTATGGCGATCTCAGATCACACTCCAGTTTGGGCCGACATAGCACTGGGACACAATGTAGACAGATTTAAGTCCTGGAGGTTCCCATCCTACTTAGCTGGGGACAAAGACTTTGGCAATTTTCTAGTACAAAAATGGAACCTGTTTGAATCTGATAATGTGGCCCATAAAGATAATCCGACATTATTCTGGGAAACTTCTAAAGCGGTGATGAGAGGGGAAATTATTAGCTACTTAAGTGCAAGACATAAAAAGATCTCCCAAGGCATAATTTTACTAGAGCGAAAATATCAAGAAGCCAAAAGGGCACACATACGTTGTCGAACCCAGACCAACTATGAGAATGTGATTGCGGCACAAGTGGCCCTAGACTCACTGCTCCACGAACGTGCTAAGAAGCAAGCCTTTAGTCGTAAATATCAATATTTCAAATTGGGTAACAGACCTGGGAAATTGCTAGCTAAAGTTGCAAAGGCGTGGTCAGAGAGGACATTCATTCCTACGGTACTGGCGCCTGATGGCTCCCGTAAGTCTTGCCCTAAAGATATATTAACCATATTCCGAGATTATTTTTCCCGAATGTATCAACCGGAGGCGCAGCAGGGGGGACCAAAATTAGAAGATTACTTGAGAGATGCAGGCCTTCCAGTGCTGCCCCCTGCAATTAGAGATCAGCTGAATGCTCCCCTCCAGGCCCGAGAGATACAACAGACGGTCAGGGGTTTATCTTTGGGAAAATCCCCGGGCCTGGATGGATTTTCTACAGAATATTATAAATTACTGTCGACCCAGCTGAGTGTTCCCCTGACGCTTCACCTAGACGCAGCTGTGGTAGTGGGGAGGCTGCCCAGGGAATCGAATGAAGCTATAATTGTTCTTATCCCTAAACCGGGTAAGCCAACTGACTTACCGGGGTCTTATCAACCAATTTCCCTTCTCAACGTCGATGTAAAAATTCTAGCTAAAATCCTTGCTGATAGACTGGCCACACATCTCCCGGCGTTGGTGGGAGACCACCAGGTGGGGTTTGTGCGGGGGAGACATCCAGGTCTAAATGTACGTAGGGCCCTGATGGCTGTGGCGCAAGCTGAGGCCACGGGTCACCCACTATTGCTAGCGGGCCTGGATGCTACTAAAGCATTTGACCAAGTGAACTGGGACTACCTCTTCCAAACACTTAAATACATAGGGTTGTCTGGGTGGTATTTACATGCAATAGATACATTATATACTGATCCTGGGGCCCGAGTCCTAGTGAATGGAATGTGTACTCCACGTTTTTTGGTAAGACGGGGTACAAGACAGGGTTGTCCCCTGTCCCCACTCCTGTTTTTGATTTACTTGGAGCCACTGTTGCGCAACATCATAAAAGACCCAGAGGTGAGGGGAGTTCAGCTACCGCAGCTTCATATCAAAGTACTAGCCTACGCGGACGACATTCTCCTAGTGTTGACGCACCCCCAGACATCGTTGCCAATAGCCTTAGATCATATAGCAGAGTTTGGATACTATTCAGGGTTCCAACTTAATTCACAGAAGTCTGAGGCGCTGCCAATACCCCTTTCCGTGCGGGAAGGCTGGGAGGGACGGTTTCCGCTGAAGTGGACCACTGATTACTTGGTTTACTTGGGGATTAGACTACCAACATCGCTAACACAACTTTACAAAATCAACTTAGCCCCCTTGTGGAAAGAGACACAACATACCTTAGAAATGTGGCAGCGCCTTCCCCTGTCCTTGTGGGGACGCGTAGCTCTGTATAATATGGTCTTGGTTCCTAAATGGTTATATGTGGTCCAAGTGCTGTCTCTATTCTTCTTACATAAAGATGAGCGGAAACTACATAGGCTACTAGCTAGATATCTATGGAAAGGGAAAAGACCCAGGGTTGCATTAAAGCCGACATACCTTCCAATACATAAGGGAGGGTTGGGTGTACACAGCATTCAACGTATGTCAGTGGCGGGCTGCATGAGACACCTTACAGATTGGTTCAGGGGCACATCCTTTTTTTCATTTCCTATTTCTGAAACTAAAATGGTGAGCAAGTATCACTTTAGTTATTGGCTACATGCACCCACTGGCAAAGCACCTATTACCAAGGGATACGCCCCTTTTTTTGCGCCACTGAGACGTACATGGCGATGGCTGTGCAAAACGGGAGGGTTTGAGTGCCACTCTTCCCCTTTCCTACCGATTGGAGGTAATGCAGACTTTTCGGTGGGCACGGATACCGGGACCTTCCAGGCATGGAGAGAAGGGGGGACAATATTCCTGTTCCAGGTATTAACAAAAGAGGGCAAATGTAGGTCCTTTAAAGATTTGTGTGAGAATGTTGGATTCCCAGCACGGGCTACCCTCTCCTACTTACAACTGAGTCATTACATTGCCTCCCTCCCCCGAGCTTCGTTGACCTCGCAGAGACGGAGGCAAATCACAGATTTGCTGGACCTGGAGGCGCAGCTTTCGGTTCCTCTTAAATTTTACCATTTTAAACTTAAAGAGCTCTGCCCGGAGATATCATATGACCAAATCGCTGGGGTTTGGACTGAAGAGTTGGGCTGTCCTATTACTGGCGCGATGGTACAAGCTAATCTGACAATAGGATATAGGACCTTTAAAGATGTGATACTACAGGAATCCCAATATAAATTCACTATGAGAATATATATCTCACCGCATAGAGCATTTAGGGCTGCCCTGAGACCTTTGGATGACTGTCCTAAATGTGCGGGATCTGGGGCGCACTTGGGACATATGTTCTGGTTGTGCCCTCCGGTCCGTGCCTTCTGGACGCAGCTCTGTACATTCGTCTCGACTATTTGGGGGTTGCAATGGTGCCCCCTGCCTACTCTTTTGTTTGATAAATACAAGGTGAGGGGGAATCGAAGAAGGGGCATGTTGCCATTCCTCCGTAGGGCGACTGCTATGGGAAAGAAAACGATTTTATTGAATTGGATCTCATCGGAACCACCTTCTGTGCCACGATGGCGATCACTTATGATTTCCCTAGGTGCCCTGGAACGAAGGGAAGTAAATGACTTAGCATCCCCAAAGGGAGATAGACTATTACAATGTTGGTTATTGTTTTGGGATACCCTGACCCCCACGGCTCGCAGTAGAATCTTGAACGGGTAAGCTCGCGGGGAGGAGGGTGGGTGGGAGGTGGGATGGTGGGGGGTTAGAAGGGTATAAGATGGAAAAAATAAAATCATAGATGACCAGTTGAAATATGTTGGATGTTTATCAGACTATTGGAACGTACTTGTAATGTAATGTTTTTCTCACCTTATTGTTACTTGTGTATTTTGGTCATCAATAAAATTGATAAAAAAAAAAAAAAAAGAAATGATTTGTAGTAGTAGTAGTAGAATTGGAAAAACAAGGAGGAGAAACATACTGTACTTGAAGTAATAGATAGGTGATCAGGAAGGGAAGTATAATCCACTAACACTACATCTATAGCACATATGATGTGCAGGAAAAGGAAGAAAAAATTTGTATGGACCATAACATATAACATAACATATAAGACCATCAATGGGTTAAGGTAAGGGGGTGGAGAAAGCTATAAAAGAGGGGCCAAAAAAAGAGTGTCTCCAAGGTTTGCGTTTCTATAGCCAGACTAATTTATCCATTCCAGTTACTCTTCAAACTTTGTCCAGCCATAAGCATTTGGAGGGTAATACCGGATATTTCCATTTCTGTGCAATATAGACTTTGGCTATAAGCAGTAATAGTGTGATCAGATCTAAATGCTCATGAGAAACTAAATGCTGAGGAAGCATTCCCAGAAGGAAGAAAGCGGGCTCTAGTGGAATGTCAATCTGGAGTAGATTGGTAATGTAAGTAAGTGCCATTTTCCAATAAGATTGAACATGTGGGAAATAAATAAATAAATAAAATAGAGACTATTTAGGCGATTTGAAACACTTATGCCTGAGTATCGAAAGTGGGAGATCCATGTCAGACCATAAGGTAATGGAAAACTCTGGTTCAATCTAGAGTGCAGGTTGCTAGGCATAAAGACAGATTTATTGAAGTTAATAGCGAAACCAGACAGAGCCAAATTCCACTATAATAAAGTCTTAATGCGTGGATGAAACAATGGTACAAGGAGGAGGGTTTTAGATTTGTCACGAACTGGGCAACATTCTGGGGAAGGGGGAACCTATTCCGAAAGGATGGGCTCCACCTTAACTGGGATGGGACTGGGCTGCTGGCATCAAGCATTTAAAAAAGAGTTAGAGCAGCTTTTAAACTAGGAATGGGGGGGGGGGGGGGGGGGGGGAGAAGGCCGACAGTAGCACAAAAGCGTATGGTTCGGAATAAGGTATCTTGCAAAGATATCGCCCAAACAGAGAAGACCGGGTTTATTGATAGTGAGTATGAAAAAGAGACTGTAGTGGATTCAATGTCCATTGTCATGCTCAGCCGCCAGATCCGCACCACTCTTTCTCAGTCTCTTCCTTTCTTTACCAAGCACGCCCTTCACTCACGAGTCGACCGTCTGCAATCAGGGTCTCCGGACAACAGGCAAATCACCAGAAGTGCTTTATTATCTCCAGAGTACATTTACTCTGCTTTAAGGCTTCACAGGCCTTTCCCTCTCCTCAGTGTAGCTCCACTTTTAAACACAGTTCATTGGAACCCTGCTTGCAATATAGTTCCGCTTGGGCCTGCTTTCCACACAGTTCACTTTGGCCCTGCTTTCAATATGGTTTTCCCCAGCACTGCTTCTAATCCAGTACTTAGTAGCACTGCTCTTTCCCACAGTTAATGAGCACTGCTCACAATTCAGTTCAGTTAGCAATGTTTTCCTCCTAAATTCAGTTTTAGCACTGCTTTCAAACACAGTTTAGTTTAGCATTGCCTTCAAACATAGTTCATCTTAGAAATGAAATTAAACAGTTCCATTCAATGGCAATATGGTCTAAGTCACTTTCTCACTCTTAGACCTAATGACCCACCTCCCTCATTTGTCAGCACAAAACCACCGGGTCAATTCACCAAGGCTTCATTCACTCTCCCCAGTTCAGTTCATAACTCACTTTAAGAGCTCTCCACCAGCACTTCCATTTCCTCCTCATTCTCCCCTCCTTTCTCCTCCTCCAGTTCCATTCTCTCCTCCCCTTCCTTCCGGTCTAGGGGCTCCTCCCTTCCCCCATCTGATTCCATCTCCCAATCACACCCTGGCTCCTCCCCCCCTTGCATAGATTCTTCTCCCTTCCCCTGATCTGTCTGCTGGTGCTGCACTGCCTTCTGGGGCTTGTAGTTTTTTAGCTCCTGGCTTCTCTGATGTTGCCCTGCCTTCTGGGCTTTGTAGTTCCTTGGTTCTGAATCTCTCTGGTGCTGCACTGTCTTCTGGGGCTTGTAGTTTCTTTGCTCTTCACATACCCCCCCAGTCAAACGATTGCTAGTCCGTTTGTTTTTTCCTTCCTTTACTACCGGACTAGCAATCCTAGACAGAACATCAACATGCTGCATTAATTTCCCTGCTTGATGTTCCACCTGAAACTGAAATGGTTGCAATGCCAAATACCACCTCATCAATCTAGCATTATGGTTCTTCATCTGACCCAGCCACTTTAAGGGGGCATGATCCGTGACCAGCTTAAAGGGACGCCCCTCAAGATAGAACTCACAGGCTTGTATCGCCCACTTAACTGCCAGGCATTCCCTTTCAATCGTGGCATATCTAGTTTCATGAGGGAGAAGCTTCCTGCTCAAGTACATAATCGGGTGCTCCTCTCCCTCATGCACTTCTGATAACACCGCACCTAATCCTACCCCAGATGCATCAGTATGCAATACAAAAGGTTTCTCAAAGTCCACTGCTTTAAGTAGAGGCTCCTGGCATAATGCTGACCGCATCCCCGCAAATACCCTTTCCGAGTCCTCCTGCCACCGGAGCTGATTCGGTCTATTACCCTTCAACATATCTGTCAAGGGGGCGGCTCGAGAGGCGAAGTGAGGTATAAATCTTCTGTAATAACCTATCAATCCCAAAAAACTTCTTAGCGCTTTCTTATTTGTAGGAAGGGGAAACTCCTGAATACTTTTCACCTTATCACACAATGGCTTAACCTGTCCATTTCCTACCCGATAGCCCAAGTATTTTACCTCTCGCTGTGCAAAATGGCATTTTTGAGGGTTAAGGGTGAGACCTGCTTCCCGAAAAGATTGCAATACCCCCCTAACCTGGACTACATGAGTCTCCCAATCTGGACTATGAATGATTACATCATCCAAATATGCTGCAGCATATTCCTGGTGTGATCTCAATACTCTGTCCAGCAGGCGTTGGCAAGAAGCCGCAGCTGAATTTAAGCCAAATGGCATTCACTTGAATTGAAACAACCCAAGCGGGGTGCAAAAAGCGGTCTTAGGCCGAGCCTTCCTCGATAAGGGAATTTGCCAGTACCCCTTTGTTAAGTCAAGAGTAGACAAGAACTGTGCCGAACCCAGCCTATCTATCAAATCCTCAATACGAGGCATAGGATAAGCGTCTGGCACAGACAGCGCATTAACTCGCCGAAAATCAATACAAAAACGCCAGGATCCATCCCTCTTAGGCACTAGCACCACCGGACTCGCCCACGGACTAAAGGATTCCTCGATCACCCCAAAGTCCAGCATTTCCTTCACTTGTTTAACTACCTCCTGCTTTTTACCTGGGGATAACCTATAAGGCCGCTGACGAACCACCCTCCCTTTCTCCGTCTCAATTTCATGTACGATTAAGTGTGTCTCCCCAGGACGCGCTGTGAGAACATCCTGAAACTCCAGCAACAGAGCTTGCATCTGTTCCTTCTGGGGACCCTCTAAGCTGTCTCCCACTGTCACTTCCCTAGGAATAAAGATCTCCGATATCTGCGGTCCTAAGTCCTCCTCCAATTTCTCCTCCCCTTTTGCCCAATAGGCTTTCCTTTCCTGCCAAGGCTAGAGTAAGTTCGCATGATAGGTCTGAGGCTTCCCTCGCTCATTCAATACCTCATAAGTGACCGGGCCCAACCGTTTCCTCACCGTACAGGGTCCCTTCCATTTACTTAAAAATTTATGTGGATTATCCGGGACCCTAACCACCACCTTATCCCCTTCCTGAAATACTCTGACCTGCGCTCCCTGATCATAATGCGTCTTCTGATAACTTTGGGTTTTCTCTAGATTACCCCGGGAATAAGTGCCTAACCTCCATAACCGCCCTTTCAAATCATAAAGATATTCTACTACCGTCCTATCCTCCCGTTCCGGCGGTACCCACTGTTCCCGGAGAATATCCAACACTCCCCTTGGGGCCCTCCCATATAATAATTCAAAGGGGGATACTCTTAGGGAAGCCTGCACACATTCCCTAGATACATACAATGCAAAAGGCAAAAGTTGATCCCAGTTCTCATAGTGTGATCCTAACCCCTTCCTTAACAACATCTTCAAAGTTTTGTTGAACCTCTCCACTAGGCCGTTGGTTTGAGGGTGATAGGCTGAAGTACAAATGTGTTTAATGCCAAAAGCCTCCCAAACCTGTACCAGGGTGCGAGAAAGAAAATTGGTGCCTCTATCAGTTAACACCTCCCTAGGAAAACCAACCTCACAAAAGAGCCGAATCAGCTCCGCAGCAATCACCTTTGCCGAGATATTTCGCAAGGGTATGGCCCAGGGGAAACGGGTAGCCATATCAACAATCACCAGAATATAAGAAAACCCTCTCCTGGATTTAAGTAGGGGACCGATAATATCCATTACCAACCTCCCACACGGATTCTCAATTCGGGGAAGAGGGTGCAATGGAGCAGGCCTAGGCCCTTTCTCTGTCAGCTTCTGACATACCACACAGGATTTACAGTATTCCTCTACCTCTTTATATACCCCAGGCCAGTAAAACCGCCCTAGTAACTGTTTCACTGTATTCTGGATCCCTTTATGTCCTCCCAGAGGATGGTCATGCGCTAACTGTAACACCAACTTCCGGAATCCCCTAGGTACAATAAGTTGTTTCATCTCCTCACTGCCCTCAGCTGGCATCACCCTAAACAGTAAACCCTTCTCTATCACAAACTTGGGTCCCTGTGTGCCCCCCACCGGCTCCCTCGCCCGTTCCCAGGCATATTTCAATGTGAGATCTGACTCCTGTTCCCTGCTAAAATAAGGGAACCTGCTCAACAACTCCTCAGGATCCTCCGGAAACTCCCCTCCCTGCTCAATCCCTTTCATTGTCTGAGTCCTGTGCCTCTGCGTTAATTTTTTTACTTGCCCTGACTCCCGCGTCTTCCCAGGTGCCCCTAGTACCTCCAAATGAAAGGGAAAAATATGTGACAAGTTTTGCTCTACTCCTTCTTGCTCTTTCCTCTGCCCCCGAGTAACGACCAACCCTTCCTTTTCTCTTAAACAGTGCACAAATGGGGGCCAATCCCTCCCCAAAATTAGTTCCTGAGGTAGCCGGGGTAATATTGCCACCCATACCCAGTGTGACCCTGAAGGACCTTTTATACTAACCCGCTTAAGGGGATATGTAGTGGTAGCCCCGTGAACACACTGAATGCTAACCTCCCGGCCCCTATTATCATTACATACTCCCCTCTTTCCCTTTATTCTTTCCCACAGGGCCCGAGACAGCATGGTCTGATCCGCCCCTGAATCTAGCAGAGCATTGACCCAGACCCCACATATCTCTACTGCTTGCCTCAATTGCTTCACCACTGGCCCTTGGGAGTACGAGGTGAACCCTAGTTTAGCAAAACAGTCCCTCCTCAGATGTCCTTTCCTTCCACACCGGTAACACATTCTCTCCTCATTCACTGAAGGTCTGGCCCCTGTTACTCTTGCCACTTTCTCCCCCATTTGTCCCCCTCCCCCTTCACACCGCTGGGCCTCCAGGAAGCATTCCATGCTTTTAATGGCCTCCTCAAGTGACATACACCCCTTCTTTATCAAATCCACCCGAAACTTTTCAGGTAGTGCCTCCAAAAATTGTTCCAGCACAAGCTCTTGCATTACCTGATGCATAGTTCTCTTTTCAGGCTCTAACCACTTTCCTGCTAAATCCAAAAGCTTTTGAGCCAACGCCCGGGGTGTTTCACTCTCCACCCAGCGTAATTCTCTGAATCACCTTCTATATGTGTGGCGGCTCACTCCATACCTGTCCAGAATAGCTTCTTTCAATTTGGTATAGTCCGCCACCTCCAGTGTAGGCAAAGCCCTAAAGGCAGCCAAGGCCTCACCAGACAGCGCAGGGGCTAATCGAATTGTCCATTGTTCCCGGGGCCACCCTGCAGCCACCGCCACCCTTTCAAATGCCCCTAAGTAATCTTCAATATTGTCCGACTCAGTCAGCTTACCCCACGGCAGCCAGTTCACTCCGGGAAGTCCTCTTACTCCCACCGCTCCTTCTGCTCGGTCCACTCTTCCATCCGGCTCCCTGTCAGACAACCGTCCTCCACCTCGAAGCAACTCCTGAAATAAGTCCAAGAGAGGTTGCTGCTGCGCCCGGGAAGCCGCCAACGACTCCTCCAACAGCTGATGAGCCATCTCTTGCTGTTTCTGAAATTGATGCGTCATAAACGCAAACAGCTCTTTGGGATCCATATCCTTCACCGGATTCCCCGCACCTGCAAAAAGACAGAAAAACAACCACCCAAGTGCGGTATCTCACAAACTCTTTTCCACTGCACAGAAACTGTGCTTCCCCAATTACTGTATCCTCCCTCGCCTCCTCCCTAGGTACCCTTTACCTGGGTAGGCGAGTAATACGCCTTTGTCAGCATTGGCCCACACGACGGGCTTCCGAAACCTCCAGGACTCCTTCACCTCGCGCCGACTGCTCGACTGGTCTGGTCCGGAACTCACTCCACTCCTTCCAGGACACTACTCCTTCCCGTGGAGGTTCACTGTGATCCCACTTCTGACACCATAATATGTCATGCTCAGCCGCCAGATCCGCACCACTCTTTCTCAGTCTCCTCATTTCTTTACCAAGCACGCCCTTCACTCACGAGTCGACCGTCTGCAATCAGGGTCTCCGGACAACAGGCAAATCACCAGAAGTGCTTTATTATCTCCAGAGTACATTTACTCTGCTTTAAGGCTTCACAGGCCTTTCCCTCTCCTCAGTGTAGCTCCACTTTTAAACACAGTTCATTGGAACCCTGCTTGCAATATAGTTCCGCTTGGGCCTGCTTTCCACACAGTTCACTTTGGCCCTGCTTTCAATATGGTTTTCCCCAGCACTGCTTCTAATCCAGTACTTAGTAGCACTGCTCTTTCCCACAGTTAATGAGCACTGCTCACAATTCAGTTCAGTTAGCAATGTTTTCCTCCTCAATTCAGTTTTAGCACTGCTTTCAAACACAGTTTAGTTTAGCATTGCCTTCAAACACAGTTCATCTTAGAAATGAAATTAAACAGTTCCATTCAATGGCAATATGGTCTAAGTCACTTTCTCACTCTTAGACCTAATGACCCACCTCCCTCATTTGTCAGCACAAAACCACCTGACATCCACCCACCGGGTCAATTCACCAAGGCTTCATTCACTCTCCCCAGTTCAGTTCATAACTCACTTTAAGAGCTCTCCACCAGCACTTCCATTTCCTCCTCATTCTCCCCTCCTTTCTCCTCCTCCAGTTCCATTCTCTCCTCCCCTTCCTCCCGGTCTAGGGGCTCCTCCCTTCCCCCATCTGATTCCATCTCCCAATCACACCCTGGCTCCTCCCCCCCTTGCATAGATTCTTCTCCCTTCCCCTGATCTGTCTGCTGGTGCTGCACTGCCTTCTGGGGCTTGTAGTTTCTTAGCTCCTGGCTTCTCTGACGTTGCCCTGCCTTCTGGGCTTTGTAGTTCCTTGGTTCTGAATCTCTCTGGTGCTGCACTGTCTTCTGGGGCTTGTAGTTTCTTTGCTCTTCACACCATAAATAAAAATAAAAACCGGACAAAAGATATCAAATTAGTACTGTCAAGCAATCAACATGCTGTAATAAGGAATAACAAGCCTAGCTTGAAGTGTCTATATGCAAATGCTAGGAGCCTAAGACATAAGATTGGAGAATTGAAATATATTGCACTGAAAGAAGAATTGGACATAATAGGCATCTCTGAGACCTGGTGGAAGGAGGATAACCAGTGGGACACTGTCATACCGGGGTACAAATTATATCGTAGTGATAGGGTGGACCGGATTGGGGGAGGAGTAGCACTGTATATTAACGAGAGCATTGAATCAAATAGATTGAAAATTCTACAGGAAACAAAAGACCCCTTGGAATCATTGTGGATCGAAATTCCAAGTGTTAAGGGGAAAAGGACGGTGATAGGGGTGTACTACCATCCGCCTGACCAGGATGAGCAGACGGATGCAGTCATGTTAAAGGAAATTAGTGACGCTAATAAAGTAGGCAACGCAATAATAATGGGTGATTTTAACTGGGTCAGTTTTTTAGTAGAAGCGGATCGCCATTTTGTGAAAGTGCTACACTGAGACTGACAAGGCGAAGAAAATATCTTGGATGGATTTATGAATGAAACTTCCCCTGAACAGCCTATTGTTGGCGAAACAGGGTTCCCCTGTTGGGAGATAGGCTTACCTTCCAGACTCAACCTAATTTTAGTTGTTCTTTGTTACAGCAAAGTTAATGGACCCTATCAATCTCTTATTATCTTTTATTATCTTTTTTGTTTTATACGATACCTATACGATTACCATCTTACTATTACATTGTTTAATTGTATTTTACTAAACCGTAGCCTGCCCTATGGTGCCACATTGAGCCTGCAACTGGTGGGAAAATGTGGGGTATAAATGTGTTAAAATAAATAAATAAATTACTACTGCTGAGAATACCGGGCAATTGGATTACTACCACAGGATAACACCAGTCAATTGTCATCCAAGATAAGTAACGTTTGATCGTTTACTTTTCTCTTAAGAAGGGAGATAGGATTACTACTGCCGAGAATACCGGGCAATTGGATTACTACTACAGGATAACACCAAGATAAGTAACGTTTGATCATTTACTTTTCTCTTAAGAATTGACTCTCACCCCCAGGGCCGTGCCAACACGGTAAGCGAGGTAAGCATGGCAGGGGGGCGCTTCCCTCTGGGGGGCGCCGCCCCACCATGCTCACCTCACTCGCCCTCCCGCTCCCATTGTTCAACTTCCTGCCCTCTTCTCCCCCCCCCCCAACATCCCTTTTCTTTTTCTTTTTAAATTTACATCCGTGGTGGTCCAGCAGCGCAGCGTCAGTGAAGGAGGCGGCGCTCCCGACGTCTCTAGCCTTCCCTGCGCTGTGTTCCGCCTTCTTCTGACGTCATTTCCTTGACGTCAGAAGAAGGCGGAACACAGCGAAGGGAAGGCTAGAGACGTTGGGAGCGCCACCTCCTTCACTGACGCTGCGCTGCTGGACCGCCACGGAGGTAAATTTAAAAGAAAAAAAAAAGAAAAGGGATGTTGGGGGGGAGAGAAAAGGGCAGGCAGTTGAACAATGGGAGCGGGAGGGCAGGGGAGAGACGAGAGCATGGATGCAAAGGGGGAGGGGAGAAGAGGGCGGGCCAGGCCAGGCCAACTGGGACATGATGGGACATGGGAGCGAGAGGGGAGAGAGGAGCATGTATGCGAGGGGGGGTCATGGAAGGGAGAGAGGGGAATTGCTGGATAGGGATTAATGGAGGGTGACAGAGGAGCATGTATGCGAGGGGGGGTCATGGAAGGGAGCGAGGGGAATTGCTGGAAAAAGGATGAATGGAGGGGGCAGGGGACAGAGGAGCATGGATGGGCATGGATTGGGAGGGCAGGGCTCAGGGAGAGAGGGGAATTGCTGGATAGGGATGAATGGAGGGGACAGATGGGCATGGATGGATATGGATTGCAGGGCAGGGCTCAGGGAGAGAGGGGAATTGCTGGATAGGGATGAATGGAGGGGGCAGGGGACAGAGGAGCATGGGTGGGAGGGCAGGGCTCAGGGAGAGAGGGGAATTGCTGGAAAGGGATGAATGGAGGGGGCAGAGGACAGATGAGCATGGATGGGCATGGATTGGGAGGGCAGGGCTCAGGGAAAGAGAGGAATTGCTGGATAGGGATGAATGGAGGGGGCAGGGGACAGAGGAGCATGGATGGGAGGGCAGGGCTCAGGGAGAGAGGAGAAATTGCTGGACATAGAGGGGAGGGAAGAGAGATGAAGGAGATGAAATGAGGGAAAAGGAAGAGAGGAGAAAAACTGCACATGGATGAAGAAAATAGGCAGAAGCTGAGGACCAGAAATGAAGAAGAAAGGAGGAAAGGAAAGAAATAAATGGAAAGGAAGCCCTGGAAACGGAGTTAAGAGGACAGATAGCAGTAGAATCAGATACTGGGCCAGCATGATCAGAAAAAGAAAGTCACCAGACAAAAAAGGTAGAAAAAATCATTTTATTTTCATTTTAGTGTTTGGAATATGTCCACTTTGAGAATTTACATCTGCTATCTTATTTTGCAATGTATAACAATTTGTTTCTAAGAATATTGCTGACAATTCCTGCCAGTGTGGCAAGTGGTGAGCAATCATTTTCACGGGGGGAGGGGGGGCCACCGCCAACTGATAGTCTGCAGGGGGGCGCCAGAGACCCTAGGCACGGCCCTGCTCACCCCATAGGTATTTGTAAAGGTGGTAAGGCATTTGTTCTCATGAATATAAAAGTAATGTGGAGTTTTTTCTGAAGACTAATGATTATTGAAGGAGTCCTCTTTATTCAAAAAGGTGTATCCTTTAAAAGGAGGTGTCTCTGAGTTTACTGAGGTCTTTTTTTTCTCCACAAGCTTTCATTGAAGCTTGCTATACACGCCTTTAAATAACTTGATCACAATTGTAGAATCATTGGCATAAGTTTTGATTTTAATTAACCCCATATAGACTGGGTTAATGTAATATCAGGGCACGCTAGGAAGGTAAACTTCCTTGATGAAATCAAGGACAGCTTTATGGAGCAGCTGGTACAGGAGCCGACGAGAGAAGGAAAAATTCTAGACTTAGACATTTGTGGAGCGCATGATCTGGTAAAGGAGGTAACAGTCCAGGGGCCGCTTGACAACAGTGATCATAATATGATCGCCTTTGAAATTTGCTTTCAAAAAGGTAAACATAGGAAGTCAAATATGTTGGCGTTTAACTTTAAAAAAGGAAACTATGATAAAATGAGAAGAACGGTAAAAAAAAAATTAGAGGAGCGACTGAGAGGGTTAGAAACCTACAACAGGCATGGATGCTGTTCAAAAACACCATCCTGGAGGCCCAGGTCAAACATTTTCCACGTATCAGAAAAGGAGGACGGAAAACTAAATGACAGCCGGCATGGTTAAAAAATGAGGTAAAGGAGGCTATTGGAGCTAAAAAGAAATCCTTCAGAAAATGGAAGAAGGAACCGAATGAAGAAAATAAGAAGCAGCATAAGGAATGTCAAGTCAGATGCAAAGCGCTGATAAGAAAGGCAAAGAGGGATTTTGAAAGAAAGATAGCGTTAGAGGCGAAAACTGATAGTAAAATTTTTTTTAGATACATTAAAAGCAGGAAACCGGCAAAAGAATCGGTTGGCCCGCTGGATGACCAGGGTGTAAAAGGGGCGACCAAGGAAGACAAAGAAATAGCAGAAAAACTAAATGAGTTATTTGCCTCGGTCTTCACTGAGGAAGATTTGGGAGGGACAGTGGCGTAGGAAGGGTAGGCGGTGGGGCGGTCTGCCCCGGGTGCACGCGCTGGGGGAGGTGTCGGCTCGCTGGTTCCCTGCTCTTTCTGCCCCGGAACAGGTTACTTCCTGTTCCAGGGCAGAGAAAGCAGGGAAGCAGCAGAGCCGACGCAGCTCCCAGTGACGTGCACTGGGGGCGGATTGGCCCTCCCGTCTGCCCCCCGCTGAAAGTTAGGGTGCATTTTGGGGGGGGGTGCGCCGTAGCAACCCGCCCCGGGTGTCAGGCACCCTCGCTACGGCACTGGGGAGGGATACCGGTGCCGGACAGGGTATTCGAGGCTGACGAGTAGGAAAAACCTAATGAAATATCTGTAAACCTGGAAGATGTAATGGAGCAGTTCTGCAAACTGAAGAGTAGCAAATCTCCTGGACCAGATGCTATTCATCCCAGGGTACTGATAGAACTAAAAAAGAGCTGGCGGAGCTACTGTTAGTGATTTGTAATTTATCCTTAAAATTGAGCATGGTACCGGAAGATTGGAGGGTGGCCAATGTAACGCCGATATTTAAAAAAGGTTCCAGAGGAGATCCAGGAAATTATAGACCGGTGAGTCTGACGTCGGTGCTGGGCAAAATGATAGAGACTATTATCAAGAACAAAATTACAGAGCACATTCAAAAGCATGGACTAATGGGACAAAGTCAACATGGATTTAGTGAAGGGAAGTCTTGCCTCACCAATCTGCTGCATTTCTTTGAAGGGGTAAACAAATATGTGGACAAAGGTGAGCCAGTTGATATTGTGAATCTAGATTTTCAGAAGGTGTTTGATAAAGTCCCTCATGAAAGACTAAAGAACAAATTAGAGGTACATGGGATTGGAGGTAGTGTCTTACTGTGGATTAAAAACTGGTTGAAAGATAGGAAACAGAGAGTAGGGTCAATATTCGCAATGAAGAAGGGTAGTTAGTGGAGTCCCTCAGGGATCTGTGCTGGGGCCTCTGCTTTTTAACATATTCATAAATGACCTAGAGATGGGGGTAACTAGTGAGGTAATCAAATTTGTTGATGACACAAAGTTATTCAAAGTCGTCAAATCGCGGGAAGATTGTGAAAAATTACAAGAGGACCTTACGAGACTGGGAGACTGGACGTCTAAATGGCAGATGACATTTAATGTGAACAAGTGCAAAGTGATGCATGTGGGAAAGAGGAACCCAAACTATAACTACGTCATGTAGGGTTCAGTGTTAGGAGTCATGGACCAAGAAAGGGATCTAGGTGTCATCATTGATGATACGTTGAAACCTTCTGCTCAATGTGCTGCTGCGGCTAGGAAAGCAAATATAATGTTGACCATTATTAGGAAAGGGATGGAAAACAAAAATGAGGCTATTATTATGCCATTGTATCATGGGCGTAGTTTGACTTTTTCATTTGGGGGGGCAAAGGATGGGGTGGGGCATATTAGAATATTCATTTGCATATATATATATGAATATGCTAATATGGAGGGAGGAAGGAAGGGAGAAAGATCTGGCTTTTTTGGGAATAACCATAATGAATATGTATGAGATCTCATACATATACATTATGGTTATTCCCAAAAAGGTCAGCTCTTTCTCCCTTCCTTCCTTCCTTCCTCCTTACCCAGCACTCCCTCTTCCTTTCCCATATCATACCATGCCAGTGTAGACCTTAGAAATGCATAAGCTCTATATGTAGATCCTTCAAGAGGTAGTGTGCCATGATTTAGGCTCTAAAACCCTTTCTGATGTTTTGGTGTCACCTCAGTAAGACCAACACACATTCTCTCCACTGCAAAACACTATACACAAACTTGTGCAAAAGCACACTCATAACCTTACCAAACCATAACACACTAATTCCAAGGACAGAACCAGCAACAACCTTATGCATGGAAAGGCACCACTGTAATTACACTGGGCTCTAAAACACCAGTACACTACCTAGCAGTGGCGTAGCCAGACCTGACATTTTGGGTGGGCCCAGAGCTAATATGGGTGGGCACTAGGTGTGAGTAGTGTTTCTTGGGATACTCCTTAATAATGCCTTAGAGTGTACTTGATGATGGATTTCTAAGTAAACAGTCTGTGCAACAGCTCTCCTGCACTAACACAAACCACATGGAACACCAATATTTTTAAATATAGTGATTTTATCCCATATCTTAAACTTGGCCAAATATGACTGCTATAAGGCAAACATGTCAGTGGCACATATCCTTCAAACTTTGATTTGTAACAAATGCAAATGCCTGATTAAGCTGTAGTCATAAAACAGGTAAATTCTGAAACTGACATTCCCATTTAAAAAGCCAGAGAAGTCAGACTCGTATAGATACCCACACGAACTACATGCACACAAAATCTTTTACATCTGTCACATGCAGAACACAGACCACCCCTTACAAATTGCAGAATAAAACACAAAAAAATTAGAAATCACAGAGATGGCAAATTACCCAGTTCCAGGCTTGAGATTTTGTGCAGTCCTGATTTAAACTTTATAACCCAAATCAGTGTGGGATTTGCAGTGCCTGATTCTGCCCATGGAAATCAGTGCTGCAAGTCCCATAACAATGGGGTGGTCAGAAATGCAGGACTGTCCCAAAATCTCCAGCCTGGAACTGTAGCTCGGCATCAACTCTGCCCTTCGTCCTCCCCCATAGTTTGGCATCAGCCCTGGGAGAAAAGGCAGCGACAATGATCAAAACAGTGGCGTACCTAGAGTAGTTGACACCCGGGGCTGGTCACTTTATAACACCCCCCTCCAAAATCCAGTACTAGGCATACCGAGAATACAAAACACTCAGGACCTATACAGCAATTCTAGCATACCATAAGCAGTAATTTCTACAAGCCACACAAGGAAAAGTAAAGCATCTTAAACACTACAGTGAGCACTAGAACATCAATTCACCTATTGTAAAACAAAACCAGACAGAATAGTACAGATCGTTGAACTGAAAAGCTTTGTCAACTGAAAGCTTTGTCTTTTTCATAAACACAGATACACTCTAATCCACTATAGAATAAGTAATCATAAACTTTCTATTTAGACAAAAATTAAGCTAAACCCCCAAGATGCCAGACTCTGCATACAATGCAACACCACAGAAACAGAAAATGTCCCCTAGTACTGTGCAAAATATAAAGACAGCAGATGTAAATTTGAAAAAAATGAACACATACCAATCACCACTTTACAAATTAACAAATAGAAATAAAACAAATATAGAAAATAAAATAATACCATTTTATTGGACTAATACATTTAGCTTTCAGAGGCCAAAACCTCCGTCCTCAGGTCAATACAGTATAGTGCTGATACTGTATCCTATCCTGACCTGAGGAAGGGGGTTTTGTTCTCCAAAGGTTAGTCAAAATGTATTAAAATTAGTCCAATAAAAAGATTACCTTATTTCCATGTTCTGTTTATAAACATTTATTAACACAGCTACAATACTACTTTATCCTAAAGCAAAAACATAAAAATATATATTTTATTTACAGTTTGTTGTCTCTGGTTTCTGCTTTCCTCATCTTCTTTTCACTGTCTTCCTTCCATCCAGCATCTGTCTTCGCTCTCTTTCTGCCATCCAGTGTCTGCCCTCTCTGCCATCCCTTCCATCCAGGGTCTGCCCTTTCTCTCTGCCCCTTCTTTTCAGCCCCAAGTTCCAGCCCCATTATCCCACCTGCCCCTCCTTTTCAGCCCCAGCCCTTTTCTCCCACCAGTCCCGAGCTTCAGCCCCAGCCACTTCTCCCTGTCCCCTTTTCAGACCCTGCCCCTTTTCAGCCCCCAGTTCCAGTACTAGCCCCCTTATCCCACCTACCCTCCTTTTCAGCCCCCAGTTCCCTTCATCCACATGCCTTGCATTAGGGCCCCCCTTGTCAGCCCCAGCATGGCCCCATTCTCCCACCTGTCCCCTTCTCCCATCTGAGCTCCTCTCCACCCAGACCCCGTCCCCTTCTGCCATCTGAGCCCTTCCCCACCCTACCCAGACACCCATCTGAGCCCCCCTCCCCGACCAAGTCCCCACCTGCCTACCAACTCCATCGACAGCCAGACGACCCTCTTCTCCTGCCACCGGGCACCCAGCCTTAAAAAAAAAAAGCGGTGAAGCGCCTCACGTCTGCTGTGCTCTGCTGCAAAGCAAGCAAATCGACTCATTGCATCTGCCCTTCAATCACTGTGTCCCGCCCTCTGATGTAACTTTGTGATAAAGTCACATCCAGGATAGTTGGGTTAAGGCAGTTTCAGTCTGAACTACAAGTCCCAGAAGGCATTGCAGGCAAGGAGCCAGGGGGTGAGATGAGGAACCCGGACTGGACTTCTAGCTACAATAGGGGAAGACATGGGTGTAAGCTAACAGGAGGTGTAGATTGGCTGCCACTAGGGGGAAAGAGAGATAGGAAACCCTGTGTGCAGGAGCTCCTCATTAGACTCATGCTCAACTCAGCTGGTATGGGTGTGTAGAGAAGCTAATGAGTGGAGAAGGATTGGTTGTGAAGGCAGAAGCCAGGGATTGATTAGGCAGGTGGGAAGGAGTCTTGGCAGTTCAGTTCAGGAAAGAGAAGCAGAAGGAGAGAAGTATTTGCAGGCTGAAAATCCTTGGGCAGAGAGGTCCCTAAAGTATTTGCAGGCTGAAATTCCTTGGGTGAGAGGAAGTCCCAAAAGTATTGAATTCACTGTGAAGCTGATGCAGGGGAAAACCCTTGGGTAGAAGGAGTCCCTAAAATATTAACTCTCCTGAAGGTAAAGAGGATAGAAGTTAGAAAATGATGAACTGAAAGAACTGTTTGTCTTGGGAATTGAATTACTGTTTATTGTGCACTGGATAAAGAGCCCAGACTGGAGCCTGTAAGCCTGTATTGAATCCTGGTATGTGCTATGCTGCTGTTGGAAGTGTGTACTAGAAATCTGCATGGAATAAAAGTCCTTAAGATTGAAGTTACTGGTGGACATCTATTTCTTCATTGTTCCGGGAGCCTCTGGCTGGAGGAGATTGTTCTATCCTTGGCTGCACCTAGGGGCGCCTGGTTACAACTTCCTATTTCTGCAAGGGCAGGACAAAGTGATTGAAGGGCCGACGCAACGAGTCAATTTGCTTGCTATACAGCAGAGCAGACGCAAGGCGCTTCACCAGTTGTTTTTTTTTTTTAAGGCTGGGTGCCGGGTGGCAGAAGAGGGTCGTCTGGCCGTCGATGGAGCTGGTAGGCAGGTGGGGACTAGGTTGCTAGCGGAGCACCCCCCCACCTGCTGATACCCGGGGCAGGGCGGACGTTGGTTGGGCGGGCCTGGAGGGAAAGTGGGTGGGCCTGGGCCCATCCAGGCCCACCTGTGGCTACGCCCCTGCTACCTAGTGAAAAAAACAAAAAGGGCTGCAAATACTACACGCTAGCAGAATACTGCACCTTGATCACACATGAAAAACACATGACCCAACAGATATGACACATGGAACTAGAAATAAAAAAAATATGAAGTCAAAATACTGAACTGGAAAGCTACCTCAAGAAGTTAGACTCGGCATGCAACAATACTATAAAAATTGAAACTTACATGCAAAATACCACAGATGCACATTTCCAATAGCTGACATATTCCAATTAATAAATTCTGAATAAAATACTTTTTTCTACATTTGTTGTCTGATCATTTAGTTTTTCTATTCACTTTGGTCCCAGTGTCTTCTGTTTTATGCAGTGTCTTTTTTTTCCATTTGATATTTTTTTCTCTCACCATGTCCACCATCCTCCTGTGTCCTTATGCGTCCGGTCTACCATCTGTAGCCCTGTCCCTATCCTTCCTCAAGTTTCAGTATCTGCCCTCAAAGTGTTCCGATCCAGCCCTTAAATTCAGCAGTTTTCCCTCCATCCATATCCAGCATGTCTCCTCACTCCCCTTCCCTCCATCCATGTCCAGCATTTCTCCTCTCTCCCTTCCCCTCCATCCATGTGCATCTCCTTTGTCTTTCCTTCCCTCCATCCTTGTCCAACATTTATCCTCTTTTCCCTGCCCTCCACTCCATCCATGTCCAGCATTTCTCCTTTCTTTCCTCCCCTCCATCCATGTGCATCTCCTTCCTGATTTCCTTCCCCTCTATCCATCCATGTCCAGCAACTCCCCTGCCCTCTCCTTCATCCATTCATATACAACACATTTCCTCTCTCCTCTGCCCCCTCCATCCATCCATCTCCAGCAATTCTCCTCTCTCCCCTGCCCTCCCCTCCATGTCCAGCATTTTCTCTTCTCTCCCCTGTCCTCCCCTCCATCCATTTGCATTTCCTTACTCTTCCCTCCCCTCCATCCATGTCCAGCAACTCTACTCTCTCCCCTGCCCTCTCCTCCATCCATCCATATCCAGCAAATTTCCTCTCCCCTGCCCTCCCCTCCATGTCCAGCGATTTCTCTTCTCTCCCCCTCCCCTCCCTGTCCAGTGATTCTCCTCTGCCCTCCCCCTATGTCCAACAATTCTCCTTTGACCCCCACCCTCCCCCCATCCATGTCCAGTAACTTCCCCAGCTCCCCCTTTTCAGTCCCTGAGTTCTAGTTCCCTCCTCTCCATCAATGTCCAGCAACTCCCTATTCTCCCCTGCTCTCTCCTCCATCCATATCCAGCAAATGTCCTCTCCCCCTGCCCCCTCCATTCCATCCATCCAGCAATTCTCCTTACTCCTCTGCCTTCCCCTCCATGTCCAGCAATTTCTGTCCCCTTCCCTTCCAGCGATTCTCATCTGCCCCTTCTCTCCCCTCCATGTCCAGTGATTTTGCCTCTCTCCCCAACAGCCCTCCTCTGCCTCTCCATTCCTTCCTGCCCCCCCTCGTGCGTTTAAACTTTTTATTTTCAGCAGTGACGACAATGAAGAGCAGAACAGCAAGCAGGCTCACCTCCAGCCTTTCCCTTCCCTCACAGACAGTATCCTGCCTGCCTTGATGATGTATTTCCTGTTTCCACAATGGCGGGACACTGACAGTGAGGGAAAATCTGGAGGTGAGCCTGCTTGCTGTTCTGCTCTTCACTGTCGTCGCTGCTGAAAATAAAAGATTTAAATGCGCGGGGGGAGGCAGGAAGGAACAGAGAAGAGGGCTGTCGGGGAGAGGAGAGCAGGAGGGACCGAGAGCGCGTTGTGCCGGTCCTGCGTTTGGGGGGGCAATTCCCCCCTCGCCCCCCCAAACTACGCCCATGCATTGTATCGCTCCATGGTGCGACCGCACCTCGAGTATTGTGTGCAATTCTGGTCGCCGCACCTCAAAAAAGATATAGTGGAATTAGAAAAGGTGCAGAGAAGGGCAACAAAGATGATACAGTGGATGGGACAACTTCCCTATGAGGAAAGGCTGAAGAGGCTGGGGCTCTTCAGCTTGGAGAAAAGGCAGCTGAGGGGAGATATGATAGAGGTCTATAAGATAATGAGTGGAATGGAACGGGTCGATGTGGAGCGTCTGTTTACGCTTCCAAAAATACTAGGACAAGGGGGCATGCAATGAAGCTGCAGTGTAGTAAATTTAAAATGAATCGGAGGAAAGTTTTCTTCACTCAACGCGTAGTTAGACTCAGGAATTCGTTGCCGGAAAAAGTGGTTAAGGCAGTTGACTTAGCAGACTTTAAAAAAGGGTTGGACGGCTTCCGGGAGGAAAAGGCCATAGAATGTTATTGAATGGACGTGGGAAAAATCCACTATTTCTGGGATGGGTGGGACATATTGTTCTTTTGGCCGCTGTCAGAGACAGGGTGCTGGGCTCGATGGACCTTTGGTCTGTTCCAGCATGGCGATGCTTATGTACTTACTGTATGTAGAAAAATCAACGAGTCATCAGCATATAAGGAGATTTTATGTCTCACCATTAATAGTAATACCCTGAATAGTCTGGGTCAATCTTATGGAAATAGCAAGGGGTTGTAATGCTAAAGCAAAGAAGAGCAGTGAAAGGGGCATCCTTGATAAGTCCCTTTGTGTAAACGGAAAGGCTGAGAGAGAGCACAATTAATGATAACAGATGCAGAGGGTTGCAGGTATATAGCATGTATCCAGAACCAAAATATGGGCCAAAACCAAAACTCTGGAGATCATAAAATAAATAAGGCCTCACCGACCCTCTGTTGGACTTGGGGATTTGATATTCAGGGGGGGAGGGGAGGAGGGAGGGAGGGAAATCTTTGTTAATTGTTACTTACTCACTGAATAGGGGTTATCAAAATGTTGCAAATAATATGTATGAGTTTTTCTGTTAAAAACTTTAATAAAAAGATTATACAAAAAAATAAAATAAAATAAGGCCATTCTACATTATCGAATGTTTTTCACATCTAAAGACAAGATAGCCAGATCTCCAGACGGTTTAGAGGTGTGATAACAATCACATTATCTGATTCATATCGATTCCATATAAAACCAGTTTGATTAGGGTGAATACACTCAGTAATGGCATATTCCAATCTTTGGCTAAGAATTTTTGTAAATATTTTATAATCAACATTTAATAAGGAAATGGGCCTATAATTAGAGCAGAGAGTGGGGTCATAGGCGCCCGGTATAAGAGGCTTGGGGAGGCTAAGCCTCCCCAGCCGCAGCAGGAAAGGGTTAGGCGTCGGGGGAGGGTGGTTTGGGCGGGCGAGCGGCGCCGTGAGTCTCCCCTTTCCCTCCCCTTGTTTACTATCTGCCCCGCGCCATCTTTAATTTACCTGCGTCCCAGCATCGGCCCGCCGCGTCGTTTCAAAGCCCGCCCTGCTGCCTGTCTCTATTCTTCCCTCCCTTCGTGACGTGTTCGTTCCGCAGAGTCCCGCCCTCGAGGAAATCATGTCAGAAGGCGGGACTCTGAGGAACGAATCACATCACTAAGGGAGGGAAGAATAGAGACAGGCAGCAGGGCAGGCTTTGAAACGACGCGGCGGGCCGACGCTGGGACGCAGGTAAATTAAAGATGTCGCGGGGCAGATAGTAAACAAAGGGAGGGAAAGGGGAGAGGAGAATCGCGCTGGGTATGGATGGAGGGGGGCAGGGGACAGAAGGGAATTCAATTGCTGGATATGCATGGAGGGCAGGGGAGAGGAGGGTTGCTGGAATGGGTGGATAGAGGGGATGGCAGGGGAGAGAGGAGGGTTGCTGGACGGGTGGAGGGGAGGTCAGGGGAGAGGAGATTTGCTGGACATAGGTGGATGGAGGGGAGAGTAGAGTTGCTGGACATGGGTGGGTGGCTAGAGGGGAGAGGAGGGTTGCTGGACATGGATGGCGAGACGGGAAGACAGGAAGGAGATGCACATGAATGAAGGGGAGAAATTCTGGACATGCATGGAGGGGAGGGAAGACAGAGGAAGGAGATGAGATGAGGGAAAAGGGAGAAAACATGCACATCGATGGAGAAAATAGGCAGAAGCTGGATCCACTGGACAGTCAAGTCTGCAGAGGACCCAGCTTTTACTTATGGATGTAAGGCAAGAAAGGAAGAAGAAAGGCAGAAAGTAAAGAAATAAATGGAAAGGAAGCCCTGGAAACGGAGTTAAGAGGACAGATAGCTGCAGAATCGGATACTTGGCCAGCATGATCAGAAAAACAAAGTCACCAGACAACAAAGGTAGAAAAGATCATTTTATTTTCATTATAGTGTTTGGAATATGTCCACTTTGAGAATCAGGTGCTCAACATTAAAAGTTTATATTTATTTACTTATTTATGGCATTTTATCCCACATTAAACATGAATTAGGGTGTTTTGTGGCTGTACATGAGAATTGTGATATTATGATCCCTTGTTTCATATTGTTGACGGTCTGCAGCAGCAGCTTCAGAGAGCATTTTCCCATCTCACAGATAGGCTGCAAAGAATACCTTCCCTTGCTTTAGACTTAGCCTGGCCTCAGAATGACATCCTATAGTACAGTGATGGCGAACCTTTCAGAGACCGAGTGCCCAAACAGCAACCCAAAATCGAATTATTTATCGCAAAGTGCCGGTACTCATTATGGGCAGGGTTACCACATATGACTCCACCCCTATGATAGCCACACCCCCTACACCAGCCATGGCGCATATAAACAGACATCACTGAAAATATTATACTAGTATAGAAGGAAAAAATAACATGATTTTTTTTCATTATACAGTGGTGGAAATAAGTATTTGATCCCTTGCTGATTTTGTAAGTTTGCCCACTGACAAAGACATGAGCAGCCCATAATTGAAGGGTAGGTTATTGGTAACAGTGAGAGATAGCACATCACAAATTAAATCCGGAAAATCACATTGTGGAAAGTATATGAATTTATTTGCATTCTGCAGAGGGAAATAAGTATTTAATCCCTCTGGCAAACAAGACCTAATACTTGGTGGCAAAACCCTTGTTGGCAAGCACAGCGGTCAGACGTCTTCTGTAGTTGATGATGAGGTTTGCACACATGTCAGGAGGAATTTTGGTCCACTCCTCTTTGCAGATCATCTCTAAATCATTAAGAGTTCTGGGCTGTCGCTTGGCAACTCACAGCTTCAGCTCCCTCCATAAGTTTTCAATGGGATTAAGGTCTGGTGACTGGCTAGGCCACTCCATGACCCTAATGTGCTTCTTCCTGAGCCACTCCTTTGTTGCCTTGGCTGTATGTTTTGGGTCATTGTCGTGCTGGAAGACCCAGCCACGACCCATTTTTAAGGCCCTGGCGGAGGGAAGGAGGTTGTCACTCAGAATTGTACGGTACATGGCCCCATCCATTCTCCCATTGATGCGGTGAAGTAGTCCTGTGCCCTTAGCAGAGAAACACCCCCAAAACATAACATTTCCACCTCCATGCTTGACAGTGGGGACGGTGTTCTTTGGGTCATAGGCAGCATTTCTCTTCCTCCAAACACGGCGAGTTGAGTTCATGCCAAAGAGCTCAATTTTGTCTCATCTGACCACAGCACCTTCTCCCAATCACTCTCGGCATCATCCAGGTGTTCACTGGCAAACTTCAGACGGGCCGTCACATGTGCCTTCCGGAGCAGGGGGACCTTGCGGGCACTGCAGGATTGCAATCCGTTATGTCGTAATGTGTTACCAATGGTTTTCGTGGTGACAGTGGTCCCAGCTGCCTTGAGATCATTGACAAGTTCCCCCCTTGTAGTTGTAGGCTGATTTCTAACCTTCCTCATGATCAAGGATACCCCACGAGGTGAGATTTTGCGTGGAGCCCCAGATCTTTGTCGATTGACAGTCATTTTGTACTTCTTCCATTTTCTTACTATGGCACCAACAGTTGTCTCCTTCTCGCCCAGCGTCTTACTGATGGTTTTGTAGCCCATTCCAGCCTTGTGCAGGTGTATGATCTTGTCCCTGACATCCTTAGACAGCTCCTTGCTCTTGGCCATTTTGTAGAGGTTAGAGTCTGACTGATTCACTGAGTCTGTGGACAGGTGTCTTTCATACAGGTGACCATTGCCGACAGCTGTCTGTCATGCAGGTAACGAGTTGATTTGGAGCATCTACCTGGTCTGTAGGGGCCAGATCTCTTACTGGTTGGTGGGGGATCAAATACTTATTTCCCTCTGCAGAATGCAAATAAATTCATATACTTTCCACAATGTGATTTTCCGGATTTAATTTGTGATGTGCTATCTCTCACTGTTACCAATAACCTACCCTTCAATTATGGGCTGCTCATGTCTTTGTCAGTGGGCAAACTTACAAAATCAGCAAGGGATCAAATACTTATTTCCACCACTGTATATATCTGTGCGTTGTGTATATGTAGTATAGTGAATATATGTGTATATGTATATGGTTTTAAGTTGTGATAATGATGTGCATATGACTGAAATTATGGTTTACTGATATTGTTTAATTAATTTATGGTTTTAATTTATTTTTATGTGTCTTCATGTCAGACCCCTGATGCAGGCGGTTGTACGCCGAAACACGGCCCGTGTCGGGTATTTGTGATATTAAAGGACTACATTTTTCTCAATCCTGAAGGCCCAGTGTTTGCTTTTTTTGTTTGCCTTGTTGTATTTGTATGCTGTTTTCCCTCTCTTTTGTGACTGAAGAGGAAGAAGCAATAGGTTTTGGCAGTCTGTTGGATATGCGCAGAGAAGGAGAGGGAGGAGTCGAAGATGACTCCGAGGTTGCGGGCAGATGGGACGGGGAAGATGAGGGTGTTATCAACTGAGATAGAGAGTGGAGGAAGAGGAGAAGTGGGTTTAGGTGGAAAGACGAGGAGCTCGGTTTTGGACATGTTCAGCTTCAGGTGGCGGTTGGACATCCAGGCAGCAATGTCGGATAAGCAGGCCGATACCTTGGCGGTGATGTCTGGTGTGGAGAGATATAGCTGGGTGTTATCAGCATAAAGATGATACTGAAAACCATGAGATGAGATCAGTGAGCCTAGGGAAGAGGAAGTCCCTTTGTTGAGCAGGGCTTAGGAGCTCCCGTTAGTTTAGGGCTTGGAAGTCCCTTTGTTGTGCAGGGCTTAGGAGCACCCCTGGTAGGATAGGGCTTAGGTTTGTCAGTTTAAGATTTAGGAGCACTTCAGTTAGTTGAGTACCTGGAGCACTCCTGCTTCAGCTTGTTCTAGTCCTGGTCCCTGTGTCATCCGGTATCCGGTAAGTCCTGCCGGCCACTCGAACCCATGGGCTCAACCCTTGGGGGGCAGTGGCTAAGTGCAGGTGAAGCTGTACGGACCAGTCCAGTGTGCTCCAATCCAGTGTGCTCCAGTCCAGTGTTCCAGTCCTGTGTTCTCCAGTCCGGGGGATTCCAGTCCTGTGTCCTCCAGTCCAGGGGATTCCAGTCCGTGTGTTCCGGCACGCTGGGCGGTGCCTGCAGTCCCTGCCAGTGCCGGTGTGCTTGCCCAGCGTTGGTTGGTGGGTTTTCCCGGCTGCTGTCGCTCCTCGTCAGCAGCCCAAGGGCTCACGTTTGCTCCAGAGCCCAGCCCCGCGGGCTCGGAACCTGAGAACCTGACAAAAGATGCAAACTTCCTTGAAGCAAGCATTTGTGAGGGACATGGGAACATATGAGCGTGGGATGTAGAGTTCTTCTAGCGATTCTAAAGAGTTTCTCCAAGTATTCCACACTTGTTTCTCTTCTTGCGGCAATGGGGAATCCCATTCATTTGAACTCGCAGAAAGTTCACGAAGCAACGACCTTCCTTGGATTGCGATTGACCCAACAAATCCTAACGGATCATACAGGCTGTTTACTGTAGACAAGACGCCTCGTCGAGTGCATGGTTTCTCTTGCATGCAAACCCGGAAGGTGAAGGTGTCCCTTTTTAAATCCCAATTTAAGCCAAGGCTACGTTGAAGTGGGGAAATATCATAGTAACATAGTAGATGACGGCAGAAAAAGACCTAAACGGTCCATCCAGTCTGCCCAAGAAATGTGCCACTTTTTTGTGTATACCTTACCTTGATTTGTACCTGTCTTTTTCAGGGCACAGACCGTACAAGTCTGCCCAACACTATCCCCGCCTCCCACCATTGGCTCTGGCACAGACCGTATAAGTCTGCCCGGCACTATCCCCGCCTCCCAACCACCAGCCCCACCTCCCACTACCGGCTCTGTTAGCCAATCTCGGCTAAGCTCCTGAGGATCCATTTCTTCTGAACAGGATTCCTTTACGTTTATCCCACGCATGTTTGAATTCCGTTACCGTTTTCATTTCCACCACCTCCTGCGGGAGGGCATTCCAAGCATCCACCACTCTCTCCATGAAAAAATACTTCCTGACATTTTTCTTGAGTCTGCCCCCCTTCAATCTCATTTCATGTCCTCTTGTTCTACTGTCTTCGTATCTCCGGAAAAGGTTCGTTTGCGGATTAATACCTTTCAAATATTTGAACGTCTGTATCATATCACCCCTGTTTCTCCTTTCCTCCAGGGTATACATGTTCAGGTCAGCAAGTCTCTCCTCATACATCTTGTAACGCAAATCCCATACCATTCTCGTAGCTTTTCTTTGCACCGCTTCGATTATTTTTACATCCTTAGCAAGATACAGCCTCCAAAACTGAACACAATACTCCAGATGGGGCCTCACCAACGACTTATACAGGGGCATCAACACTTCCTTTCTTCTGCTGGCCACACCTCTCTCTATACAGCCTAGCATCTTCTAGCTACGGCCACCGCCTTGTCACACTGTTTCGTCGCCTTCAAATCCTCAGATACTATCACCCCAAGATCCCTCTCCCTGTCCGTACCTATCAGACTCTCACTGCCTAACACATACTTCTCCCGTGGATTTCTATTCCCTAAGTGCATCACTTTGCATTTCTTGGCATTGAATTTTAATTGCCAAACCTTAGACCATTCTTCTAGCTTCTTCAGATCCTTTTTCATGTTTTCCACTCCCTCTGGGGTGTCCACTCTGTTACAGATCTTAGTATCATCCGCAAATAGGCAAACTTTACCTTCTAATCCTTCGACAAGCTCACTCATAAATATATTGAACAGAATCGGCCCCAGCACCGATCCTTGAGGCACTCCACTACTCACCTTTCCCTCCTCCGAGCGAACTCCATTCACCACCACCCTCTGGCGTCTGTCCATCAACCAGTTCCTAATCCAGTTCACCACTTCGGGTCCTATCTGCAGCCTATCCAGTTTATTTAAAAGCCTTCTGTGGGGAACCGTGTCAAAAGCTTTGCTGAAATCTAAGTAGATTACGTCCATAGCTCGTCCCTGATTCAATTCTCCTGTCACCCAATCAAAGAACTCAATGAGATTCGTTTGGCACGATTTCCCTTTGGTAAAACCATGTTGTCTCGGATCTTGCAACTTATTGGCTTCCATGAAATTCACTATCCTTTCCTTCAGCATCGCTTCCATTACTTTTCCAATAACCGAAGTGAGGCTTACCGGCCTGTAGTTTCCAGCTTCTTCCCTATCATCACTTTTACTACTACTACTACTACTTAACATTTCTAGAGCACTACTAGGTTTACACAGCGCTGTACAAATTAACAAAGAAGGATGGTCCCTGCTCAAAGGAGCTTACAATCTAAAGAACGAAATGTCAAGTTGGGGCAGTCTAGATTTCCTGAGTAGAGGTGTAGTGGTTAGGTGCCTAAGGCAAAATTGAAGAGGTGTGCTTTGAGCAATGATTTGAAGATGGGCAGGGAGGGGGCCTGGCGTATGGGTTCAGGGAGTCCGTTCCATGCGTGGGGTGAGGCAAGGCAGAAAGGGCGGAGCCTGGAGTTGGCGGTGGTGGAGAAGGGTACTGAAAGGAGGGATTTGTCCTGAGAGCGGAGGTTACGGGTAGGAACGTAAGGGGAGATGAGGGTTGAGAGGTAAGGAGGGGCTGCAGATCGAGTGCATTTGTAGGTTAGTAGCAGAAGCTTGAACTGAATGCGGTACCTGATTGGAAGCCAATGAAGTGACTTGAGGAGAGGGGTGATATGAGTGTATCAGTCCAGGTGGAAGATAAGATGTGCAGCAGAGTTCTGAACGGACTGAAGGGGGGATAGATGGCTAAGTGGGAGACCAGTGAGGAGTAGGTTGCAGTAGTCAAGGCGAGAGGTAATGAGAGAGTGGATGAGAGTTCGGGTGGTGTGCTCAGAGAGGAAAGGGCGAATTTTGCTAATAAGTACATAAGTAATGCCATACTGGGAAAAGACCAAGGGTCCATCGAGCCCAGCATCTTGTCCACGACAGCGGCCAATCCAGGCCAAGGGCACCTGGCAAGCTTCCCAAACGTACAAACATTCTATACATGTTATTCCTGGGATTTGGGATTTTTCCAAGTCCGTTTAGTAGCGGTTTATGGACTTGTCCTTTAGGAAACCGTCCAACCCTTTTTTAAACTCTGCTAAGCTAACCGCCTTCACCACATTTTCCGGCAATGAATTCCAGAGTTTAATTACACATTGGGTGAAGAAAAAGTTTCTCCGATTTGTTTTAAATTTACTGCACTGTAGTTTAATCGCATGCCCCCTAGTCCTAGTATTTTTGGAAAGCGCGAACAGACGCTTCACATCCACCTGTTCCACTCCACTCATTATTTTATATACCTCTATCATGTCTCCCCTCAGCCGTCTCTTCTCCAAGCTGAATAGCCCTAGCCTCCTTAGTCTTTCTTCATAGGGAAGTCGTCCCATCCCCGCTATCATTTTAGTCGCCCTTCACTGCACCTTTTCCAATTCTACTATATCTTTCTTGAGATGCGGCGACCAGAATTGAACACAATACTCAAGGTGCGGTTGCACCATGGAGCGATACAACGGCATTATAACATCCTCACACCTGTTTTCCATACCTTTCCTAATAATACCCAACATTCTATTCGCTTTCCTAGCCGCAGCAGCACAGTGAGCAGAAGGTTTCAGTGTGTTATCGACGACGACACCCAGATCCCTTTCTTGGTCCGTAACTCCTAACGTGGAACCTTGCATGACGTAGCTATAATTCGGGTTCTTTTTTCCCACATGCATCACCTTGCACTTGCTCACATAAAACGTCATCTGCCATTTAGCCGCCCAGTCTCCCAGTCTCGTAAGGTCCTCTTGTAATTTTTCACAATCCTGTCGCGAGTTAACGACTTTGAATAACTTTGTGTCATCAGCAAATTTAATTACCTCGCTAGTTACTCCCATCTCTAAATCATTTATAAATATATTAAAAAGCAGCGGTCCTAGCACAGACCCCTGAGGAACCCCACTAACTACTCATCTCCATTGTGAATACTGCCCATTTAACCCCACTCTCTGTTTCCTATCCTTCAACCAGTTTTTAATCCACCTATCCCATGACCCTCCAATTTCTTCTGTAGCCTTTCATGAGGTACCTTGTCAAACGCCTTTTGAAAATCCAGATACACAATATCAACCGGCTCCCCTTTGTCCACATGTTTGTTTACTCCTTCAAAGAATTGAAGTAAATTGGTCAGGCAAGATTTCCCCACACAAAAGCCGTGCTGACTCGGTCTCAGTAATCCATGTCCTCGGATGTGCTCTGTAATTTTGTTTTTAATAATAGCCTCTACCATTTTCCCCGGCACCGACGTCAGACTCACCGGTCTATAATTTCCCGGATCTCCCCTGGAGCCTTTTTTTAAAATGGGCGTTACATTGGCCACCCTCCAATCTTCCGGTACCACGCTCGATTTTAAGGATAAGTTGCAGATCACTAGCAGTAGCTCCGCAAGCTCATTTTTCAGTTCTATCAGTACTCTAGGATGAATACCATCCGGTCCAGGAGATTTGCTACTCTTCAGTTTGCCGAACTGCCCCATTACATCCTCCAGGTTTACCGTGAAGTCAGTAAGTTTCTCCGACTCGTCCGCTTGAAATACCATTTCCGACACCGGTATCCCACCCAAATCTTCCCCGGTGAAGACCGAAGCAAAGAATTCATTCAGTCTCTCCGCTACATCTTTGTCTTCCTTGATCGCCCCTTTTACCCCTCGGTCATCCAGCGGCCCAACCGATTCTTTTGCCGGTTTCCTGCTTTTAATATACCGAAAAAAATTTTTACTATGTTTTTTTGCCTCTAATGCTATCTTTGTTTTGTAATCCCTCTTGGCCTTCTTTATCTGTGCCTTGCATTTGCTTTGACACTCCTTATGCTGCTTCTTGTTATTTTCAGACGGTTCCTTCTTCCATTTTCTGAAGGCCCAGTTTCTTTTAGCCCTAATAGCTTCCTTCACCTCACTTTTCAACCAGGCCGGCTGTCTTTTGGAGTTCCGGCTTTCTTTTCTAATTCGCGGAATATGTTATAGAGGAAGAAGCGGCAAGTCTTGGCTATCTGCTGGATATGCGCAGAGAAGGAGAGGGAGGAGTCGAAGATGACACCGAGGTTGCGGGCAGATGAGACGGGGACGATGAGGGTGTTATCAACCGATATAGAGAGTGGAGGGAGAGGAGAAGTGGGTTTGGGTGGGAAGACAAGAAGTTCGGTCTTGGCCATGTTCAGTTTCAGGTGGTGGTTGGACATCCAGGCAGCAATGTCGGATAAGCAGGCCGATACTTTGGCCTGGGTTTCCGCAGTGATGTCTGGTGTGGAGAGATAAAGCTAGGTGTCGTCAGCATAAAGATGATAGTGGAAGCCATGAGATGAGATCAGGGAGCCCAGGGAAGAGGCATAGATTGAAAAAAGAAGGGGTCCAAGGACAGATCCCTGAGGGACTCCAACAGAGAGCAGGATAGGGGTGGAGGAAGAACCATGAGAGTGTACTCTGAAGGTACGATGGGAGAGATAAGAGGAGAACCAGGAGAGGACAGAGCCCTGGAACCCAAAAGAGGACAGAGTGTCGAGAAGTAAGTTGTGATTGACAGTGTCAAAAGTGGCGGATAGGTCGAGGAGGATGAGGATGGAGTAATGACCTTTGGAATTAGCGAGGAACAGGTCATTGCAGACTTTAGATAGAGCCGTTTCCGTCGAGTGTAGTGGGCGAAAGCCAGATTGAAGCGGATCGAGGATGGCATGAGAGGAGAGAAAATCAGGGCAACGGCTGTGTACAGCGCGTTCAAGTATTTTGGAGAGGAAGGGTAGGAGGGATATGGGGCGGGTAGTTGGAGGGACAGGTAGGGTCAAGTGATGGTTTCTTGAGGAGTGGTGTGACTATGGCATGCTTGAAGGTGTCAGGGACAGTTGCAGTGGAGAGAGAGAGGTTGAGGATATGACAGATGGGGGGAGTGATAGTAGGAGAGAAGGTGTTAAGTAAGTTGGTGGGGATGGGGTTTGAGGAACAGGTGATGCATTTCGAGGAGGAGAGAAGATGGGCGATTTCCTCTTCGGTGATATCAGGAAAAGAGGAGAAGGAGGCCTGGGTTGGTTGGTTGAGGGAGTGGGTTATAGGATAAAGAGGAGGAGGAGGTTTAGTGGTGAATTCGAGGTTGATCTTCTGCACCTTGTCGTGGAAGTAGTCAGCCAGTGATTGAGGAGAGAGTGAGGAGGGGTGGGAGCGGAGGGCACTTTGAGGAAGGAGTTGAGGGTGGCGAAGAGATGACGAGGGTTAGAGCTGAGGGAATTAGTCAATTGGGTGTAATAGTCCTGCTTGGCGAGGAATAGGGAGGACTGGAAGGAGGATAGCATGAATTTGTAGTGAATGAAGTCAGTGTGGATGCGAGTGTGAAGAGGGACCACCTCTGCCGTTCTCCAATCCCTCGGAACCTGTCCCGTCTCTAAGGATTTATTAAACAAATCTTTAAGAGGACCCGCCAGAACCTCTCAGAGCTCCCTCAATATCCTGGGGTGGATCCCGTCCGGTCCCATGGCTTTGTCCACCTTTAGCTTTACAAGTTGTTCATACACACTCTCTTCTGTAAATGATGCTGTATCCGCTCCATTTTCATTTGTACTTTTTCCAGTCCATCGCGGTCCTGCTCCAGGATTTTCTTCTGTGAAAACAGAACAGAAGTATCTATTTAGCAAATTTGCTTTTTCTTCATCACTATCTACATAGCGGTTCGCAGTAACTTTTAGTCTCACAATTCCCTTTTTAGTCATTCTCCTTTCACTAATATACCTGAAGAAATTTTTGTCACCCCTCCTTACATTTCTAGCCATTTGTTCTTCCGCTACCCCTAAATCTAGATTCTTCAAGTTTGTAGCATGATCTCCCGGAGGGAATGCTGTCATTACATTGGCGCTGTTGGATGCAATTTTATGAAGCCTCAAATTAGCTTCCGCTAACATCATCTGCGTTCTTTTCAGCAGATCAATAGCTCCTGATTCAGTGGGCAAGGACTTCAACCCATCATCCACATAGAAATCTCTTTCTACGAACTGTCTGGCATCAATGCCATATTTCTTCTCTCCTTCTTGTGCAGTTCGTTTAAGCCCATAAGTGGCTACTGCTGGTGAGGGGCTATTTCCAAACACATGGACTTTCATCCTATACTCAATCACGTCTCCATTGATATCATTGTTGCGGAACCACAGGAACCTCAAGTAATTTCTGTGATCTTCATGAACAGTGAAACAGTAGAACATTTGTTGAATGTCTGCCATTATGGCAACAGGCTCTTTTCTGAAGCGAATCAGAATCCCCAGTAGGCTATTGGCTAAATCAGGCCCAGTAAGTGGCATGCTGTTCTGTGAGGTTCCTTGAAACTGAGAACTAGAATCAAACACAATTCAGATTTGTTGTGGCTTCTGTGGATGATATACTCCGAAAATAGGTAAGTACCAGCACTCTTCATTTTTTCCCAATGGTGGGGCCAGCTCTGTATGACCGTTGGTAGCATGTTATTATTATTATTTATTGCATTTGTATCCCACATTATCCCACCAATTTGCAGGCTCAATGTGGCTTACATTGTTTTGTTATGACATTGTCATACCAGAATATCAGATACAGTTAGTAATGTGCAGAGATTAAATAGGGAAGAATGAGGAAGTGATTAAGCGGGTGATTGTAGAAGTGGATTTTCATAGCTGGTTGGGTTGGGAAATTGGATCAGTGAAGCTATTGGTTCTCGTTGTAGGCCTTGTTAAAGAAGTATGTCTTCAGAGATTTGCGAAAGTTATTTGTTTCGACAATTGATTTCAGGTCTGTGGGTAGAGCATTCCATATCTGCATGCTTGTGTAAGAGAAGGTAGTGGTATGCATCAGCTTGTATTTTAGTCCTTTACAGCTGGGGAAGTGCAAATTGAGAAATTTGCAGGATGTTCTTGTGGCGTTTCTGGGAGGTAGGTCCACTAGGTTCAGCATGTAGATCGGGGAGTCTGCGTGAATGATTTTGTGTACTATCGTACATGTCTTGAACGCAATGCGTTCCTTAAGTGGGAGCCAGTGCAGTTTCTGTCTTAGGGGTTTTGCACTTTCATATTTAGTTTTTCCAAATATGAGTCTGGCGGCGGTATTCTGGGCTGTTTGGATAGTCTGTTCTTTGCAGCCCGCATATACTGCGTTGCAGTAATCCAGATGGCTTATTACCATTGACTGTACCAGGGTGAGGAAGATGTATCTCGGGAAGTATGGTTTTACTCTTTTGAGTTTCCACATGGTGTGGAACATCTTTTTTGTCGTGTTCTTCACGTGGGTATCGAGAGTGAGGTTTCGATCAATAGTAACTCTGAGAATTTTCAGGTTTTGTGAGACTGGAAGAGAACAGTATGGTGTGATTATGGTAGAGAAGGTTTTTGTGTTATGTTGGGAGGTAAGTACCAGACATTGTGTTTTCTGCTTTAAGTTTTAGCTGGAATGCATCCGCCCAGGTGTGCATGATTTGGAGGCTTTGGTTGATCTTGTTGGTAATTTCATTTAGATCATGTTTGAACGGGATGTAGATTGTGACATCGTCTGCATATATGTAAGGATTGAGGTTTTGATTGACTAGAAGTTTGGCTAACGGTGTCATCATTAGGTTGAATAAGGTTGGTAAGAGGGGGGATCCTTGGGGTACTCCACATTCGGGTGTCCATGGGGGTGATCTGTCTGCGTGAAATGTTACTTGGTATGATCTTGTGGACAGGAATCCTTTGAACCATTTAAGAACTGTGCCTCCTACTCCAAAATATTCTAGTATATGTATTAGTATTCTATGATTCACCATGTCAAAGGCACTAGACATGTCGAATTGTAGGAGGCGTATGTTGTCACCCGTTGCAATTGCTTGTCTGAATGAGTTCATTGCGGACACTAGAACGGTTTCAGTACTATGATTTGACCGAAATCCTGATTGAGAATCATGCAGAATTCAGTATTTGTTTAGGTATTCAGTAAGTTGTTTCGTCACTACGCCTTCCATGAGTTTGGTTATGAGCGGAATGGATGCTACTGGGCGGTAATTGGTTAGGTCCAATGTGCTTTTCTTGGGATCTTTTGGCAGTGGTGTGAGTAGGATGTTTCCTTTATCTGTGGGGAAGAGCCCATTTTGAAGCCTGTAGTTTATGTGGTTCGTGAGGTCTGTTTTGAATTGTTTGGGTGCAGATCTTATCAGACTAGTAGGGCAAGTGTCTAGTTTGCATTGTGATTTGGCGTATTTTCCAAGCCAGTGAGAGAACTCGTCTGATGAGAGTGTGTCAAATTTGGTCCAAGATCGATCTGCTGGGTATTCTCTGGGTTTTGGGTCTAGACATTCAAGGATGTCTGTGTACTCCGTTGTGTTGGTAGGTATCATGAGTCAGAGCTTTGTTATTTTTTTCATTGAAGTATTTCGCTAGATTGGTTGCTGATGGGGTGTCTGTGTTGTTGGAGGTAACCGTTGTAGTATTTAGGAGATTGTTTACGAGTGAGAAGAGTTTGTGTGTATCCTTGTAGTTAGGTCCTATTATGGTTTTATAATACATCCTTTTAGTTTGTCTGATAGTGTATTTGTATTTTCTTTGTAGTTGTTTCCATGTTCTGCATGAAAGTTATAAACTGCTGCTTCATCTTTGGATTCCTTCTCAAGGATTTCTGCAATGAGGCAAGATGAGAAAGGGCTTGACTTCTGTTGTTTGGGAGTCGAGGCCTGGGCTTACGAAATGGGAGGGGTGCTACCCAGCTGTTTGACTCGTCTTTCTTGAACTCTTTGCTCATAATGTTCAGGAACTCTTTGTCTTCTATGGAGAAAGCAGGTTTGTCATCATCTTCGGTGGTCTGAAACACTGAGCTTCCCAAGTGCTCTCCTAAATCTACTGTGAAGATGTTTTTATAAAGTGCTGAAACAGCGCTTCGTTCTTTGTAAGTGGGAATTTCTTTCGTGGTTAGGTGGTTATTACATGGCTCAAATAGTGAAGTGCACCCACTTTCTAAGACGTTGGTGAAGAGCACATTGACATTTGCTTTTCTCGATTGGTTGAGGCAGACTTTGCCTACGATTGTCCAACCTAGGTCTAGACGCTGTGCATAAGGAGCACCACGTGGACCCTTGCACAATTCATGGATCTCCAGGAGTTCTGGTGCGTCTCAGCCCAGCAAAAGAAAGATTTCAGCCTTTGAATCTAAAGGCGAGAGTTGGTTAGCTATGGGCCTCAGATGGGGGTGATTCCAAGCGATCTCTGGTGTAGGAATCTCATCTTTATCATCTGGAATCTGATCACATTCAATTAACGTAGATAATCGTGATCTGGTGCTTCCATCTATCGCCTCTATCACATAGCCGTTTGCTACTCTTCCCGACATTTGCACAAACCCTGCCCAAGCTTTGATACTGTATGACGAGTAACCTTGCTGGATTTCAAACAAGTCATAAAACTCTGATCTTGCAAAGGATCGGTTACTTTGTTCATCTATGATGGCGTACATCTTGACTGCCTTCTCAGGCCGTCCTTCGGGGTACACTCTGGTCAGGCAAATCTTGGTGCAGGATCTACCTTCACGAACTTTCCCACACACCCTTGTGCATTTCGGAGCGACTTGGAGTGTCAATGTATTTCCTTCTTCCTTCTCCCCGCCATGATTCACCTCGTGGTACGGATTTGCATCATCTGGGTGTAGGGCATCGACGTGTTGGTCGCTACCACACTTTGTACATTGGACAGTCACTCGGCAATCTTTGGCCTGATGGTTTGAGGAAGAACAGCACCTGAAACAGAATCTGTATCTTCAGATGACACTTCCATTTTACGAACGGAAATAGGTTTCTTGAATGGTTTGACTGATTTCCTTTCCAAGAACTGACTTGATTCAGGAGATTCCACCATAAACCAGGGGTCATTTCTTCTTTTAGCAATGTCTTTTATGAATTTCATGAAGACGCTGAAAGGAGGATATTTCCCTTGATTCTTTGTTAGTTTTGAGTGCCAATTACTGACCACTTCTCCCTTAGGTCGTGTGGTAGCTTACCTAAGATGCTCTTGGTGCCTCGAGGTGTGTCTAGCTGGCTGAGGTTAGGAAAGCTGTTCTCGGCCTTGACTGCTTCTAGCTCGTGAAGGTTTCCCAACTCTTGCAGCTTGTGGTTGTCTTTGCCAGATATTGTCGGAAATCTATCCAGCCTGTTGAACAGTGAATTCTCTATAGCTTCTAGGCTGCCGTAGTATTCTTCGAGCCTTAACCACATCTGTTGTAACCCTTTCGAAGGGTTATTCAAGTATGAATGCTTCAATTCTTCCATACGCATGGCTGTTTCCTTCCCTAACCAGTGCAACATCATGTTCATCTCCTGCTTGGGAGTAAGCCTCATGCCCTCTATGGCGTCCTTGAAGTCTGATTTCCATGTTCGGTAACGTTCAGGCCGACCGTTGAACTGGGTAAAACCTGAACCTCCCAGGTCTTTACGTGCTAGATATCTTACTAACTCGTCTCTTGTTGAGGTTTCAGGTTGAGCAATTGAAGCTACTGCGAAATGACAACCTTATCTTCCGTGGGACTTGAAGTAGAATGCGACCACCTTGCAGGTTCTTGCTTGCATGTAGATTGTATATCTGATGTTCCTGTGGGTAATGATGGCTCAGCTTCTCCTTGCCGCTGGCTATCACGTGACCCTGAAGCTCATGGTGGAAGTGAAGAGTTTACTTCATTGGTCGCTCTCGGGATGTGAACTGTTGGTAGTGCCTCAGACTGTTCACGAACATGTAAGTTGGTTTGGTGAAAGTTGGCTCCCAAGGCATGTTATACCTTAGGCTTAATTTCCTTGGGTGGCATTCCCACAGATTAAACTAGCTTTGGCTCTTCAGGGCCGAAGGACTCCTCTGAGTCAGATTGTTCCAATGCCCTGGTAAATGGTGGAGTGTGTGACATCATGTAAGCTTCGGTTGTTAAGGCAGGTTCCTCCGAGGCAAAGAAGCTAAGTCGTTTGTTTCCATCAATTTGCCCCGCAGCTTCTTCGAGGACATTGGCCTTCACCTCTAGTCCAGCAATTTCTTTGTCTTGCTGGAGCACTTCTATCATGATGTCCAACTCAGCCTTTCGACGTGCTGCCTCAGCTTCTCTATACGCTGCCTCAGCTTCCATCTCAGCTTTTGCACGTGCTGCTTCAACTTCTCTACGCGCTGCCTCAGCTTCCATCTCAGCTTTTGCACGTGCTGCTTCAACTTCCAGCTCTGCCCTTTGTAACTTCAGGGCGGTTTCTTTGTCACTGTGGCAACGGCGAGCCTTGGCCATTTCCACCATAGCCCTTGCCTGCAGGGCTGCCGAGCTAGCCAACAATTGGCTGAAGTAGTTTGTAGCCTTTGACCGGGAGGATCTTAAACTCTTGGTTGTATACTTAGATGAATTAGAGCACTGGGAAACACTGTCTTGTGGATCTACAACTTCAAATTCTAACTTCTTTATAGCCTTGACCACTTCTGCTTTGCACCTTTGATCTATGGCTTCTTGAAGTTCTTTTTCCATAAGACTCTGTTCAGTGTATGTCTCTTCTAAGAACTGGCAATACTCTGTTGCCTTCTGCTGATAGTGGCATAACTGGACTTTATTGATGATAGACAGGCTTCCTTGTCTTCTCCTGCCTTTGAGGCATTAGACATGTTCCTCTCTACCTCTGCTCTTAGATTGTTTAATGACTCACTATAGCCTTCCTGTTTGCCTTGATAAATGTCCAGGGATTTTTCAGTTAACTTGCAAATTCTTTTATCTCTGACCCCTTGCTGGGCCCTAGTGTAGGAGTGGATCACTGGACGCTGGATACTACTGGACCAACAGAACAACCTCAAGCTCTGTGCATACTGATGGACTTTACCTTGTGCATACTACCTCTGCTTTTGCCTTTTTGGCATATTTCACACTTGAATGTATTGGACATTTAAGTTCTCTTGTACTGTGCCTTAACCACAACTTGTCAGTTTCTGCTGCCTGGCTGCCTAGTAGTGTAAGACAGAATGCAGGTACATTAGCTATACAGCTTGTAACAGTAGCAGCAAGGCTTGCACACAAAGATCAGCTTGCACGTAGGTGTCACATGAATAGATGGCCTTGGAGGGTGTAGACACCCCCACCCTGCATCTCTGAGCCTAACGAACCTTATCTCCTGTGCTAGAAAGAAGCATTGTGTGTGTGTAGAAGAAGATGCTAAGTTTCGTTTCCCTTGCCAGTATCATTTCAGTATTATGACGTGTGTATGTACTGTGAACTACAAATGTGTACTGTAAGAACTACAAATGTTTACTGCGCATGTCCACTGTGATGTATAAGGGGCCTAATGCGCAGGCCCAGCAGGGAAGTATAAATGTAAGTGTCAGATGATTTGTGACACACAGTATCCTGAGAGAACTCAGTGCTGTTCATTGCTAGCAATAAAGTTGCATTGCTTTGGAACCAATTTGGCCTTTTGTCTCCTGATTCACTTAGCCTGTTTCATTGGCGAGCCAGCCAGGAGTGACTACAAAAGGGAAAATCGGATTATATTCTTTCCCCTCCCCCATTGCAGTCGGGCCGGGTCATCGATCCCCTCCCGAGAAGGTGGTGAGTGGCCACCGCTGATTTCAGCGTCCATCTCCCGGAGGAGGGCCGATCAATTCCGGCTGACTGGAAAGGGGGCTGCGTGGTTCCGGCAAGGCACCTTTCCGACTCCGGAGAGAAGCGCACCGACGGCGCGGCCTGCAACGACGACGACGGACAGGCGAGTATACTCAACGTAGTGACCGGCCCAGTAAGGACCGAAGAAGAGGCATGATCACCCTCTTTTAGCCAGTGACAAATACGGACTAGGTCCCGAAACTCACTAGGCTTTGGCGAAGAAACCGAACGGGAGGGTTTCTTGTGGCGTATGAAAGTGTGTGAGTGGGCTTGCATTTCCGGACCGGGCGACCGTGTTCCGGTCAGGCCGAGTGTTGACCCTTCCGTGTCTGGTGGAATGAGACCCCTTACTCCTCCACCATCCTTTTCCCCCTTTGTCCGTCTTCTTTTCTTTGGCACTCAGGTTAGGATGGGCGGGGGTGGATCCACACCTCTAGACTTAATGACGGAACACTTTAGCGAAGTGTTCGACTAAGATAAATGTAGTAGGGCCGGGATGATACAGCGATGTCAATTTATGTGGCCTGGGCTGGGGATTGCTGAATGGCCTCCGGAAGGGTCATTTGAGTATGAGACGGTGGCGGCAGTGATGGATATCGTTATAGTTGAGGGAAACCCAGGCTGTCCCAAGGACATACCGTATATAGAAGCGTGGTTGAATGTAGTCCGGAACCCGCCGGACTGGGCCCAACATAAGGTAGAAAAAGCTGCCCTCATGGTGGTAAACCAGAGAAAGGGGCGGAAAACTAAACTTAAAGCCCTGAAAGCCCTGCAGACCCATGCCTTCACTCTCCAAACCCCGGCAACCGTTGCCGTTCCGAAGGCCGCAGGGACCGCCCCCATAAGGCCGACCGCCCCTAGCATCGAAGCCACAGAGACCACGCCCCGTGCTACCACCGCTAAGACAGAGACCACGCCCCGTGCTACCAACACACTTCCCAGAATGAGACCCTTGAAGGAAACCCGAGGGAAAGTTCAGGATTTGCCCGAAAAGGTGCCTCCGAAGGCCCCGATACTTGCTACGACGGAGGCTTACGAAGATGATATTGCGCCCCCTCCCTATGCCCCCATATACCCCGACCTCGCGGGCATGGCGGAGGGCCAGAATAACGCCGAGGCCTCCGAGTCAGAGTCGGACGCTGAAGACGCTTCCCGACCAGGCTCGCCCGAGTCAACAGGCCCTGCAACCTCAAGGAAGAGCCAAAGGGTCATGAAGAAAATCACTCGGTTTCCCCAATCGAGTCCGCGCAACACCCTCCCTTCCAGCCGAAGGGCGGGAATTACTGACCTATACCCGGTCCGGCAATCTACCACCTATACCCCTAACCCGGCAGCAGAAGGGGGCCAGCCCATCGAGTCGACCGTCTACAGCCACGTTCCCTTCTCCAGTGCCGACTTGTATAACTGGAAATTACATGGGCCTTCGTAAGACCAGAAACCTGAACAGCTGATAGAATTGGTGGAAGGCATCATATACAGTTATAATCCGACATGGGGTGACCTTAGACAATTGAGTGCCCACATTCTGACCACTGAAGAACGCCGCCTCTTACAACAGAATATGGAGCAAGCTGTCCGGGACGCGAACCCGGGCCATGCCAACTTACAGAACCTCTTAGAGGCGGAAGCACCCACTGCTGCCCCTGCGTGGGACTATCGAACCGCTGAAGGTCAAACCATCATCCGCCGGTACCAGCAGGCGTACCTGGCGGCCCTTAAGAAGGGAAAACAGAAGGTTACCAATATGGGAAAAATCCACAATGTAGTCCAACAGAAGGACGAAAGTCCAGGGGATTTCCTTGAACGACTTATGGAAGCATTTAGAAGACATAGTCCAATAAATCCCGAAGATCCCAAGAACCTCCCTACAGTGGTCATGAGTTTTGTCAGTCAGAGCACCGGATATACGAAGAAAGCTCCAGAGAACTGAGGGGTTTGAAGGGATGAGTATCAGCCAACTGAAAGCTATAGCTGATCGCGTATTCGGATACCGCGACCAAGAAGAGAAGACTGAAGCCCGGAAGGAGTCGACCAGACGGATGCGTGAGAAGGCAGATGTGTTGGCCATGGTACTGGAAGAACGCCTGGGGTCCAGACCGCGGGGCAGAGGCCGGGGCCGGAGAGGAAGAGGAACACGGTCCCCCATGGGACGCAACCAGTGCGCTAACTGCCGAGAAGAAGGGCACTGGTGGGCTGACTGCCCGGAGAAGCCACGAGACCAGAAGAGAGAGGAGGAGGACGACGACCGCCCAAGAGGCCCCAGATGGGGACGGGGCCGCGGCCGGGGACGTGGCGAGCAACAGGAATGGCAGATGGCCCTTGACGCCACCCGGGACCATACTGCATGAAGGGACCGGGAGGGCAGAGTCCCCACTGACCCTCTGGTGGAGATCCGGGTGGGGACGCCTACTAGAAGGCCCTACTAGACACTGGGGCCCAGCGATCTGTTATCACCACTGCCATAGCCCCGGCAACGAAAGAAACCATACCGATTGTGGGTGCCTCCGGGAAGTCACTCACTGCTCCCCTCCTCAAGGAACGCCAAGTCCAGATCGGAGGGACGATGGTGTCTCACCAGTTCATACATGTCCCCGAATGCCCAGTCCCCTTGATTGGCCGAGACCTACTGTGCAAACTCCAAGCCACCTTGAAGTTTAAGACCACGGGTGAAGTAGAAGCTCATTTTGAAGACCGACCGGTGACGCTCATCTGCCCTGTGCAGGAAGAATGGAGACTACACGCCCCCCTAATTGCAGGCCCTGACGACTGCCGTTACTGCCAGGACACCCCTTTCGCACGGCAGAGGAGAGCCCTAATGGCTGGGGTGCCCAACGTATGGGCAGAGGTGAACCCCGGCGGACTGGCCGTCAACGCCATCCCCATCTGGATTGAACTTAAACCAAATGCTCAAGTCGTCAACCAAGGGCAATACCACATCCCCTATGCAGCCCGGAATAGTATGCAAACTCATCTACAGAAACTCCTTCAACAAGGGGTCCTCAAACCGATCAGATCTGCATGGAACACCCCACTGCTGCCCGTTAAGAAGCCGGGAACATCAGAGTACAGACTCGTCCAGGACCTGAGGAAAGTCAACAACCAGGTAGCCGACATAGTTGCCCTCGTACCGAACCCCTACTCTATCCTAGCCCAAGTGCCAGCCCAGACCAAGTGGTATAGCGTCATTGATCTGAAGGACGCCTTCTTTTCCATCCCTCTTGCTGTCGACAGCCAGAAGTTGTTTGCCTTCACGTGGGAAGACTTACAGACTGGAAGTAAGCAGCAATTTACATGGACCCGGCTTCCACAGGGATTCAAGAACTCACCTACCCTCTTTGGTGACCAACTTGCCCAGGACTTGAGGACGTATCAGGACGAGTATGGGCCGGTCGTTCAATACGTGGACGACCTGTTGGTGGCCCGTGAAACGTACACGGACTGTGCAGAAGCCACCCTTTACCTCTTGAAAACCCTGGAAGCCCAGGGGTACCGAGCCAGCCGGAAAAAGGCCCAGATATGTGAGATCGAAGTCGAGTACCTGGGGTTTCGCCTCCGAGAAGGAACCCGAAGGCTCGGTACCCCCCGAACCCAAGCCATCCGCAACCAACCCACTCCTGCAAATAAGAAGGAATTGCGGGCATTACTAGGAACAGCTGGGTACTGCCGGATCTGGATCATTAACTTCGCTGTTCTGACCCAAGACTTGTACGCCAAACTGAAAGGACCTGAACTCGAGGGCCAAAACCTCCAGTGGGAGAAACACGAACTGAAAGCCCTTCAGGACCTCAAGGAGGCCCTTGTGGCCCCACCAGCGCTTGGACTGTGACCAAGCCGTTCCACTTGTTCATCGACGAAAAGAAGGGATTGGCACTTGGAGTCCTTACCCAACTGGTCGTTACCTGGCAACGCCCTGTAGCATATCTCTCCAAGGGCATGGACAACGTGGCACGAGGATGGCCGGGGTGTCTCCGAAGCATTGCGGCGGCTTGTCTGCTGATACACGAGGCCAATAAACTCACTTTTGGCCAAACCCTCTTTGTGACTACACCCCACACCATCCGCGGCCTACTCGAGAGCCACGGACCCAGATGGATGACCAACTCCCGATTGGTTAAATATCAAGCCCTCCTGTGCGAAAATCCGGAGGTGCGGATCCTGGACACAACCAACCTTAATCCCGCTACCCTCCTTCCGGCCCCTGAACCACCACTCCACGACTGTGAAGAGGTAATGGCCACTGTACATTCTAGCAGACCTGACCTCAAGGACCAACCCTGGCAAGGGGGCATCACCCTGTTCACCGATGGAAGCAGCCAAGTAATAGAGGGAATTCGAAGAGCTGGCTATGCTGTCGTGTCTGAGGACCATGTGATCGAGGCTATGGCTCTGCCGCCCGGAACGTCAGCCCAGAAAGCGGAACTGATCGCCCTCACCAGAGCCCTCCTGTGGGCTGAAGGAAAAGTTGTTAACATCCACACCGACTCCAAATACGCCTTCCTCACCCTCCAGGTGCACGGGGCCTTGTACAAAGAGAGAGGTTATCTAACTGCTGAAGGGAAGGGACTCGCAAACGCCACTGAGATCTGCCAACTACTCGAGTCAGTATGGAAGCCAAAGAAAGTAGCTGTGATGCATTGCAGGGCCCACACCGGCCGGACGGACCCTATCGCCCGGGGAAATCAACGGGCGGATGATGCCGCAAAAAGGGCAAGTCGTCTCCCTTACCTTTCTCATTCGTCTGACCCTGTACTAGTCGTTCACCTCCCCACAGAGACCCCCACCTATGCCCCACAAGAGACTGAGTGGGCCCGGCAAGAGGTCCTGGAGTCACGCAATGGTTGGTGGGTACTACAGGATGGGCGCATATGGATACCCGAAGCCTTGGCCTGGACGGTGGCCAGGGAGGCCCACAACCGCACCCATCTGGGCAAGGACGCTCTGGGGCGCCTGCTCGAGAAGACCTACTACATCAATAAATTGTCACTCTGGACCAAAAATGCCTCCAGCCAATGCGCAACTTGTGCCCGGAATAACCCGAGGACGGGGCCCGGTCCCACGCCAGGACATGTCCTCCGAGGCACTAGTCCGTTCCACGTCTGCCAGATTGACTTTACGCATATGCCCCCAGCCAGGGGCTACAAAGCCATCCTTGTCGCCGTGTGTACCTACACCGGATGGATTGAGGCCCAGCCCACCAGAACGGAAATGGCGAAGGAAGTCACGTCCTTATTGATCCATCACCTCCTGCCGAGATACGGCCTTCCCAGACAGATAAACTCTGACAACGGTCCTGCATTTGCCAGCGAAGTGACACAACAACTCAGTACAAGGCTGGGCCTCGATTGGAAGTTACATTGTGCGTGTAGACCCCAGAGCAGTGGAATAGTGGAGAGAGCTAACCGATCCCTGAAGAACCAGCTAGCTAAGCTATGCCAAGAAGCCAAATCCAAATGGCCCGACCTGCTCCCACCTTGGTGGCCTTGCTGCATCTCAGGTGCACCCCCAAGGCTACAGGCCTTACTCCTTACGAGATGATGTACGCTAGGCCACCACCCCTACCCTCCTTTCCCGACTCCTTGCAGATACAGGGCGAGAGCTCCTTAGTAAAACAGATGAAGGCCCTACGCGAGGTAGTGCAGGACATCCAACAGTACACTGAAAGTGTAGGTCCCCTGGTCCTCACTAGTCCTACACACCAGTTTAGGGTGGGGGATGAAGTCTGGGTAAAGGAGTGGGATGAATCTGACTGTCTAAAGCCCAAGTGGAAAGGGCCCTCCCTTGTTCTCCTAACCACCCCAACCGCTGTTAAAATTGCAGGAAGTCCCGTGTGGATACATTGGACCAGGTTGAAACCCGCTGCACCTACCGGCGGCACACCTAAAGTTTGGACTGCCTGTCAACATCCTGACGCTCCACTACGGCTGACCCTAACGAGGAAGTGAACCAGGTCCATGCCTACCCAGCAACAGAAGCTCAGCTATTGGACCCACTGCGTCTTTGGCTCCCTGTTTATTGGAGCCGTCATTCTAAGTCTCATAATCTTCCTACTGCAGAGATTGGGATACCTCCCCCCATACATATGATGTTGAAGCTACTCTTCATAATCCTCCTCTGCCCATCCTCGAACCAGCCTATCACCCTGAGTCAGAACTGTACTGAGTGCTTGCGCTCAGTACGCCATCGCATAGAGGGGGGATATCACCTGGTCACCACCCTCATCCATCAGTCACAGCCTCCGGAAGGCGATTGCCGACCCCTTCCGGTTTGTGCCATTACGACCCCGACTGGACTCCAACAGTTTCACAGGTGCCTCCAGAGCAACTTCACTATCTGCCACAGCCCAGTCAAGCCAAGATACTATAATGTCACCCTCAGTGTGGGGCTCCCCCAATACGTCGGGTCTATGGGAGTCCAGGGAGATGGCGTCCTGTATTACGTAAATTCCACCCGCATTATTGCCGGTGGTACTCAAACTGTAGCCACCCTTACCTTTGACGTTTGTGTTGCTATAGACAGACACCCCTGGTCCCACAAGTGCGGAAATCTAGCTTGGCGCAAGGCCTACGCAAATGATCACAAGTATGTTTGCCCCCTTACTTTAGATGGAAGATATGGATCTCCTTGGTCTTGGCTACCTTGTGCAGCAGACACCCGGACCTCGGGATGGGAACGAGTGTGTGCCTACACCGGAGGCGGATACCCCGGATGTCCCGGTCTAGGTGAAATTCGCAGAGGCTCTGACAACACCGTGCTCCTTGAATGGCCGCTAAGGGGACCTGGGACCCCCTGGAGACAAACTTGGGGTTTTGGCATCGACGGGGCCGGAGCGGACCCTATAACCTTCATCACCATCAGCCAGAGCCTTGAGGAGAAGGCACCCACCCACTATCAGACCACGGTTGTCGGGTACCAGGACGTATTCGACGAAATTGCTCGCGCTGAGGAGGCAGCGACTAAGTTCCCCATTTCTCCCGAAGCTCGGAACATGTTCCTCAACCTGGCCGAAAACATTGCCCTCTCCCTAGGAATTGCCAACTGTTTCGTCTGTGGAGGCACCGACATGGGTGAGCAATGGCCCTGGGAAGCAAAGGAGATTCACCAGCACATGTGGGACGCCCTCAACGCCACCAACATTACCTTTCCCCGGCGTCCGAGGCCTTATGAATGGGCCCTGAGGACCAACATCATAGGTACCCTCTGCGCTAGCCGGGCTCCCTCGAAGCGCTATTCCGTCCCAGTGGGAGATTCCGCTTGCACGGGGGTCCTTCAGTTTAATGGAAGCCGAACCACCTGGTGGCAAACGGACAACCTGCCCGCCCCGGTGCCCATTTGGACCGAACCCACACTGAATACAACCTGGACATACGGGGGAAACGCCTCCCTTAAATGGATAGCCCCGGAGGGCTACTACTACATTTGTGGTCGCAGGGCCTATGAGCAGCTCCCAGCCCGCTGGTACGGTACCTGTCTTTTGGGCACCGTCCGTCCTAGTTTCTTCCTCCTGCCCCTGCGCGTAGGCGAGACGTTAGGTATACCTCTGTATATGGAGAAGGGGCCTGGAAACATGGACAGACGAAAACGGTCCCCTCGAGACACCAAACCCAAGGTCCAGATAGGAGACTGGAAGGACAACGAGTGGCCACCAGAAAGTATAATACATTACTATGGACCGGCCACATGGGCTGAAGATGGCACATATGGGTATCGTACTCCTATCTACATGCTGAATCGCATTATCCGTCTGCAGGCAGTGCTCGAAATACTCACTAACGACTCGGCCTTTGCCCTTAACATCCTGGCACGCCAAAACACCAAATTGATTACCGCAGTTTACCAGAATCGCCTGGCTCTTGACTACCTCTTGGCCCAGGAGGGAGGGGTGTGCGGCAAATTCAATCTCAGCAACTGCTGCCTACAAATTGATGACCAGAGTCACGTCATCAGAGAGATTACTGACCGGATGGTGAAATTGGCTCACGTCCCTGTCCAAACTTGGAACAGCGCCTGGGATTGGACATCCTCTTTAACCAACTGGCTACCGACCTCTGGGAGTCTCAAGAGCCTCCTCATTATGGGTGGCCTGTTCTTGTTGTCCTGCCTATTAATACTTTTGTCTCTCCCCTTTGTTTTCAGGTGTCTCCGCTCCACCATGGAAAGCATCGCTGACCGCCGAGCAGCCGCCCAACTCATGGCTCTCCAGATGTATTCCCCCATCCCCCAATCCGATGTGGACGAAGCAGAATTTTGTGGATGAAGCAGAATTTTGTTCTTTCAAGGCACTTCACGGGCCAATGCCCTTGTGACAGCACAAGCCCGGCTACAAAGGGGGGGGATTCCACTAGGGACCCTCCGTCTCAACCTCGGCGAAGCAACCAGCGGCTGCGCAAGGGCCTAGGGCTCCCTTTTTGCCTCCCTGCTAATGCTTCTTGTCTCTCTTCCCTTTCAGGCTTCTGGAGATGATACTCTCCACCAGAATGGATATTCAAGTATCAAAAGGGGGGAATTGTAGGAGTGGATCACTGGACGCTGGATACTACTGGACCAACAGAACAACCTCAAGCTCTGTGCATACTGATGGACTTTACCTTGTGCATACTACCTCTGCTTTTGCCTTTTTGGCATATTTCACACTTGAATGTATTGGACATTTAAGTTCTCTTGTACTGTGCCTTAACCACAACTTGTCAGTTTCTGCTGCCTGGCTGCCTAGTAGTGTAAGACAGAATGCAGGTACATTAGCTATACAGCTTGTAACAGTAGCAGCAAGGCTTGCACACAAAGATCAGCTTGCACGTAGGCGTCACATGAATAGATGGCCTTGGAGGGTGTCGACACCCCCACCCTGCATCTCTGAGCCTAACGAACCTTATCTCCTGTGCTAGAAAGAAGCATTGTGTGTGTGTAGAAGAAGATGCTAAGTTTCGTTTCCCTTGCCAGTATCATTTCAGTATTATGACGTGTGTATGTACTGTGAACTACAAATGTGTACTGTAAGAACTACAAATGTTTACTGCGCATGTCCACTGTGATGTATAAGGGGCCTAATGCGCAGGCCTAGCAGGGAAGTATAAATGTAAGTGTCAGATGATTTGTGACACACAGTATCCTGAGAGAACTCAGTGCTGTTCATTGCTAGCAATAAAGTTGCATTGCTTTGGAACCAATTTGGCCTTTTGTCTCCTGATTCACTTAGCCTGTTTCACTAGGAGAAAGGGTACTCCCCTTATCTGCACTGCTTCCTGGCTGCTCTGGAGCCAGGGACACTCTGTCTGATGAGGTCTGTTTGGCTTTGAACTCTGCCATCCTTAATTACCCTTAAGAAACTGTGCTGAGCTCAACTTGCTTCTATTTATCTGCACAGACTTAAGATTAGAGCCTGCTTTACAGCTGCTAGAATCAGGTGTGGATCAAGTTTCAATGGCTAGTGATGTAGAGAGCAGGGTTGCCAGGTGGAAAAATTTTTTCCCACCCAATCCAGCCTAAAAACAGCCCAAAACCCGCCCAAACTCAAACCCCGCCCCTGACACCCCCACTCCCGCGTCATCACCCCCGCCCCCGCCGTCATCAACCCCGCCCCCACCATCATCGGCCACGCCTCCCCGTCACCGGCCCCGCCTCCCTCGTCATCGGCCCCGCCTCCCCGTCATCGGCCCCGCCCAGAACGTCACTAACCCCGCCCAGAACGTCACTAACCCCGCCCCCCGCGGCCGAAAAAACCGCCTGAAAACCGCCCAAAAGAAAAAAAAGAAGCCCAAAAAACTGCGACCCGCCGCGGGCAAAAATTTCCCGCGGCGGGTTGCGGAAAACCGCCCAATTGGGCGGCAAAACCGCCCACCTGGCAACACTGGTAGCAGGGGCGTATCTGGACTCCGGCGGTAGGGGGGGCCAGAGCCAGAGGGAGGGGGCACATTTTAGCGCCCCCCCCCGCCCCCCCCCGCCGCCGCCGCCGCCGCCGCCGAGCCCCCACCGCCACCAATAACTTAGTCTCTCCACCCCCCTCCCGCCGCCAACCCTCCCCCGCTACCGTTCTTACTTTTGCTGGCGGGGGACCCCAACCCCCGCCAGCCGAGGTCTGCTTCCACCTGCCGCTGCCTTCAAAACTTCTTCTTCAGCCGGCGGGGGACCCCAAACCCCCGCCAGCCGCCCCGCGCTGTTTAAAATTCATCTTCGGCCTCCGTGGCCGTGCTGCTGGGATAGGCGGCGCTGTTGAAATCCACTTCGGAGTCTGACGTCGCAGCACGTACAACGTACAACGACGTCAGACTCCGAAGTGGATTTCAACAGCGCCGCCTATCCCAGCAGCACGGCCACGGAGGCCGAAGATGAATTTTAAACAGCGCGGGGCGGCTGGCGGGGGTTTGGGGTCCCCCGCCGGCTGAAGAAGAAGTTTTGAAGGCAGCGGCAGGTGGAAGCAGACCTCGGCTGGCGGGGGTTGGGGTCCCCCGCCAGCAAAAGTAAGAACGGCAGCGGGGGAGGGTTGATGGCGGTAGGGGGGGCCAGGGCAAAATCTGCGGGGGCCCAGGCCCCTGAGGCCCCACGCAGATACGCCCCTGACTGGTAGAGAGGAGAAGGGAGGGGTAGGAGTAGCTCTGTAAATCTGTCTCTCAACCCTAATCACGCCCCCTTAACCACAATGTTGCAATGATTAGCTTAGCTGGCAGCTATGAACAGAAAAGAGGGGGAAGACAATTATCTGTCAGCAAGCCACTTCCCTTACTCTGTCTTTTAGCCCTGGCCACACCCACTACACCACAATGTTGCAAAATGTCTGGCTGGCTGGCAAGAGGGGGGAGTGTCAATCTCTTAGCAACACACTTCCCTACTCTGTCTTCTAGCCCTGGCCACGCCCACTACACCACAATGTTGCAATTGCCTAGCTTGGTTGGGATGAGGGGAAGGAGGGGCAGTAGAGTATCTCTCAGCAAAGCACCTCCCCTCTGGCTCTGACGTTTCTCCAGAGGACAAACAATGTTTCAGTTTTTCTTAACTGTGGCTGAAAGCAGAGAGGAGGAGGGGCACAGTCACTATGAAGCTGCTTTTTACTTACAAGTTTTAATCACAGTCTGTTAATACATTGGTTTTCAAGCAGCCTTCTCTCTGGCACCTTCATTTACTCAGTCCCACACTGTTTTTTGTCAGCCAAAGGATAACTTGAATGCAGATCACTAGCATTCAAATGATCACACTGCACTCTGGAGCATCAACCCACTCCAGTCTGCCTCTACTTAAAAGCAGTGTAGCAGACTCTGTGACAACAGCACCTGTCCTTGCTGAAACTTCTTCAGTTTCTAGACCAGTGATGGCGAACCTTTCAGAGACCGAGTACCCAAACAACAACCCAAAATCAAATTATTTATCGCAAAGTGCCGGTACTCATTATGGGCGGAGTCACCACATATGACTCCACCCCTATGATAGCCACACCCCTTACACCAGCCATGGCGCATATAAACAGACATCATTGAAAATATACTAGTATAGGAGAAAAAAATAACATGATTTTCTTTCATTATAAATCATTTCTGTAAGCTGTTACAGCTCCAGTATACCTAGTGCAAAATAAGACAGCAGATGTAAATTATCAAATTGGACATATTCCAAACACTACAATGAAAATAAAATGATTTTTTTCTACCTTTGTTGTCTGGTGACTTTGTTTTTCTGATCATGCTGGCCCAGTATCCGATTCTGCTGCTATCTGTCCTCTTAACTCCGTTTCCAGGGCTTCCTTTCCATTTATTTCTTTACTTTCCTCCTTTCGTCTTCATTTCTTGCCCTCCATCCATGTCCAGCAACCCTCCGCTCCCCTCCAGCCACAAATGTCCAGCCACCCTCCTCTCCCCTCCAGCCACCCATGTCCAGCCACCCTCCTCTCCCCCTGCCCTCCCTCCCAGCACCAGGTAGGCCTCCCTCCCAGCACCCAGCATCAGGCCTCCCTCCCACCCAGCACCCAACATCAGGCCTCCCACCCAGCACCCAACATCAAGCCTCCCACCCTCCCTCCCAGCACCAGGCCTCCCTACTTCCCAGCACCCAGCAGCACCCAGTAGCAGGCCTCCCTCCCACCCAGAATGCAGCAGCAGCACCCAGCAGCAGGCCTCCCTCCCACCCACCCACCCAGCACCACACAGCGCCAAGCCTCCCACCCAGCACCAGGCCTGCCTGCCTGCCTGCCTCCCTCCCTCCCAGCACCAGGCCTGCCTGCCTTCCGCCCTCCCTCCAACAAGCATCAGGCCGCCCGCCCATCCTCCCTCCCTCCCAGCACCAGGAATCCCCCTCCTCCTCTGAAAATTTAAAAAGCTTACCGTCCTCGGGGTTAAGGCAGCGTGCGTCGGGAGCGAAGGGCGTGTTCTTCGCTTGGTGCACCTTCGGTCTTCCCTTCTGTCTCTCAAGCTCAGAGCTTGAGAGACAGAAAGGAAGGCCGAAGGCACACCGAGCGAAGAACACGTGTTTTGCTGCCGCTGCCGACACACGCCACCTTAACCCCGAGTAGGACGGTACGCTTTTTAAATTTCAGAGGCAGAGGGGGGTTCCTGGTGAAGGAGTGGATCGGATCACTGAACACTGGATACTACTAAACCAACAGGACAACCTCAAGCTCTGTGTATACTACTGATGGACTTTACTTGTGCTTACTACCTCTGCTTCTGCCCGTTTGGGCATACTCCATACTTTAATGTATTGGGCATTTACAGTGGTGGAAATAAGTATTTGATCCCTTGCTGATTTTGTAAGTTTGCCCACTGACAAAGACATGAGCAGCCCATAATTGAAGGGTAGGTTATTGGTAACAGTGAGAGATAGCACATCACAAATTAAATCCGGAAAATCACATTGTGGAAAGTATATGAATTTATTTGCATTCTGCAGAGGGAAATAAGTATTTGATCCCCCACCAACCAGTAAGAGATCTGGCCCCTACAGACCAGGTAGATGCTCCAAATCAACTCGTTACCTGCATGACAGACAGCTGTCGGCAATGGTCACCTGTATGAAAGACACCTGTCCACAGACTCAGTGAATCAGTCAGACTCTAACCTCTACAAAATGGCCAAGAGCAAGGAGCTGTCTAAGGATGTCAGGGACAAGATCATACACCTGCACAAGGCTGGAATGGGCTACAAAACCATCAGTAAGACGCTGGGCGAGAAGGAGACAACTGTTGGTGCCATAGTAAGAAAATGGAAGAAGTACAAAATGACTGTCAATCGACAAAGATCTGGGGCTCCACGCAAAATCTCACCTCGTGGGGTATCCTTGATCATGAGGAAGGTTAGAAATCAGCCTACAACTACAAGGGGGGAACTTGTCAATGATCTCAAGGCAGCTGGGACCACTGTCACCACGAAAACCATTGGTAACACATTACGACATAACGGATTGCAATCCTGCAGTGCCCGCAAGGTCCCCCTGCTCCGGAAGGCACATGTGACGGCCCGTCTGAAGTTTGCCAGTGAACACCTGGATGATGCCGAGAGTGATTGGGAGAAGGTGCTGTGGTCAGATGAGACAAAAATTGAGCTCTTTGGCATGAACTCAACTCGCCGTGTTTGGAGGAAGAGAAATGCTGCCTATGACCCAAAGAACACCGTCCCCACTGTCAAGCATGGAGGTGGAAATGTTATGTTTTGGGGGTGTTTCTCTGCTAAGGGCACAGGACTACTTCACCGCATCAATGGGAGAATGGATGGGGCCATGTACCGTACAATTCTGAGTGACAACCTCCTTCCCTCCGCCAGGGCCTTAAAAATGGGTCGTGGCTGGGTCTTCCAGCACGACAATGACCCAAAACATACAGCCAAGGCAACAAAGGAGTGGCTCAGGAAGAAGCACATTAGGGTCATGGAGTGGCCTAGCCAGTCACCAGACCTTAATCCCATTGAAAACTTATGGAGGGAGCTGAAGCTGCGAGTTGCCAAGCGACAGCCCAGAACTCTTAATGATTTAGAGATGATCTGCAAAGAGGAGTGGACCAAAATTCCTCCTGACATGTGTGCAAACCTCATCATCAACTACAGAAGACGTCTGACCGCTGTGCTTGCCAACAAGGGTTTTGCCACCAAGTATTAGGTCTTGTTTGCCAGAGGGATTAAATACTTATTTCCCTCTGCAGAATGCAAATAAATTCATATACTTTCCACAATGTGATTTTCCGGATTTAATTTGTGATGTGCTATCTCTCACTGTTACCAATAACCTACCCTTCAATTATGGGCTGCTCATGTCTTTGTCAGTGGGCAAACTTACAAAATCAGCAAGGGATCAAATACTTATTTCCACCACTGTAAGTTCTCTTGTACTGTGCCTTAACCACAACTTGTCAGCTCCTGCTGCTTTAATGCCTATCTGTGGGAGACAGGATGCAGATGCATTAGATAAACAGCTTGTAACTGTAGTTGGCAAAGGCTTGCACACAGAAAACCAGCCTGCACTAGACGCCACATGAATAGATGGCCTTGGAGGGTGTTGCTAACCCCCACCCTGCATCTCTGTGCCTAATGAACCTTATCTCCTCTGCTAGAAAGGAGCTTTGTATTATGTGTGTGTGTAGAACAAGATGCTAAGTTTCGTTTCCCTAGCCAGTATCATTTCAGTATTATGACGTGTGTATGTACTGTGAACTACAAATGTGTAATGTGAGAACTACAAATGTTTACTGCGCATGTCAACTGTGATGTATAAGGGGCCTAATGCGCAGGCCCAGCAGGGAAGTATAAATGTAGGTGTCAGATGATTTCTGACACACAGTATCCTGAGAGAGAACTCAGTGCTGTTCATTGCTAGCAATAAAAGCTGCATTGCTTTGGAACCAATTTGCCTTTTGTCTCCTGATTTCCGAGCCTGTTTCACTGGTGCTGGGAGGGAGGGAGGACGGGCGGGTGGCCTGATGCTTGTTTGGTTGGAGGGAGGGCAGGAGGAAGGCCGAACTGGTGCTCGGAGGGAGAGTGGGCGGACCAGCGACGGCGCGCATGCCCTCTCTGGCACGCGTGCCATAGGTTCACCATCACCGTTCTAGACTATACACTCAATCCCACTTTGAATCTTTGAGTGCTTGAGACTGTTCAAGCTCTCCTGGAGCCTGGCTACTCAGACAAACTCCAGTCACTTGATGAGTTAACCCTTGCACTTAAACACACCTTGGAGACTCTTTTTCAAAATCTGAACAGTCTTATTGAGCAATACAGCTACTCACGAACAGATGGAATTGCCACTCAGCATAGAGTCTCTGTGTTATCTGAGCTGCTCCAGAAGATGACCTGAGAGAAGGCAGTTCTCCCACAGGCAGGGCAGCTCAATAGATGGATGGTAAACAGTGCAGTGTCTCTCCCAGCTGGATATGTATGAGAATACATATAAACCATATAACTGATATATGTGAGCTAACTAAGAGATACATAAGGGTAAGAAACTGAGTTCTCTCAACAGGATCTATGACGACAAGTGCTATGGAAGTCAAGATGGAACCAGCTTTCCAGTCAGACAGAGAGAACTAAGACAGGAGAGGGGGGGCTCCCTAGAGCCCAAAGAACATGAGATCAGGAAGACCAATCAGGTCAGAGCCCAGCTAGGCAGAGAGATACAGCCCTGGCAACAGCACACCCATAAACAGTTTAAAACAAGAGTGTCTGCCCCACCTGTGAACTACCTCTCCCATACTGCCTTGCTTCTATAACAGTACAGTGGTCTATGATAAACATAAAACATATCTCTGTATCTATCCCCACCAGGCACAACTGTCAAAGGACAGAATAGATATTACAATGAGATCGACATAGAAGAACTTAGCAGACAGTTATAGAAAGGCATCAATCAGAGTACGGTGGAGAGGTGGGGTGTTATAGTTAAGCACATTGTCTAAATGGAAACTTACAGGTGCATGGTCCGAGACATATCAGGTGCCAATGGAGTTATCTAAAATTAAAGAGTGAAGTGAGGAAGATATGTAAACCAATAATCAATTCCAGTGAAAGAATCACGGACAGCAGAAAAAAAATGAATAATCTCTTTCACCTGTATGACTTACATACCAGATGTATATCTAATATAATAAAACGCACCGTGAACGTTCTAATGAGGACAACGTTCTGAAGTCACTAAAAAACACTCCCTGAAGGGTTCGTGGGGTTCGTGGAGTTCGTGGCGTTCGTGGTGTGAAGCCACCCAGCCGTCTCTGCCCCGCCCTCGCGTCAAACGTCATGACGTCGAGGGCGGGGAAAACACACGGATCGCGAGGGCAGAAAAAAAAACAAACAGATCGCACCCACGCACGGTGCGTTTTACTATATTACATTTACCTCTGTGGTGGCGGTTCCGGCAGCGCAGCGTCAGGGAAGGAGGCGGCGCTCCCGACGTCTAGCCTTCCCTTCGCTGTGTTCCGCCTTCTTCTGACGTCAATGATGACGTCAGAAGAAGGCGGAACACAGCGAAGGGAAGGCTAGACGTCGGGAGCGCCGCCTCCTTCCCTGACGCTGCGCTGCCGGAACCGCCACCACGGAGGTAAATAAAAAAAGAAAAAAAAAGAAAAGGGATGTTGAGGGGATAGAAGAGGGTGGGCAGCAAAGTTGAACACTGGGAGCAGGAGGGCAGGGGAAAAACGACAGCATGGATGCGAAGAGGAGGGGGGGGGGAAGAAGAGGGCGGGCCAGGCTGGGACATGGGACAGAGAGGAGCATGGATGCGAGGAGGGGTCATGGAAGGAAGAGAGGGGAATTACATGAAAAGGAAGAATGGAGGGGGCAGGGGACAGAGGAGCATGGATGGGCATAGATTGGGAGGGCAGAGCTCAGGGAGAGAGGGAAATTGCTGGAAAGGGAAAAATGGAGGGGCCAGGTGACAGAGGAGCATGGATGGACATGGATTGGAAGGGCAGGACTCAGGGAGAGGGGAATTGCTGGATAGGGATGAATGGAGGGGACAGATGGGCATGGATGGATATGGATTGCAGGACAGGCCTCAGGCAGAGAGGGGAAATGCTGGATAGGGAAAAATGGAGGGGCCAGGTGACAGAGGAGCATGGATGGACATGGATTGGAAGGGCAGGACTCAGGGAGAGGGGAATTGCTGGATAGGGATGAATGGAGGGGACAGATGGGCATGGATGGATATGGATTGCAGGACAGGCCTCAGGCAGAGAGGGGAAATGCTGGATAGGGAAAAATGGAGGGGCCAGGTGACAGAGGAGCATGGATGGACATGGATTGGAAGGGCAGGACTCAGGGAGAGGGGAATTGCTGGATAGGGATGAATGGAGGGGACAGATGGGCATGGATGGATATGGATTGCAGGGCAGGCCTCAGGCAGAGAGGGGAAATGCTGGATAGGGATGAATGGAGGGGGCAGGTGACAGAGAAACATGGATGGCCATGGATTGGGAGGGCAGGGCTCAGGGAGATAGGGGAATTGCTGGAAAAGGATGAATGGAGGGGGCAGGGGACAGATGGCCATGGATTGGGAGGGCACGGCTCACACTCTCTCTCTCATATACAATGTCTTTCTGACTCTCCCTCTCACACACTCTGTCTCACACTGTATCACATTCACTCTCTATGTGACACACAGTCACTCACACACTCGCTTGGTCTCATACACTCACTCTCACAGAGAATCTGTGTCTCACACACACTCTCTCTCTCGCCCACACACACACACTCTCTCTCACACTGTGTCTCACATACACACTTGCACACACTCTCATTCTCACACACACACTCTCTCACAAACACACTCACACCCAGACTCACTCTCTCTCTCACACACTCACACTTTCACTCTGACTCTCAAACAGTCACTCTCACATACACTCTCCCAAACATACACACTCCAAGGAAAACCTTGCTAGCGCCCGTTTCATTTGTGTCAGAAACGGGCCTTTTTTACTAGTGAGAGATAAATCCTTAACATTTTGAAAAATAAGCTTGTTAGCTTGATTAGTCTCATAATTATTTTCAGATTTATCTAAAGATGATAAGACACAATTAACATCTTCCCCTAAGCATAGGGAGCCTTTTAATAAAAGATTTAACACCCAAAAGAAACTTGCAAAAAATGAAAAGGAGTTATTATTAGGAGCATATGTTAGCTAGTTACCATCTAATTTCCCCAATTACAATAGCATACCTACCATCAGGGTCTTGTATGGCAGATTCTAAACATAAAGGGGCAGTGGTGTGCTGGTAAATTTTTAACAACAGGCTCTCTCCCCAGTCCACCTCGGCGCCCCCCGTCCACCACTGCGCCCCCCACCCATCTCTGCGCCCCCCAAAATTGCAGAGCTGGCTATGGGGGGGGGGGGGGGGGAATGCATTACTCTCTCCAGGAAAAAAAATTAAATGATCCCAGATTCCAATCTAATTCATATTTAATATGGGATAAAATGCCATAAGTAAATAAATATAAACTTTTAACGTTCAGCTCCTGATTCTCAAAGTGGACATATTCCAAACACTATAATGAAAATAAAATAATGTTTTTTCTACCTTTGTTGTCTGGTGACTTTGTTTCTCTGATCATGCTGGCCCAGTATCTGATTCTGCTGCTGTCCCGTTCCGGGCCCTTACCTGGCGGTCCGCGGGCAGGAGCGGGAACCAGGGGCGCCCGTGGGAGCCGGGACGGCAGGGAGAGGCTGCCGAGGGGATCGGCACTGCCGTCAGCTGCTCCGAGGCCGGCGATCCAGAGGAGCAGGCGCCGGCCTCAGAGAAGGAGATCCGCCAGCCAAGATGGCGGCGCCGGCGTTTTCGTCCTCCTCGCTGGAGCAGGACCAGCGAGGTAACTCCGCCCACTCGCGCCGGATTGGCGCATCCACAGAGAGACTCCGCCCGCTGGACGGGAGGACCAATCCGGGTCCCTCTGCCTGCCTGGGCGAAGAGGATTGGCTCCAGCTGTTGCTATCGGAGGGACGAGCGGGGGATTTAAACGGAGACACGGAAGGGGTCCAGTGCTTCCGTTTTGTGTATCAGAAGCCACCTCTTGTGAAGACTGTGTTTGTTCCCAGTGTTCAGCTAGCCGTCCTGCTAGCCACCTCTTGTGAAGACTGTGTTTGTTCCCAGTGTTCAGCTAGCCGTCCTGCTAGCCACCTCTTGTGAAGACTGTGTTTGTTTCTAGTGTTCAACTAGCCGTCCTACTAGCCCTTCCCTAAAGACTGTGTGCTGACTTCCAGCCAGGCCAGCCGTCACCCCGCGGTTCCAGCAGTCCTGCTGGCCGCCTGCAGCTGAGGGCTCAACCCTCGGTGAACGGCGGTCGCCGCGGGTGAAGATTCGGGGTGCTTGGCGGTTCCCTGGGGCCTTGTGGGGCTCGGGAAGACTCGAGAGCTCACCAACACCAGATAGATGTCAGAGACACGACAGGAAACGGAAGCCATGAGCTCGCCGACGCAACCCGATCTACGGGACCTGGCCAAGGTACTCCAGCAGCAACAGGAACAGCTTAATGCCCTGTCTGGGGCGCTCCAGAACGTATGCTCTCAACTTTCCACGCTTCAGGTACAGAACCAGGCCACTGCGGTCCAGGGGGCCGCAGCGGCTCCCCGAGTGGGAGGGTTCCGCATGGGACCTCGGTTCCCTGAACCAGCACGATATGATGGGACCCCCGGAGGATGTCGGGGGTTCCTCAACCAGTGTAATCTGGCCTTCCGGATGCAACCGGAGGCGTTTGCTTCGGACCAAAGTAAGGTGGGCTACATTATGGGCCTTTGTGTAGGGAAGGCCCAGGCTTGGGTGGCTCCCCTGAACGAGCAGCAGGACCCCATTCTGGATGATTATAGTGAATTTCAGCGCCGGTTCTGGATGGTGTTCGACCTTCCGGGGAGACCCTCCTCCGTGGCGTCGGAACTGCTCCGGATTCATCAGGGAGAAGGAACGGTGGCCGCCTATGCCATCCGGTTTCGGACCTTAGCCACGGAGCTGCGCTGGAATCCGGAGTCCTTGATGGCCATCTTTATGGAAGGCCTCCAAGAACGGATCAAGGACGAATTGGCGGGACGGGAGATCCCCGGACAATTGGATGCCCTCATTTCGCTCTGTATACGAGTTGACACTCGATTCCAGGAGCGAGCCAGAGCCCGGGCGGAGCGGCAGAAGTGGGCACGAGGGACATCCCGGATGGGCAAAGGGCCGTCCCCCCGCCAGGAGAACCGGGACTCCACGGAGCCCGGGGAGGAGCCGATGGTGATGGGCCGTCAACGGTTGACTCCCTCCGAAAGACAGCAGCGACAGTCGAACGGACTATGCTTCTATTGTGGGAAGGCTGGACATTTCCTCCGGACTTGTTCCGTCCGGCCGGGAAATGCGCTCCCCAAGGCACCCTGAGGGGAGGGTTCTTGGGGCACTCCGCTCCCCTACCGGACTCCTTGATAACACTACCAGTAACGTTATGGTGGCAGGAGACCACGATCCAGACCCAGGCCCTGGTGGACTCAGGGTCAGGGGGCAACTTTATTGGACTCGAACTGCTGCAGCAAATGGGCTGGCCCACGCTCCCGCGGAGGCCGGTGCTGCGAATAACCTCCATCCAAGGGACTACACTTCCCCAGCCGGTCACGGAGATCACCCCCGGGTTGGGATTACAGGTGGGGGAGGATCATCGGGAGGAGGTCCAATTCCTAGTGCTATCCCGGACCATCCACCCAGTGGTTCTGGGACTGCCGTGGTTACGGTGCCACAACCCGGTTATCGATTGGCCCGGGGGAAGGATTCAAGCTTGGGGTAGTTCCTGTCAGGAGACCTGTTGTAAGGGCCGGGCTGGCAGCTGTCCGGCCTTAAATACGTTGCCCGATGAGGGACGGGTCGAACTGGGCTCGCTGCCTATGGATTATAGAGACTTTGCAGATGTATTTAATCCCAAGGAAGCAGAGGTGCTACCGCCTCATAGGTCTTTTGACTGTGCCATTAATCTGAAGACGGATACGGTGCCCCCACGGGGCCGACTGTACAAGCTGTCCCGAGGAGAGTCCAAGGTAATGCAAGAATACATCCGGGAGAACCTGCGAAAGGGGTTCATCCAGCCTTCTACGTCCCCAGCGGGGGCGGGATTCTTTTTTGTTACCAAGAAGGATGGGTCCCTGAGACCTTGTATTGACTATCGGGGGTTAAATGCCATCACCGTGAAAGATCGTTTTCCGCTACCGCTCATTCCCGAGCTCTTTGACAGGCTGCAAGGAGCACAGGTGTTCACGAAATTGGATTTGCGGGGGGCCTACAATTTAGTTCGAATCCGGTCAGGGGACGAATGGAAAACGGCTTTTAACACCCACGAGGGACATTTTGAATATCGGGTGATGCCGTTCGGTCTTATCAACTACGTGCTAGAGGATTTGCTAAACTCCACGGTGATTGTATATCTGGACGACATTCTGGTTTACTCTAAGGACCCCACGGAGCATACGGGCCATGTTCGCGCTGTGCTGCACCGGTTACGACAAGCCCATCTATTTGCGAAACTCAGTAAATGCGCTTTCCATCAGCGGTCATTACCCTTTCTAGGATATATTCTGCTACCCGGGGGCCTACAGATGGAGCCCGACAAACTCCGGGCCATTCGCGAGTGGCCACAACCGTTGGGACTGAAGGCCCTACAACGGTTCCTGGGCTTCGCCAATTACTATCGCCAGTTTATTCCCCAGTATTCACGATTGACAGCACCACTGACGGCGCTCACCCAAAAGAACGCGAGGGTCCGGGATTGGCCGCCAGAGGCGCAAGCGGCTTTTCGTCAGGTAAAAGAGGCCTTCGAGTCAGCGTCCATCCTGCTGGCCCCCGATCCGGAGAAGCCTTTTATTGTAGAAGTGGACGCGTCCGCCTTGGGGGCCGGGGCGGTCATTTCTCAAATCAACCCCGGAGGCCGGCGCCAACCGTGCTCCTTCTTCTCACGTAAATTCTCCCCAGCAGAACGGAACTATACGGTCGGGGATAGAGAACTCCTGGCCCTGAAATTAGCCCTGCAGGAGTGGAGGCACTTGCTGGAGGGAGCGGAGCACCGGTTTACGGTCATCACGGACCACAAGAACCTCCTATACCTTCAAGAGGCTCAGCGATTGAATCCCCGACAGGCTCGGTGGTCATTATTCTTTGCCAGGTTTCATTTTCAGTTAGTATTCCGGGCGGCGTCCCAGAATACCCCGGCGGACTCGCTCTCCCGGGCATTTGAGGTCCCTGAAGAGACCAAGGAGGCTCATCCGATGTTAGATCCCGCGTGTCTCCGTGCGGCTACAGGGGAAGTCGCACCGATCAAGGAGTTCGTGTCGGCCGCCGACCGAAAGAGAGTCATGCAATGGGGACACTCATCTAGATGGGCCGGGCACTTCGGGTATCACAAGACTCTCCGATTCATCGCGAGACAGTATCGATGGCCGCAAATGAGGCGGGATATTCTCCAGTTTGTTACCTCGTGCCCGGTGTGTGCACGGACCAAGCCAGTAGGGGGACCTCCCGTGGGGGACCTGCAACCATTGCCCGTACCGACCACTCCCTGGTCGGAGGTATCCATGGATTTCATCACTGACCTACCCCGTTCCCAGGGTCATACCGTGATCTGGGTTGTGGTAGACCGGTTCTCAAAGATGGCTCACTTTGTTCCATTCTCGAGCCTTCCTTCGGCAGCCTCTCTAGCCCAGGCCTTCATTCACCACATTTTTCGACTACATGGGCTGCCCAGTCGGATCATCAGTGACCGAGGACCCCAATTTACCTCACGCTTCTGGAGAGCCTTGTGCACGGCCTTGGGAGTGGAGACCCATTTTTCATCCGCCTATCATCCCCAAACCAACGGCATGGTTGAGAGAATTAACCAAACACTGAAAGGATTCTTGCGAGCCTTTGTTAACCAACGACAAGATAACTGGGCTTCTCTACTTCCCTGGGCCGAGTTCGCTTATAACCAGAGTGACCATTCATCCTCAGGGCATTCCCCGTTCTTCGTGGTATACGGACGACATCCTCGGCTTCCAGGGCCGTTCCCTTCTACCACGGTAACCCCGGTAGGGGACCAAACCCTGGCAGACTTACAGAAGGTCTGGGAGATGACTAGGGAACAACTGCAGAAGACCGTTACCAAAGATAAAATCTTTGCCGACCGCCACCGGCGAGCCGCCCCAGTGCTCCAGCCAGGGCAGAAGGTATGGTTAAGCACTAAGCATCTGAGACTCCGAGTGCCTTCCCGGAAACTGGGACCTCGTTATACTGGACCTTTTGCTATTCAAGAACGAATTAGACCAGTCACATATCGGTTGCGGTTACCCGGGACCCTACGAGTGCACAACGCCTTCCATGTCTCCTTATTGAAGAGGTTTCGAGGGTCCGGATGGCACCCGCTCCCATCCCAAGAGGAAGCTCTCCAGGTGGCCCCGGATCCGGAGTATGAGGTAGGAGAGATTCTGGACTCAAAATGGCGGCGGGGAAGACTGTATTATTTGTTATCATGGAAGTCTTTTGGCCCCGAAGACAACTCCTGGGAACCCGTAGCTAATGTACATGCCCCAGAATTGGTTAAAGCCTTCCACGCCCGATATCCGTCCAAACCTGGACCCCGGGAGAAGGGGTCATCCGGGGAGGATACTGTCCCGTTCCGGGCCCTTACCTGGCGGTCCGTGGGCAGGAGCGGGAACCAGGGGCGCCCGTGGGAGCCGGGACGGCAGGGAGAGGCTGCCGAGGGGATCGGCACTGCCGTCAGCTGCTCCGAGGCCGGCGATCCAGAGGAGCAGGCGCCGGCCTCGGAGAAGGAGATCCGCCAGCCAAGATGGCGGCGCCGGCGTTTTCGTCCTCCTCGCTGGAGCAGGACCAGCGAGGTAGCTCCGCCCACTCGCGCCGGATTGGCGCATCCACAGAGAGACTCCGCCCGCCGGACGGGAGGACCAATCCGGGTCCCTCTGCCTGCCTGGGCGAAGAGGATTGGCTCCAGCTGTTGCTATCGGAGGGACGAGCGGGGGATTTAAACGGAGACACGGAAGGGGTCCAGTGCTTCCGTTTTGTGTATCAGAAGCCACCTCTTGTGAAGACTGTGTTTGTTCCCAGTGTTCAGCTAGCCGTCCTGCTAGCCACCTCTTGTGAAGACTGTGTTTGTTCCCAGTGTTCAGCTAGCCGTCCTGCTAGCCACCTCTTGTGAAGACTGTGTTTGTTCCCAGTGTTCAGCTAGCTGTCCTGCTAGCCACCTCTTGTGAAGACTGTGTTTGTTCCCAGTGTTCAGCTAGCCGTCCTGCTAGCCACCTCTTGTGAAGACTGTGTTTGTTCCCAGTGTTCAGCTAGCCATCCTGCTAGCCACCTCTTGTGAAGACTGTGTTTGTTCCCAGTGTTCAGCTAGCCGTCCTGCTAGCCACCTCTTGTGAAGACTGTGTTTGTTCCCAGTGTTCAGCTAGCCGTCCTGCTAGCCACCTCTTGTGAAGACTGTGTTTGTTCCCAGTGTTCAGCTACCCGTCCTGCCAGCCACCTCTTGTGAAGACTGTGTTTGTTTCTAGTGTTCAACTAGCCGTCCTACTAGCCCTTCCCTAAAGACTGTGTGCTGACTTCCAGCCAGGCCAGCCGTCACCCCGCGGTTCCAGCAGTCCTGCTGGCCGCCTGCAGCTGAGGGCTCAACCCTCGGTGAACGGCGGTCGCCGCGGGTGAAGATTCGGGGTGCTCGGCGGTTCCCTGGGGCCTTGTGGGGCTCGGGAAGACTCGAGAGCTCACCAACACCAGATAGACATCAGAGACACGACAGCTGCTCTCTTTCTGTTCCCTTGACTCCGTTTCCAGGGCTTCCTTTCCATTTATTTATTTTCTTTCCTCCTTTCTTCTTCATTTCTGGTCCTCCGCAGACTTGACTGTACAGTGGATCCAGCTTCTGCCTATTTTCTCCATCCATGTGCAGTTTCTCTCCTCACTTCCTTTTCCCTCATCTAATCTCCTTCCTCTATCTTCCCTCCATGTCCAGCATTTCTTCTCTCTCCCTTCCCTCCCCTCTATCCATGTCCAGAATTTCTCTTGCCCTCCCCTCCATCCATGTCCTGAAACTCTCTTCTCTCCCCTGCCCCCTCTACCTATCCATTCCCAGCAATTCTCTCCCCTGCCCCCCTCTACCCATCCATGCCCAGCAATTCTCCTCCCTCCCCTCCCCTGCCCTCCCACTCCCATCCATCTTTTTGTATTACCTCCGTTGAAGCGCCGTGTTATTTAAAGCTCTGCTGCCCGTCTCCAGCCTTCCCCTGCTTGCTTCTCATGAGTTTGTTCGTTCCCTCAGTCCCGCCTTCAAGGAAAAAGGAAATGATGTCAGAATGACTAAGGGCACGAACTCATCAGACGCAAGCAGGGAAGGCTGGAGACGGGCAGCACGGCTTTAAATAACGCGGCGCTTGGAGGGAGGTAATAGAAACTGACGGATAGGAGCAGGAGGGGAGGGTGGGGAGAAGGACATCGCTGGACATGTTTGGGAGCGGGAGGGGAAGTAAGCATGGCCTGTGACGGTGCCCTCCTGCCATGCTTACCTCGTGCAATGGAGTCAGCTCGCCCCGAAGAACAACCGGTTCGCAAGAGCTGTCAAAATTTAACAAGCGGCTCTTGCAAGCCGGTGCGAGCCGGCTCCAGCACACCACTGTAAAGGGGTAATCTTTTGCAATTAAAATAGCTACACCTCATTTCAATTTAGAGATCGAAGAGTAAAATACCTGAGCAACTCAAGCAGTTTGAAATTTTTCGTGTTCTGCATCAGTCAAGTTAATTTCTTAGAGAAAAGCAGTCATAGTTTGTGATTTCTTAAGAGCCAATAGCACCGTTTTCCGTTTAATGAGGTAATTTAGCCCATTAATGTTCCAAGAAACAAACCTGGTCATCCTGGTGAAATGAAAAAGCACATTAACATATGGATATGAAAAAATTCCCTTCCTGAGAGGACAGTATAGAGAGAAACAGAAACATTCTCTGTCAGAGAAGATAATCAGTGGAAATAAAATAAAACATAGAAAAGAAAACAAGATGATACCTTTTTTATTGGACTAACTTAATACATTTTTTGATTAGCTTTCAAAGGTAATCCTTCAGATCAGAGATAAGCAAATGTTGATAAATAACAGTATATATATTCATCATAGAGTACTGATAGAACTGAAAAATGAGCTTGCGGAGCTACTCTTAGTGATATGTAATTTATCCTTAAAATCGAGCGTGGTACCGGAAGATTGGAGGGTGGCCAATGTAACGCCAATTTTAAAAAAAGATTCCAGGGGAGATCCGGGAAATTATAGACCGGTGAGTCTGACGTCGGTGCCGGGGAAAATGATAGAGGCTATTATTAAAAACAAAATTACAGAGCACATCCGAGGACATGGATTACTGAGACCAAGCCAGCACAGCTTTTCTGTGGGGAAATCTTGCCTGACCAATTTACTTCAATTCTTTAAAGGAGTAAACAAACATGTGGACAAAGGGGAGCCGGTTGATATTGTGTATCTGGATTTTCAAAAGGCATTTGACAAGGTACCTCATGAAAGGCTACAGAGGAAAATAGAGGGTCATGGGATAGGAGGAAAAGTCCTATTGTGGATTTAAAACTGGTTGAAGGATAGGTGCCGGGGAAAATGATAGAGGCTATTATTAAAAACAAAATTACAGGGCACATCCGAGGACATGGATTACTGAGACCAAGCCAGCACAGCTTTTCTGTGGGGAAATCTTGCCTGACCAATTTACTTCAATTCTTTGAAGGAGTAAACAAACATGTGGACAAAGGGGAACCGGTTGATATTGTGTATCTGGATTTTCAAAAGGCATTTGACAAGGTACCTCATGAAAGGCTACAGAGTAAAATGGAGGGTCATGGGATAGGAGGAAAAGTCCTATTGTGGATTTAAAACTGGTTGAAGGATAGGAAACAGAGAATGGGGTTAAATGGGCAGTATTCACAATGGAGAAGGGTAGTTAGTGGGGTTCCTCAGGGGTCTGTGCTAGGACCACTGCTTTTTAATATATTTATAAATGATTTAGAGATGGGAGTAACTGGCGAGGTAATTAAATTTGCTGATGACACAAAGTTATTCAAAGTCGTTAACTCGCGACAAGATTGTGAAAAATTACAGAAGGACCTTTTAGGGGTATTTCCCTGTGATCTAGCCTGAGCTGGTCTTGGCCTATACAAACCTATGCACAATAAGATGGCTGCTGCAACCCCCTGACCTGAATATCTCTGTGTCGGCAAGATCCAGCTTCAGCTTGTGGAAAATCAGTGACAGGCTTGCGGAAGCCAAGGACATTCTGTGTTCCAACCACCCCCTTCTATTCCCCTGAGAATCTGAGAAGGGAGGCAGAGCCATGGCACCAGAAGTTACCATTTCCAAGGTCACAAAACAAAGAACTCTTCTTGCCCATACACTGGACTGGATGAGAGGCTAATTGGTCCAGGCTATCACCTGACCAGGAAGTCTGGAAGAACGCGGGAAGAGTGGGAGAAGTTAGTTAGTCGGAGACCCTCGGAGGAGGGGTACCTGGTGAGAAGACCTGAGAAATCCAGCAAGGCTCGAGGTGAGCCAGAGACTGTATGATACCAACCTTGTGACCTGCATAACTGGTGCAAATATCTGTGGCAGAGATATTGGCTCTGAGAACCAACGGAGAGACGGAAACCTGCTTGTTTGCTGAGAAAGACCTGCTCTACATCTAAGACACAGACAGCTGAGATAGCGCCTTTGGGAAAATCAGCTCCGGTCTCATCTGCGGCCGTCATCAGGACAGCACGGTGAGATCACAGTGATATATTTCCTAGTCTGGGATTAGTCAGTGGTTATCTAAGTACGACTGGTTTATGTCAGCTCTTGGTCAGGGAAAGCTGCTAATGTGTATTTTGCACAAGATGTGATAAGTTTCCATTAGGATCATTAGGATATCATTTGTACTGTTCTAATCATTACTGTACGTAGTCTTAGGAAAATCAGAGTATAGTTAGACAATATATTTTGTTAGTGTGCATATCAGTAAGAGATATTATATTGCATATAAGCTATTGCAGAGTGTTTCTATTTTTCTTATCTATAATAAATAATAATATATCATCTGTGATGTGGCTTCTGTTCTTTGGCGGGAAACAACCACTGGCAGGGTGCCAGCACCAAGGTTCCTGTATAAGATTCCCCTAGGTTGAGCTAGGAACCTTGGAATAAGTAATCAGTGGGTAATTATTATCCTAATTATTTATTTACACCCTACATAATGAGGGCTTTCGTCCGGGATGTCATTCAGTTGATAAAAGTTTAGATCCATAGGTTTGTTCTCTGTTACAAGAAAGAAATCTTAAGCTGTTCAGTTCTGAGCACTGTGTTTATAATCTCTTGCTGTGTGTTCACTGAAAAGTGTCTGCTGAAGCACGGGATTGCTGTCATAAATCTGCTGCCTTTGCCAGATTTACGACCCAACAGAAAGCAAGTCTTTTAGAGTTTACTGTGTTAATTGCTAGCTGCTCAATCCTTCAGAATGCGCTACGAATGTGCTGACTCCGCTTGAAGGGGCTGTATTTGAAGTTCTCATTGCTGTGGGGCAGACAAAAGCAAATTCAGAGTACTCTATAAGTTCATTTTTAGGGTTATTTAGACAAGAAAAAAAGCATATACTACAGTCTTAAACCAAGTCTTAAAGGTTAAACAGAGGCTGACTGTGGCAGCATTGGTGGATCTCTCATGCACCCTGCTGGCCAAAATGGAAAGTGCAGGTTATGTTTAAATCTTTTTTTTATTATCATTGAGAATAACAAAAACATAACTTTCATATGACATTCCACAAAGCTCTTGTATCATATTTTCTCCCTATCCCTAGCTTGCCCCCTAACTCCTCTCTTCCCCCCTTCTACTTCTTCCCAACCCGCCCCTCTACCCCCCCCCCCCCCCCCTAAATTGAACAGAATACAAATACAGCAGGAATACAGTATTACATATTCAATATCTGGCTTCTAGCCTCAGAGGGCATTGTGCTCAGGAATGGGCTCCATCTGTCCATAAATAGTTCAAACTCTTCGTGAGGCTTCTCTCTGGCCTGTAATCGTTCCATTCTCATCAAGGTTATCATCTGAGTTCTCCATATCTGCATTGATGGACCTTTTACTTCAAGCCAGTCAATCAAAATCGTTTTCTTAGCCATCATAATAGCTCTTTTCACAAATGCTAGATATCCTTTAGGTCCAGGTCGGCTAATCTCTGGTTTGCCGAACAGCAGCAGTGGCGAGCATCTCCATTTTGCTTTCCACAAAGATTCTACTTGACTGAGCAATTTGGACCAAAACTGGGCAGCTCTCGGACAACTCCAAAACATATGTCCTAGAGTTGCTCCGCCCCCTTTGCATTTAGGGCAGGCGCCATCAGAGGACAATCCCATATGAAAAGCTCTTCGGGGTGGAACATAGAGCCGCAACGCAAATCGATACTGGAGCTCCCATAGATCAGTCCAAGTAGTCATCTGCTTTAGAGTTAGAACGTGTTCCTGAAAAACACGGGCTGTTAACTGTATTGGTAGATCTTTTTCCCATTCTTTAGCATATTTGGCATAGTCTAATTCCAACTTAGTATCCTTAATGTGCCTGTGATGGTAGAGCAACGGTACCTTCTGCTGGGAGTTTAGGGAGAGCGCTGAGGGTAGCTCCTCCTGCACATCTTCTGTTAACGCCTCCCAGGGGAGACTCGATATATAGTGTTTTATTTGCCAGTAAAACAATTGGTCTTTTGGTCCTAACAGCTGTGACTTCTGTAAGGATGTGTAAGATTGCAGCTTCCCCTCTTCTGTTATAATTTGTTGTAGAAAAGTCACTTCTTGTTCTTTCCACCTGCTAAATATTCTATAAATAAGTCCTGGTGGGAAAGCTGGGTTGCCACATAGCGGCAACAAAGGGGTTACTTTATGAGAGAAATGGTGAAGTTTGCAGATCTACCGCCATGTTTTTTGGGCTGTAGGTAGTATATGAGAGGCCATTAATATTGGTGAGATTTTACATTTCATACCATGCAGTAAGCTACTAAAGTGGTATGGTCTAAACAACTCTAGTTCGATCTTGGTTGCTGAGAAGTCTGTAGTGCCTCTAAACCAGTCGTTTAAATGTCTCATGGCACTTGCTATAGTAAGGGATCTGATGTTTAATAAACCCAATCCTCCGTATTCTTTTGGAGTGCAGACCATAGCAAGAGGCAATCTCGGCCTCTTTCCTCGCCACAGGAATTTTGTCAGCACTGAGTTCAATTTCTTCTCATCTGCACCTTTCAAGTACAATGGTAACATTTGGAATACATACAGCCAGCATGGTACTATCATCATGTTATATAGGCCTATTCGCCCTATAAGCGAGATGGGCAGCGTCTGCCATTGTGTCAGTTTTGTCATTGTCTCTGAAAGCAAGGGTTGGATATTGAGATCATAAAGCTTATTCAGGTCTTGTGAAATCCGCACCCCTAAGTATTTAATCTCTACCCCCGTTTTCAACTGGCTCCCCTCCATCTTCCACTTCCCCACTCCCAGAGGGTACACTTGAATGATAGAGGATTTCTGCAAGTTTATCTTAAATCCCGAGATATCCCCAAAACATGTGGTTCTCTGAATCAAGGTTCGCACTGATTTCTCTGGGTTGGTTGTCACTATCAGTAGATCATCGGCGAAGGCCATCACCTTAACCCTCTCTCCTCCCACTTCTACACCTGTGATTCCCTCTTCTTTAATCAGGGTTCTTAGGAGCGGCTCGACAGCTAACAAGAATAGTGCTGGGGATAGAGGGCAGCCTTGTCTGGTCCCCCGCCAGATGGGAAACTGTGGGGTGCGCACCCCATTGACCAATACCGCAGCTGTCGGGTGTGTATATAAAGTTTGGATGGCTTGATAAGCCCACCCCTGTATCCCTGTGTATTGGAGTGCTGCAAATAAATACTCCCAGTTTACGCTATCAAAAGCTTTTTCAGCATCTAGGCTGATCAGTGCTGCTTTTATCTGTTTTTGTTGACAGTGTCCTATAGCGAGTAATAAACGTCGGACATTCACTACCGAATGTCGATTGCGCACGAACCCTGCCTGTTCAGATCCCACCAAGCGGGGAATATATAGGTGCAATCTATTTGACAGCAACTTAGCTAGTATCTTAATGTCTACGTTTATTAAGGAGATTGGCCTATATGAGTCTGCGTATGTCTCTGGTTTCCCTGGTTTTAAAATTAAAGTGATCAAAGCTTCATTTGCATGCGGCGGAAAGCATTGTCGAGTCACCGCATCTTCAAGAAAATCTTGTAGGGCTCCTAATACTGAGGGTCCCATTAACTTAAAGAACTCGCCAGTGTACCCATCAGGGCCTGGAGCGGAGTGTGATGGTAAAGATTTGATGATTGTTTGCAACTCTTTTGCTGTTATGGGGCTTTCTAACTCACTCGCTTCCTCTTTAGTCAGCTGAGTCATGCCTGCCTTACGAAAATAGGCCTGCATTTCGCTCATGACTGGGGTTTGTCCTTGTTTATACATTGTACTAAAAAATTTTTGGAAGACCTGTGCTACCTTCTCCCTCTTATATTGTGGTGTTCCTTCTTCGTCCTTTACCACTGTGATTACACGCGTTCCACCCCTGTGTTTAACTAGTCGGGCTAAAAGGGTCCCTGTCTTGTTACCGAATCTCTTAAGATTATATTTCCTGAGGACTAGTGCTTTTGAGGCTCTTTCTTGAAGTAATGTGTTTAGTGCTATTTGAGCCACCTGCATTTGTTCCTTACTTTGGTTGCTAGGGGTCTGAATAAATCTGCGTTTCGCCTTTTGGAATTTTTTTTCCATGTTTATAATGGCCCCTGTCATTCTTCGCTCTCGTCCACTTACGTATGCAATTATCTTACCCCTGAGAACTGCTTTTGCCGCTGGCCAAAATATGGCAGGGCGGCTCTTGTACTCGATATTAAATTTTTCATATTCTTCCCATCTTCCCTGCAAGAATGTCCTAAAATCCGAGTTCGTTACTAGGTAGGATGGGAAGCGCCAGCCCACAGTATTGTGGTCACTATCTGGGGTCCTTAGGTCAGCCCAGACCATTGCATGGTCCGAAATTTCTTCTGGGCCAATTTCCACTGTCTCTATTTGTGTGAATATCTTCCTGTCAATTAATATGTAGTCTATCCTTGAATATGTGCCGTGTGCTCTGGATAAATGTGTGAAGTCTCGCTCTTCCGGATGTAATGTCCTCCATGCATCTACTACATTCAACTCCTGCATAAAATGGTGTAGTGCTCTCGCGTGTGGCCCCCCTCGCGCTGCGTGCCTTGGAATTGAACAGTCTAACAGGGGGTCTGCCACTAAGTTAAGATCTCCCATTAATATTACAGGCAAGGATTTGTAAAGTATGCATGTACGAGTTATACGATCATAGAATGTCTTGTCATATATGTTTGGTCCATACACCGCTACCACTAGGTATTCTTTATGGTGTAACCACAGATGTATTATCACAAACCTGCCTTGGGGGTCTTTGTCCACCAATTGTGATTTAGCTGCTAGCCCTTTCCTAAGCAGGATAGCTACTCCTCTTTTCCTCCCTTCAGCTGATGCTGAATGTACTTCTCCCACCCAACCTTGTTTCAGTTTTTGGTGTTCCTCTGGGGACAAGCGGGTTTCTTGCAAGCAGACCACATCCGCTTTGTGCCTCTTTAAGGCTGAGAGAATCTTAGTTCGTTTTATTGGCGTGGTGACTCCCCCCACATTCCATGTCAAGAATCTTGTGATTGTGTTTCTAGCCATAAGATATATTTAATAGCTCCTTATAACAGTCGTGTATATCATTTGGGGACCCTGGCTCCCAGCTCACCCGGGTCCTCCTGTTTCTCTCACTAAGGTCGCCCTCTGCTGCTTGTTCCCCTTCATAAGTAACACTCCTCCTCTGAATACTCTGTCGCACTTTCCCCTCGTCATCTAAGCCCCCTCCCTGTGACAATACCTCCCTGATCCTGCCCAACAAACTTTCCTCCCCCCCTACCCACCCTCCCTCCCTTCCCCCCTGCCTTCTTCCTCCCCCTCCCATTGACCCCATACTCTCGTCCCTGAATATCGGTTAGGAGAGAAAAGGTCTAAAGATGGCGGACTCCCTCTCCCCCCCTTAACTGTGTTAATCAAACATTCCGTTATAACTTATCTGCCATTAGCTTCTGTTCATACATGTTTTGTATACATACTGACATTCACTTAAACTCCATCTGATATAATTGGTTAGACTGCAATTTTGAGTGCAGTCCTGCTTCTCGGCTGAGTCAGACTCCGTGTAAGATTTGGCCCCGTTGTGTAGGAGGCCATCAACCTCGTCCTGGGCTCACTGCATTATCATATTTTAATCCTGTTTGCGCTTCTTGGGGGGTTGTGAAGGTTCTCCAGGACCCCTCTATTTGCACCTTCAGCAGCGCTGGGTATAAAAGAAGAAAACGCTGCTTGTTTTCCACCAGCCTTCTGCAGATGGGGCCAAAGGCTCTTCTTTTTTCTTGTACCGCTAAAGAATAGTCTTGGAACACCTTTATTGGTGACCCCTCGAATTCCATAGTGTCCCATTTTTGCCGGGCCCCTCGCAGTATTTCCTCTTTATGAATAAAGTTGTGAATTTTAATAATCACTATTCTCGGCCTGGTTCTTGTGTTGTTCTGCCTTCCTAGACGATGCGCTCGCTCCAAACAGAGCGGCCCTGCGCTGTCTGAGAGCGCGAATTCATTCTTTAGCCAGCGTTCTAATTGGGTGAGTAAGGAGCGGTCTGGGATCGATTCTGGGACTCCTATTATTCGTAGGTTCGATCTCCTAGATCTGTTCTCCAGATCGTCCACTTGTTGGGTTAAGGCGCCGAGCTCTCGCTGCAATTCTTTAACCACAATTTCTCTGGCTGCCTCAGCGTCCTCGATGTCTGACACCCGCACTTCTAATTCCCCAGTTCTACGAACCGTCTCATCGAGGCGGGTTTCCATCCCGGCCAGCTGGTCAGATAGTTTTCTGAATTGTGGTGCCATCGCTGTCTGTATCACCTCCGTAAGCTGTTGCAGCTGATCAGCATTAAATGTTGTAGAGGCCTCTGGTTTCGGACTCGCCGCCATCTTGCCTTCAATCTGGCCTCGTTGTTTTTCAGGCTCCTTTTTTACTGTTCTGTTCGGCATTATTCTGCTTTCCCGCAGTACAAAGGGGTCCATAAACGTTGAGTCTATGCAATTCTTAAGGTTTTCCCCGGTAATTCGTTGCTATAACGGGGTTGTGGGAGAGGGCGGCCCGAGAGAGATTAGAAACACGTCTTCTTCCCTCTCAATCCATCACGTGACCGCCGGAAAGTGCAGGTTATAATCGCTCTACATTGCAAAATGAAAACCAACAGTTGCGTTCTGAAGTAGACGCCCTAAAGAAAGAAAGACTTGATTTATAATTGGCTCTTGAGAGCAGAACTTCACAGGCAACTGCTGAAAGTGGGGTGATTGAGAGTTCCCATGATCATGGTACATGTGCCAAATGTGTGGGCCTTAAAGACAAATGTGCTGCTTTAGAGAAAGACAGATTGCATTGGGAAAAGAATGCCCAATCTTTACAGACTGATTTGAAGCTGAAAAATGATTCCCTCTCTGCTAAATCATATCAATTAGAGGAGGTGATGCGACCTTTAAGTTTGCGGACGAAAGAAGTAAATCACACTCACTCCCGGCAACAGGAGGAGAGAGAAAAGTATCAAGATATGATTACTGCCTTGCGTAGGGAGTTACAACATGAGAAAGGGAGTCATAGCTTTGCTCAGCAGGCTTGGCACAAGGCCGAGGGAGAACTAGCGGAGTCCTGGGAGAAAAATAATACACTTTCACTGCAGTTATCTCAGGCTCTGCAGGATAAAAAGATGTGTATAAAAGCACTAAATCAGCATAAAGGAGACCTAGATATGTTGCGGAAAGAGGTATGTGACTCGGTGGATGATGCTACTGCTACACCCACGGAGTTGCAGGGTAGGGATGACGTGAGATCGCCCAGCCCTGTGCTAGAACAATTTTGCCTGCCTGAATGGGTCCCTTGTAATGAATTAGAGCAGGAGTCTAATCCTTTTCAGTTGACAGCTCCTCCCCGATACAGTACTCTTTTTCCGCAGACCTTTGACAGCATGCCGGAGCACAAGCTTCGCCCAGTCCAGTCACGGAACACTGTATCCCCCGATGAGATCACTGACACTAGTAATCAGAGACTCCCACCAGTCAGGTCCCGGAATACTATGCCCACTGATGAGATTCATGGTACAATTGGTCTTATGCTCCGCCCAGGAAGAGCACTGCACAATGCAACTCCTGATGAGGTCACTGGTACCATTGGGCCTATGCTCCGCCCAGGAAGGGCACAGCTTTCTGTCCTGCCTGATGATGTCACCAGGAACAGTGGGCCTGTGCCACACCTAAGGAGGTCACAGCCCTCTGCAGTTCCTGATGACATCAACAGTACTCCCGCACCACCATTTTCGTCCCCTACTGGTGAGCAGCGGTATTCCACTCAGACACTTAAAAATAACACTTTATCTAGGGAACCACACTCCCAAACAATGAAGACTATTCACACTATGATCAAACCTTTTAAGGAGTCTTCTAAGGTATCAATACATGCTCATCTGCGGTCAGTCCATGAAATCTTTAAGACTTTACAGGTCCATGCAGAGTCTGATAAAATGGCTTTACTTAAGTGGACATTTGACGAAGAGTGTCAGGTGTACTTGGAGGCTATAGTGTAAGACAGCCCAGACCTGTTTACTGTGGAACAAGCTTTAAAAAAGTGATATGGTCTGTTTGCAGATGACACGGAAGCAAAACGGGAGGCCTATAATATGCTCTGCGGTCCCAAGGAGAGTCCGCGTGAGTGGGCCTTTTCGCTTGAAGCAAGCCTTTTTCCAGGGGCAGGACATACCAGATGCAAAGGATCTCGAATTTGGTGAATTCAGAAATCTTTTTCTGAAAGGCTGCCTGACCAAGTGAGATTTCACTTGACAGGACAACAGAAAGAACCTTATTCCAGACTTCTGAAACAGGCAGATGAGGTTTTTGATATATGTCGCGCCCGGCCCAAGGTGGAGGCACCCAAACCAGCACCAAAGCATCGCAGCCCGGGGGCTCAACCCAGTGTTTGTGCAGTTACTTCCACCCTTTCTCTGGAAAACAAGAGGTCAAGTCCTTTGACTCAATCATGGCCTAACCATACTCAACCTCACCAGCCAGGTGGCACCATGCAACCTGCTGCGCTTGATGGACAACAACAAGACCCGAATAAGAAGCATTTTAACAAAAGGCAGTGGGCTCAGGATAAGATCAGGAAGCAGCAAGCACAGATTGAGAAATTGTTGGCGCAACTGCAACGAACAAATTCTGAAACCGCACCTCAGCCATCCTCTTCACAAAACAGAGGAGGCAACTTTTCGTAGAACAAGGAGAAGCCTTTCGGGCCACCCACGACTGGGCCTAGTGTCAACTCCGTTGAGGTGGAGCCTCTGTCCATGCCTGAGGAAGGCCAGGCATGACTAGGCTCGGACCCACCTACACCACCATCCATGCCCACAGTGCAGGTGGAAGCTGTGTCGGCTGTCAGTGATGAGTCTCCTGTGACCCAGGCTGATGTCCACCCCTCAAACCCGGAAGGGCCTCTATTATGTGACTCAATTAAGGAAACCAGGTACTTTATGGGTCAACTTACTCCTAAAGGTTACAGATATACCGTGGAGCTGTTGATTCAACAGGGTCTGCTGGATACAGCCTCAGAGGTGACTTTGATTACCCAAAGCCTGTTTCAGAAACTCGAGGCATCTCTAGGGGGGGGGGGGGGCGGGATGTGCTGAGTGTCACTCCATGCGATTTATCCCTAATGGCCTATGGCAACCAGAGCATCGGTACTGTGGGACAGGTTTGGCTTTCCTTACAGCTCGGTGAGATGAGTATCAAACACTCTGTCATCATTACCACCAGTGCTGGCGAAGAATTCTTAATTGGCAATGATCTGTTAAAAAGATTGCGGCCTGATTTGGATTATCACCATGAAGTCATCTGGGCTCAAGTCACAGGTCCCCTTCCATATGGAAAGGTACGGCATATGAGCCAAGTCAGTGGTTCCCGCTCTGTGGGGCTTAGGGATTCTCCATGTCGAATTAATTTCCAGACTACAGAAGACCCTCTCACCTGGGAGATCCAGTTGAGTGGTGCACCAGGGGGGGAAGTCCAGAATGCTGAAGTAATCCAAGTCCAGACAGATCGGATAGCTGACATCGTCATCCATGATGACAAGTTGGAGATTGTTTTGAATAACCCGCCTACGACGAATGATTCTCCAGATGAGGCTACAGACATACCTCAAGAGATCACGGCATCCTCTTCCAGTCATGAGACACCACAACCTCGCAGGTTGACTGCCATGCAGCAAAAGGATGATGCTTTCACCATTCCTGTTCAGATAGCTGACATCCAAACACTTCAGTCCACTTTGCTGTTGCCTAGCGATATCTCCTTCATCAGTGACACTCTGTTCTCCTGTCTGCGTAAGTCTGTGCAATTTCACTTCAGTAAGTGTTTTTCCACTTCTGTGCAGGTACCTGGACAAGGTGCCAAGATGCTCGTGGGAATGTGCAGTCTCCCTTTGACCGTGGGACAGAAGACGTTCACCCACCACTTCTCTATTGTGAAAGGCCTACAACAGCCCTTATGCCTGAGCTCCGACTGCCTTGTGCGACTGGGAGTTTATGTGGATCTGGTGAACCTTGTCTTGTGGAGTAGACTTGATGGCAGCCCTGTGGAATCCGAGGTAACGCCTGTTAGCTTGAAGTCTGGACAGACCATACCCCAGGTCTGAAGTTGTCTGTGATAAAGATGTGATCATTCCGGCAAGAGTGAGGGATTTTCCAACAAGCTCCGTCTTGCACAGGGACAGTGTCTGTTGGACAAAGTGGTGTACTTCAACCCTCATGCTCATTTTCATGACCTAGGGTTGTCCACCGGTGTTCTGCCATGTTTGGAGGTATCTGATGCTCCTTTCCACTTGTTGTTCACCAATCCGCAATCAGATGAAGTTGTTGTGTCTAAAGGAGACCCTTTTGGATTTCTGGTGGGAGAGTCTTTTCCTGATGTCGAGGTAAGTTTGCCTATTATTGGCAGACTGCCTTCCTCTTGGAACACCTGCCGGGGGGGGGGGGAGACTGAGAGTCTGTTTACCTCTCCCAGAGGCCTCATATTTCTAGAGTTTGTCTGGCCATATGACGCAATGGGTTCGCAAGTGCAGTTGGATGATGACTTATTGATTTTGTCCAGAAGGATGTCTCTACCCCAGAGGTCTCGAGGGGTGAATTCGGTTGAAACCTCATCTCTGCAGGAGGACATTGAAGAACAAGTGGAAATTACACCCAACCAACCTTTCTCAGAGTTTGATGCCATGGTGAAAGATCAAGTGGAACATGCTGATGCTTGTACTACTAACACAGAGAAGATGCAGTTGACTGAGTTGCTGTACAAATACAAGGAACTTTTTGCTGTAGACTCGTATGACTGTGGACTTACAGACCTGCATGTCACCAGAGTGCCTACAGAACCAAATAGTAAGCCTGTCTTTGTGCGCCAGTATAAGATTCCATTGGCTTCCTATGAATCCGTGCAAGAGATTCTCAATACCTTGGAGGCCAGGGGCATCATTAGGCAATGCAACAGCACATACAACTCCCCTCTGTGGCCCATCTTGAAAAAGAACAACAGCTGGGGAATTGCACTGGACTACCGTCAGCTGAATAAGCGAGTAACGTTGTCCAGGTGGCCGATGGCTCCACTGGATCAGAGTCTTGCTACTATCAAGGGGGCTAAGTATTTCACCAGCTTAGACTTGGCATCAGGGTTTTGGACCATACTTGTACATCCACATGATCAGTATAAACTGGCTTTCACCTTTGGGAAGAAACAGTACACGTGGAACAGAACGCCCTTTGGTTTTCTCAATTCACCGGCTGAATTCAACATCTTCCTACACAAAGCACTTCCAGATGCTGAAGCTCGAGGAACCGTAGTCTATGTGGATGATATTCTGATCAAAAGCCCTACCTTTCAAGAACATTTGTCGGAGATTGAACACGTTTTCAGACAGTTGACAAAAGCTGGAGCTAAATTGACACTGGTCAAAGGACAATGGGGCAAGAAATCTCTGAATTACCTAGGGTACGAAATTTCTGCTGAGGGTCTGCGACCTCAGAAGAAGCGAGTTCAGGCCTTACAACAGCTGAAACAACCCACCAATCTCACCGAACTTTGCTCCTTTCTGGGAATATGCAATTATTCCAGACAGTTCATAGCTGAGTATGTGGAGATCACCCGACCCTTGGTCAAGCTATTGAAGAAAAATACACCCTGGGCTTGGGGTCCAGAGCAGGAATCTGCCATGCAGGAGCTGAAGGATCAGCTTAGCCGCTTTCCATGCCTCGCATACCCTGAGGGGGGTCGTGAGTTCTACGTCAACCTGGGATACTCCAATCACTCCATGAATGCTGTCCTGTATCAGAAATATGACTCTGATAAGTGGGTTGCGGCCTATGCTAGCAAAGGCCTATCGGATGTGGAAAAGAAGTATTCAGACTGTGAGAAATCCTTGTGGACCATGGTATGGGCTCTGCAACATTTCCGGAGTTATATCCAAGGGGAGAAGCTAATTGTGGAAACATGTCATCAAATTGTCAGTTTCCTGGGGAGCGACTGAATCAAATCCGGTCAGGTGTCCAACAGTAGGATAGTCTCCTGGACATTAGCTCTTCAAGGATGGCCTTTGGAGGTAAGATATGCTCAGAAGCCCAAGATATGGCTGAGCTGCATGACTGTGCAGGACATGATTCCCTTGCAGGTATTTCTGACACAGAGGTTCCCATGCAGGAGAAAGAACCTCATCGGCACCATCTGCATGATGAGAAGATCTGTGACACAATGCCTAAGGTCTATGTGGATGGTTGCACCTACCGCCGTGACACAGACCATGAATTGGTTGCAGGTGTGGGAGTGGTTTGGAACCCAACCGTTCCTGAAGATACTGTGAAGCACAGCTTGGGTTCACAGACAAATCAGTATGCTGAGATTGCAGCAGCTTTGGTGGCGGTACAGTCTGCCGTTCAGAGAGGAATTAGGGAATTGGTCATATGCACCGACTCAGATTATGTGAGACAGAACTTTGTCTCACATTTACCCAACTGGAAGCAGAATATGCTAAACTCGAAAGGAAAACCGGTACATCATGGAAATTTGATTCTGGCCCTGGATCAACTGGTACGGGACCATGACATGACCATCTATTGGAAGAAGGTCAAGGGTCATGCAAAAGTGGATAGTCCTGACAAGATAGGGAACCACTTAGCAGACCAACTCGCCAAGGAAGGTGCACTCACCGGAGAGCCATGGCGGCTCTCAGAACCTGATACCTTGACAGTTCAGGCTGTCACCCGACGGCAAATGAAACAGTCTAATGAGACTCCTGTGTTCCAGTGGTGTAGTGAAGTCATAAGTACATAAGTACATAAGTAGTGCCATACTGGGAAAGACCAAAGGTCCATCTAGCCCAGCATCCTGTCACCGACAGTGGCCAATCCAGGTCAAGGGCACCTGGCACGCTCCCCAAACGTAAAAACATTCCAGACAAGTCCCATCATTTGATCTTGTCACGGCTCAGAAAATAGATCCAGTAGTTGGAAGATTTTATGAGTACATCCAGAATCTGCAAGAACATCCGTTGACGGAAGAGGAGTGTCAAACTGAAGAACTGAGGATACTCTACACATCTAGAGAGAAGTTTGAGATCTGCCAGGACCTGCTTATTCGGACGAGGCGTATCGTGGTATCATGTTGCAACATGCTCATGATGAACAATGTGCAGGACATAGAGGTGAAGGCATCACCTATGAGACCTTGAAGCAAGTGGCTTATTGGCCCCCACATGCGGCAGGATGTGAAGCTGTATACTCGAGGTTGTCTGACCTGTTGTCGTTTTCAGCCATCTTCGCTGTCACATCGAGCACCACTCAGGAAGAAGGGTATTGCCATGCCCTGGTCAGACATCCAGGTCGATTGGGTTGGACCTGTGGTTCGATCCACCCGAGGCAACAAGTACATGTTGACTGTCACCTACATGTTCACCAAGTGGGTGGAGTGCCTACCTGCACCCAATTGCACCGCCGAGACTACAGCTACCTTACTCCTGAATCATGTGTTCAGCCGGTGGGGTTTGCCCATGTGAGTGGACTCAGACCAAGGATCCCAGTTTACCGCAGAAGTGATCCAACACATGTGGAAGATGCTAGGCGTGAAGAGTAAACTACACATTGCCTACTGACCTCAGTCCTCAGGACAAGTGGAAAGAGCTAATTGTACCATCATCACCATTCTGAAGAAGTACGTGTCCTCCTCAGGTAAGGATTGGGATATGAAGTTACCTTTGGTCCTCATGGCCATACGTGCCACACCCCATCGGTCTACAGGAGTGTCACCCTTTGAGATGATGACAGGTAGGGAAATGATGTTACCAATTCATTTGCTTTACAGGACTAATGATGTGAACTTGTCCAGTGCTACTTCCTCTCATGAGTATGTCACCCATTTGCGGCAGCATTTGCAAAGTGCCTTTGCCTTTGTCCAAAAGAACTTGGAAAGTAGTGCTAGAGGTAGGAAAGCCTACTATGATCAAGGGACTACCTCCAAAGAGTACCACATTGGCGACAAGGTATTCTATTTCAATTTTGCCAGAAACAAGGTAAAAGAAAAGAAGTTTCTGCCCAGTTGGCATGGTCCTTTCCCTATAGTGGAAAAAGCTTCACCTGTGGCTTACCAAATTCGCCTCAGGAAAACTTCTCAAGGTGAAGATAACCTTAAGTGGGTCCACATCAATCAACTGAGACCATGCCATCCCAGTCATTCCGTTCCGGATATGTGTATTGATGATCTGAACTGTACTAACCAGACCACAGCATAGTCTGTTTATTTTGTTTTGCAGATGCAGAAAAGAATCTTGACAACCGTGTTCCTGCTGATGGGATCCTTGTCCAAGATGATTGAACCTGGCCCCAAGTCGGGAGTCGTCCTACAGGATACCCCAGGCTTCCTGATCGCCCAATCCCAGATTGTTACTCAAAAAGTGGTCTCCTCACTTGACTCTATGCATGTTATCCTAAGACATTTTAATTTGACCATGTTGGGAAAGTCTCCCTCCATGCAAACCTGGTTTTCCAATTATATGCAGTATGCCAGAGCCCAAGTTAAGAACATTTTGGCTCAGTTAGAAAAAGTAATGGTTCAATGTGTACAACACCAGAATACTAGATCTAAATGTTTTGCGGGCATTGTGGGTGGTCTGATCTTTTCCGCCATTGGTTCACTATTTGGGGCATCCATGTCTGTTGCTAATGCCATTTCTGTACGTCAATTGCAGGATACCATAAAATCCCTTGAAGCAGATTTGAAGAATATTGAAACCAAATTACAATCTCAACAGAACCAGCTCATTGTCCAGGGTAAAACAATTGCAGATACAGTGACACTTGTTAATTTGCATACCCGCCAAATTGAGATAAACACTGTGGATTTGTCTATAGTTAAAGGTGTTTTGAATGATGAACGTCTCTTTATACACCCTGTTAAGGACCTAATGCAAGATTTGTTTAGGGAATTGGATACCAGTGTTAGTAATCTTATGTTAGGGCACATGCCTACCTATTTGGTTCCCTCTGAAGTTATTAGGGATGCTTTTTCTAAAGTTACACGCCTACCCATTGAACCTGTTCAAATCCAGACTGCCTTTCATTTAGGGACGGCCCTTCCATTACTTCTAAATATGGAACGCATGGAAATTGCCTTTCTCCTGCATTTACCTTTTATTGTACCCGAGAATGTGTATCAGCTCAAACAAGTTATGAATGTGGGAACTTGGCATGAGAACTTGTATCTCCGTGTTGAGACTTCCGAGTTTGTTGCTTACCAACAGGATGATCCTCAACGTTATTTAGTCCCGAATTTGGATCTTTGTAAAAAAACTAAAGATATCCATTGGCTATGCCCAGGTAAACCCTTCTTGAAAGATACCATAGAAGCCCTTTGTGGGTTGTCCACTGAGAATGTTCAAGAGAAATGTAAGGTTACTGTGTCCAAATATGATGATTTTTCTGATACCATTGCAACTGTGGTTGACACGGTGTGGATGGTTAGCACACCCAATACTGAGCTTACTGTTACATTCCACAAACATGATGTGATCAATCGTTTTACTCTTCCTTGCAATGTTTGTTTGATTGCTGTACCCAAATACTCTGTTGCTAATGTGGGAGGAGTTTCTTTGTTTTACCTTGACACAGATTCGGTTGTATCTGAACTGGAGATCCTAGATGTATTTTGTGGCCACCCCATTGACTTTGCTTTGGACATTATGCCATTTTTACAGGCTAAAAGCTCTCATACTGTTGAATGGGCTGTCAACCATGATTCACTTCAAATTGCTGAATACAAGCATCGCTCATATGATGTTCCTATTGTCAACTCCACAACTCATGTTGTCATCCCACTTCTCTCCGTGTCGTGGCTCATCCTGGTCATCACTGTAGTCCTCTTGGTAACACTCCATACTACATCAACCGGCTCACCTTTATCCACATGTTTATTCACGCCTTCAAAGAAATGAAACAAGTTGGTGAGGCAAGACTTCCCTCAGCTGAACCCATGCTCTCTCCCATTAAACCACGTTTGTCTACGTTTTTTATAATTTTATTCTTTATAATAGTTTCCACTATTTTGCCCATCAACGACATCAAGCTTACCAGATCATCCCTGGAACCCTTTTTAAAAATCTGCGTCACATTGGCCACCTTCCAATCTTCAGGTCCTCTGAACGATTTTAATGACAGATTACATATTACTAACAGAAGATCAGCAATTTCAAGCTTGAGTTCTTTGAGTACCCTTGGATGTATGCCATCCGGTCTAGGTGATTTACTACTCTTTAATTTGTCAATTTGGCTCAGTACATCTTCCAGGTTCACTGAGATTTCTTTTTTTTCCTCTGCATCATCACCCTTGAAAAACAATTCCAGTACAGGCAGATCTCTTACATCTTCTTCCGTAATGACAGAAGCAAAGAATTCATTCAGTTTCTCCGCTATGGCCTTGTCCTCCCTGAGTGCCCCTTTTGCTCCTTCGAGATCTAACAGTCCCACGGATTCCCTTGCAGGCTTTCTGTTTCTGATGTACCTGAAAAAGCTGTTACTGTGAGTTTCTCTTCATATTCTCTTTTAGCCTTCTTTATTAATGCTTTGCATCTGACTTGCCAGTGCTTATGTTGCTTCTTATTTTCTTCATTTGGGTCCTTTTTCCATTCTTTGAAGGACAATCTTTTGGCTGTAATGGCCTCTTTTACTTCACCTTTTAACCATGCTGGCTGAAGTTTTCTCTTCTTTCCACCTTTGCAAATACGCGGAACGCATCTGGAATGTGCTTCCAAGATGGTATTTTTGAAAAATGTCCATGCCTGATTTAGTGTCCTAACCTTTGCAGCCAATCCTTTTAGTTTCTTTATAACCATTTCCCTCATTTTATTATAGTTGCCCTTTTGAAAATTAAATGCAGCTACAGTACATAAGTAATGCCACACTGGGAAAAGACCAAGGGTCCATCGAGCCCAGCATCCTGTCTACGACAGCGGCCAATCCAGGCCAAGGGCACCTGGCAAGCTTCCCAAATGTACAAACATTCTATACATGTTATTCTTGGAATTGTGGATTTTTCCCAAGTCCATTTAGTAGTGGTTTATGGACTTGTCCTTTAGGAAACCATCTAACCCCTTTTTAAACTCTGCTAAGCTAACCGCCTTCACCACGTTCTCCGGCAACGAATTCCAGAGTTTAATTATGCGTTGGGTGAAGAAACATTTTCTCCGATTTGTTTTAAATTTACTACACTGTAGTTTCATCGCATGCCCCCTAGTCCTAGTATTTTTGGAAAGCGTGAACACACGCTTCACATCCACCTGTTCTACTCCACTCATTATTTTATATACTTCTATCATGTCTCCCCTCAGCTGTCTGTTTTCCAAGCTGAAAAGCCCTAGCCTCCTTATTCTTTCTTCATAGGGAAGTCGTCCCATCCCCGCTATCATTTTAGTCGCCCTTCGCTGCACCTTTTCCAATTCTACTATTTCTTTCTTGAGATGCGGCGACCAGAATTGAACACAATACTCAAGGTGCGGTCGCACCATGGAGCGATACAACAGCATTATAACATCCTCACACCTGTTTTCCATACCTTTCCTAATAATACCCAACATTCTATTCGCTTTCCTAGCCGCAGCAGCACACTGAGCAGAAGGTTTCAGTGTATTATTGACGACGACACCCAAATCCCTTTCTTGGTCCGTAACTCCTAACGTGGAACCTTGCATGATGTAGCTATAATTCGGGTTCTTTTTCCCCCACATGCATCACCTTGCACTTACTCACATTAAACGTTATCTGCCATTTAGCTGCCCAGTCTCCCAGTCTCGTAAGGTCCTTCTGTAATTTTTCACAATCCTGTCGCGAGTTAACGACTTTGAATAACTTTGTGTCATCAGCAAATTTAATTACCTCGCTAGTTACTCCAATCTCTAAATCATTTATAAATATATTAAAAAACAGTGGTCCTAGCACAGACCCCTGAGGAACTCCACTAACTAACCTTCTCCATTGTGAATACTGCCCATTTAACCCCACTCTCTATTTCCTTTCCTTCAACCAGTTTTTAATGCACAATAGGACATTTCCTCCTATCCCGTGACCCTCCAATTTCCTCTGTAGCCTTTCATGAGGTGCCTTGTCAAACGCCTTTTGAAAATCCAGATTTCTTTTGCGGGTTCATCCCAGATAGTAGCTCAACACTGTCACCTCTCTTACTATGCCCTGCTCGCTACCAAGGACCAGATTCAAAATGGCTCCCCCTCTTGTCGGTTCCTGGACCAGCTGCTCCAAGAAGCAATCGTTTATTACATCTAGAAATGTTATCTCCCTGTAACATTAATCAAGTCAATATAGGGGTAATTGAAATCACCCATTATTATAGCAATGCCCAATTTTCCTAATCTCTGCTATATATTCTAACTCTCCCACCTTATTTTTTAGGCTTCTAGCATTTGTTTACAGGCACTTCAAATTGTGTTTTTTTCGTTTGATCTACAACGCAGACCTCAGGGCACAACTAACCAGTCAGGTTTTCAGGATATCCACAATGAATATGCATGAGAAATTTGCATACAAGGGATGTAACATATACAAATTTATTTCATACATGTTTATTGTGGGTATCCTGAAAACCTGACTGGATAGGTGACTCTGAGGACTGGGTTGAGACTCCTGCTCTATATCAATGTCTGTTTAATGGTTAACCTAATTGTAGCATACAAAGGTATTTACAAGAGTGTACAGTAAAACGTTGGCCAGTAAAACTGTTTGTGGACAAACACTATCTGGTAAATTCTGAGATGCAAGGGGGTTTGTCAAAGAGTTCAGGGAGCAACTGTTTTGAAACCAGCCATCCACATTTAGCAGACACAAGTCCCAGAACCCTGATTCCAGGTACTGGAATATTCCACCCCAAAACAAACACCAGATATCTGGATGCATATTGGGCTTACTTTCTGCAGGACATAAGCAGCCACGGAGCAGACACGGTAGGCCCCAAGCTTATATAGTGTTTATTAGTAAAAATAAATAAATACAATTTTTTATATTTAAATTTCTTTATTGATTTTCAAATTCACAAGTACAACAAACTTGCATAGGAAACACAGAAGGCAATAATTTCAAGAATCAGTTACAATACATTCCTTGTCTAAAATATGACAATTTTCCTTCTTCCTTAGACCTCAAATGTGGGAGTGAGGGGCAGTTAAGAAACATTGAGGAGAAATTTTTTAAACATAACTATTAGTTGAATAAATCGGCTAGCCTTTATTCCACATACTATCTTAATTGGTCTGATGTTATTATACCTTGGGGGTCTGAATCTTCTTAGCTTCCACAAAAACTTTTAGCTGATATGGTTCAGAAAAAACATACTTATTTCCCTGGAAGTTAACTCTGCACTTACAGGGATAGGCTAATAAGAACGATGCTCCCAAAGCTTTAACATTCTTTCTTAAATCCAAGAATTGTCTCCTTCTCTCCTGAGTTGCCTTCGCAACATCAGGGTATATCCAGATTTTTTGTCCATAAAACAATTTAACAGAATTCTTGAAATATAACTTAAACACATGGTTCAAATCTTTCTCAAATACAAATTGAACTAACAATGTTCCTCGGTCTGTAATCTCAAAGTTTGAGTCCTCAAGAAATGCAGTTAAATTTTGAGGTTTCTGAGCCTCCCCTTGTAACAATCCTACAGGGTCCACAGATGAAACTTTCTTTTGGGGTAAATAATATATTTTTGTATAAGGAGGTAAAGTTGACTCTGGTAACTGCAGGATATCCTTCAAATACATTGAAAATAGCTCACTCGCTTTCAATAAAGAAGAAATGGGAAAGTTCAAAAGTCTCAAATTCAAACGTCTATTATAATTCTCCATTGACTCAATTTTCCTATGAATTATTTGTTTGTCCTTAATTAAAGCCGTCACTGAGGATTTTAAACCGGTCATTTCCTCATGTGTCTTTTGTGTTTGGGCATCCACATCGTTCTTAATTTTTTCCAAAGATTGATCAAATTTTTCAATTTTACTCACTATTGCAGCAAACTCTTTTGTTGAGTTTGAAACAGCTAGCGTCAGTGCCTGTACTGCCTTCCAGACCGCCATCAGGGTAATCTCTCCTAGTTCTTCCTGGGACCCTAAGTCCTCCCTGTCCAATCTTCGAGGTGCCTTGCCGACCGAATTCCCACCGGCAGCGCCTTCCGCATCCAGCGGGGTTTCAGGCCCTCGAGACGAAGCAGGGCAAGGAGGCGGGACCAACTCCGGCGGCGTGAGAGAAACCTCGCAGCCCAGGAACACCGACGCTCCTCCGTCAGGGCTCAACAGCGGGCTCGCCATGCCGGTCACTGGTGGAACATTCTGCCAGAGTCTATCGAGCGATTGCTGCACTGGGGTCGACGCCATAGCCTTCGGCATTACGCTTTTCGTCGCCCCTTTCCTCTTGGTATGTGGCATATTGTTGAAGGAAAAAATTTTTAGCGACCGTTCGTTCCCTCTGGCAGTGCTCAGGCAGCCATCTTGTAATGCCCCCACCATAAATAAAATTTTTAAAAAAGCACACGTTTATGGGTTAAGACTTATCTACCATTTGCTTTCTCTCCTCAGTAAGCATTGATTCAACTAACTCTTATTAAAGGATTAGAAAGGGTTTAAAGATGCGCCTGGTGACTTGCCTGCCTGGTGCAAAGGTGGCAGACCTCACGCGTCACCTAGATATGATTTTAGATAGTGCTGGGGAGGAGCTGGCTGTCTTGGTACATGTGGGTACCAATGACAGAGGAAAATGTGGGAGAGAGGATCTGAAAGTCATATTTAGGCTCTTAGGTAGAAAGCTCAAATCCAGATCCCCTAGGGTAGCATTTTCTGAAATGCTACCCATTCCATGTGCAGGGCCCAAGAGACAGGCAGAGCTCCGGAGTCTCAATGTGTGGCTGAGACAATGGTGCAGGGAGGAAGGTTTTAGATTTGTTAGGAACTGGGCAACATTCTGTGGAAGGGAGAGCCTATTCCGAAAGGATGGGCTCCACCTTAACCAGGGTGGGACCAGGCTGCTGGCATCGGCATTTAAAAGGAGATAGAGCAGCTTTTAAACTAGAAACTGGGGGAAGGCCGACAGTCGTTCAAAAGTGCATGGTTCAAAATAAGGTATCTTTTAAAGATATCACCAAAACAGGGAAGATAGGGTATCCCGATAGTGAGGCTACAAAAGAGACCATAGTAGATCAGGTGTCTTTAAATAAAAGTAAAAATCAGACAAAAGATTGCAAATTAATACTGTCAAGTACTGAGCATGATGTAAATGGGAACAACAAACATAGTTTGAAATGCCTATATGTGAATGCCAGAAGCCTAAGAAATAAGATGGGAGATATAATTAGATATAATAGGTATCTCTGAGACCTGGTGGAAGGATGATAACCAGGGTACAAATTATTTCGTAGTGATAGGATGGATCAATTTGGTGGATGGGTAAGATTGTATGTTAAGGAGGGCCTTGAATCAAACAGATTGAAAATTCTGCAGGAAACAAAACACATCTTGGAATCACTATGGATTGAAATTCCATGTGTAAAGGGGAAAAAGATATTGCTAGGAATGTACTACCGTCCACTTAGCCAGGATGAACAGAAGGATATAGAAATGTTATCGGAAATTAGGGAGGATAAAAAGCTGGGCAACACGATAATAATGGGTGATTTCAATTACCCAGATATTGACTGGGTAAATGTAACATCAGGGCATGCTAGGGAGGTAAAGTTCCTTGAAGAAATCAAGGACTGCTTTATGGAGCAGCTAGTACAGGAGCCGACAAGAGGAGGAAAAATTCAAGACCTAGTCCTTAGTGAAGTGCATGATCTAGTGCAGGAGGTAATGGTGATGGGGCTGCTTGATAACAGTGATCATAATATGATCAGGTTTGATATTAGCTTTGAAGTAAGTATAAACAGGAAATCCAATACATTAGTGTTTAACTTTAAAAAAGAAGACTATGATAAAATTAGAAGAACGGTGAAAAAAAAACTTAGAGGAGCGGCTGCAAGGGTCAAAACTTTACATCAGGCATGGATGCTGTTCAAAAATACCATCCTGGAAGCCCAGGCCAAATATATTCCATGTATTAAAAAAAAGGAGGGAGGAAGATCAAACGACAGCCGGCATGGTTAAAAAGTGAGGTGAAGGAAGCTATCAGAGCTAAAAGAAAATCCTTCAGAAAACTGAAGGAACTGACTGTAAATAGTAAGAAACAGCATAAGGAATGTCAAGTCAAATGCAAAGCGCTGATAAGGAAGGCAAAGAGGGACTTTGAAAAAAAGATTGCGTTGGAGGCAAAAACATATAGTAAAATGTTTTTTAGGTATATTAAAAGCAAGAAGCCGGCAAAAGAATCGGTTGGACCACTAGATGACCGAGGAGTAAAAGGGGCGATCAGGGAAGACAAAGCCATAGCATAGTAACATAGTAGATGACGGCAGAAAAAGACCTGCATGGTCCATCCAGTCTACCCAACAAGATAAACTCATGTGTGTATACCTTACCTTGATTTGTACCTGCCTTTTTCAGGGCACAGACTGTACAAGTCTGCCCAGCAGTATTTCCCGCCTCCCAACCACCAGTCCCGCCTCCCATCACTGGCTCTGGCACAGACCGTATAAGTCTGCCCTCCACTATCCTCGCCTCCCAACCACCAACCTCTCTTCCCCCACCTGCTCCGCCACCCAATTTCGGCTAAGCTTCTGAGGATCCATTCCTACTGCACAGGATTTCTTTATGCATATCCCATGCATGTTTGAATTCCGTTACCGTTTTCATCTCCACCACCTCCCGCGGGAGGGCATTCCAAGCATCCACCACCCTCTCTGTGAAAAAATACTTCCTGACATCTTTTTTGAGTCTGCCCCCCTTCAATCTCATTTCAAGTCCTCTCATTCTACCGCCTTCCCATCTCCGGAAAAGATTTTTTTGCGGATTAATACCTTTCAAGTATTTGAACGTCTGTATCATATCACCCCTGTTCCTCCTTTCCTCCAGGGTATACATGTTCAGGTCAGCAAGTCTCTGCTCATATGTCTTGGAACGCAAATCCCATACCATTCTCGTAGCTTTTCTTTGCACCGCTTCCATTTTTTTAACATCCTTTGCAAGGTACGACCTCCAAAACTGAACACAATACTCCAGGTGGGGCTTGACCAACGACTTGTACAGGGGCATCAACACTTCCTTTCTTCTGCTGATCACACCTCTCTCTATACAGCCTAGCAACCTTCTCGCTACGGCCACCGCCTTGTCACACTGTTTCGTCGCCTTCAGATCCTCGGATACTATCACCCCAAGATCCCTCTCCCCCTCAGTACCTATCAGACTCTCACCGCCTAACACAAGTCTCTCGTGGGTTTCTACTCCCTAAATGCATCACTTTGCATTTCTTCGCATTGAATTTTAATTGCCAAACCTTAGACCATTCGTCTAGCTTCCTCAGATCCCTTTTCATGCTTTCCACTCCCTCCCGGGTATCCACTCTGTTGCAAATCTTAGTATCATCCGCAAATAGGCAAACTTTACCTTCTAACCCTTCGGCAATGTCACTCACAAATATATTGAACAGATTCGGCCCCAGCACCGATCCCTGAGGCACTCCACTACTCACCTTTCCCTCCTCCAAGCGAACTCCATTTACCACCACCCTCTGTCGTCTGTCCATCAACCAGTTCCTAATCCAGTTCACCACTTCGGGACCTATCTTCAGCTCATCTAGTATATTTAAGAGCCTCCTGTGGGGAACCGTGTCAAAAGCTTTGCTAAAATCTAAGTAGATTACGTCTATAGCACGTCGATGATTCAATTCTCCAGTTACCCAATCAAAGAATTCAATGAGATTCGTTTGGCACGATTTCCCTCTGGTAAAACCATGTTGTCTCGGATCTTGCAACTTATTGGCTTCCAGGAAATTCACTATCCTTTCCTTCAGCATCGCTTCCATTACTTTTCCAATAACCAAAGTGAGGCTTACCGGCCTGTAGTTTCCAGCTTCTTCCCTATCACCACTTTTGTGAAGAGGGACCACCTCCGCTGTTCTCCAGTCCCTCGGAACCTCTCCCGTCTCCAAGGATTTATTAAACGAATCTTTAAGAGGCGAGATTAAATGAATTCTTTGCTTCAGTCTTCACCGAAGAAGATTTAAGAGGAATACCAGTGCCAGAAATGGTAATCAGAGCTCACGAGTCAGAGAAACTGAATGAAATCTCTATAAACCTGGAGGATGTAATGGAGCAATTTGACAAACTGAAGAGTAGCAAATCTACTGGACTGGATGGTATTCATCCGAGACAGAATTGAAAAATGAATTGGCAGAACTATTGTTAGTAATATGTAATTTATCTTTAAAATCGAGTGTGGTACTGGAAGATTGGAGGGTAGCCCATGTAACGCCGATATTTAAAAAAGGTTCCAAAAGGGAATCCAGGAAATTATAAACTGGTTAGCCTGACATCAGTGCTGGGCAAAATGGTAGAGACTATTATAAAGAACAAAATTACAGAGCATATTCAAAAGCATGGATTAATGAGACAAAGCCAACATGGATTTAGTGAAGGGAAATCTTGCCTCACCAATCTATTACATTTCTTTGAAGGGGTGAACAAACATGTGGATAAAGGCGAGCCAGTTGATATTGTGTATCTGGATTTTCATAAGGCGTTTGACAAAGTACCTCATAAAAGACTCCAGAAGAAATTAGAGAGTCATGGGATAGGAGGTAGCAGTGGCGTAGGAAGGGGGGGCGGTGGGGCGGTCCGCCCCGGGTGCATATGAGGAAAGGCTGAAGCATCTAGGGCTCTTCAACTTGGAGAAAAGACGGCTGAGGGGAGATATGATAGAAGTCTATAAAATAATGAGTGGAGTGGAATGGGTAGACGTGAATCGTTTGTTTACTCTTTCCAAAAATACTAGAACTAGGGGGCATGCGATGAAGCTATAAAGTAGTAAATTTAATACAAAAAGGAGAAAAATTTTCTTCACTCGTAATTAAACTCTGGAATTCATTGAAAGAGAATGTGGTAAAGGCAGTTAGCTTAGCGAGGTTTTAAAAAGGTCTGGATGCCTTCCTAAAGGAAAATCCACTGCTTATTTCTGGGATAAGCAGCATAAAATTTTTTCATGATCTTGCCATGTATTTGTGACCTGGATTGGCCACTGTTGGATACAGGATTCTGGGCTTGATGGACCTTTGGTCTGTCCCAGTATGGCAATACTTATGTACTTATGTAGCCTTAGTTCCTCTAACAGCCATAGCTTGAAGAACAAAACAGCAGCAGACACAAAAGGGGTAATTCTATAAGATAGAACCCAGTTTCAGGTAATAAAAAGGAAAGAGAAAGGGGGTAGAATTTGATATACCACCTTTCCGTGGTTTCAATCAAAGCAGTTTGCTATTACATATAGATACTTATCTTGTACCTGGGATAAAGGAGGGTTAAGTTCCCCAGGTTCTCAGGCTACTGCACTAACCATTAGGCTATTCCTCCACTCATAAATGTGGGTATTTTAGTCATTTATGCGCATAAGTGGTAATGTGCATGTGTAAGTGTCCTCTTAACTACTAGTGTGAGTACATACATCATTTATATGACTCATACTTTCACTGTGAGTGTATGTATGGGTGGTGTGAGCAAGTATGCAGGTAGATTACTATAATTTATATGTGTTCATGCTAAATGTAGGTGCAGTCATTCACAACAATGATAGGGATACTATAAGTGATTGTGCCTCAAATAAAGGTGCATTTTTAGCCACTTGGTATTAAGAGAAGAGACTTTGGATTAGCTCATACCTTTCTTCAGTTGTACCTAATGTAACTTACCTTGAGACAATAGGTAATTTTACCCCCCCCCCCCCTCCATAGTAACCCAAAAGTTCCCCACCACAACAAAGTGTAGGGGGAGAGAGGACAGGGTCAGTACAATCACATTACACAGAAATTAAAAGTGGGTGCTTGACAGATTAGCAACTGCTTATGGAAAGGAAATTGTTGAGATGACTGCACATTTCAAGTGTCTTGGGTTTGGGGTCTACGCTGATTTTTCATTTAGCTTTTGGGCTCAAGGTAGGGTTTCTCCTTTTCTAGCAGGTTTCATTTGATTACTTAAATGGGCCCGAGCAGTTGAATTGAGTGGAGACTGTAATTCCCCCCTTTTCATGTGTCTGCCACATGAGTAAAGTGCTCGGTTTGTCACATGGAATATGGGAGGCATGTCTCCTATGAAACACAGGAAGATCTTGTCTGCTTTGAATCTACATGGTGCAGATACTGTGTGTTTATAAGAGATGCGCCTTACAGAAAGTGAACATCAAAAGTTTAAAAGATGTTGGGTTAGTGAGGTCTACTCTGCATCTTCTTTGGGTCGGCAGGATGGAGTAGCGATTTTAATCTGGAAGGGTTTAGCTTCCAGAGCTAGTAACAAGAGATCCCAATGGGGGGTTATGTATTATTTATTTGCTGCATTTGTACCCCACATTTTCCCACCTATTTGCAGGCTCAATGTGGTTTACACTATGTTGCAAAAGGTATAATCATAAACAGAGTAAGAGGTATGGTCTAATTTAACATATTACTGTGTAAGAAATTAGGTAGATAGGTCAGTAGAATTATTTACATAACACAAAATAAAACAGGTAAGATATAATGACCAATAGTGATAATGTGATTAACATAATCAAATTAGAAGGGATCAGTATTATTTGGTTTAGATATAGAATGGAATCAAGTCATTAAGGAGGATTTTTATTGTAAGTCTCTTCGAACAGGTGGCTCCATATCACTGAGTTTCTCATTTTGTGCTTTACAGACCTACTAAATATGATCCATTTCTCCAATTGTTGATACATTTCTGCCTCCCTTATCAATCGCTCAAAGTGATGGTACTTTAATCTAGTGTCACACCCTAATTTAGACAGTTCCACCCCTCGATCATCTCAACATGGGGGGGGGGGCTGAGCTTGTGCTCTCCCATTGATTATGCATTTTTTGAACCTTGTAGATGCCTGGTGCTCCCTTCATCCAGGGGCGTGTGAGTTTACACACCTCTCTCGAGCCCATGGTACTCTGTTTCGCTTGGACTATATTTTGGTGAACCAATCTATTTTCCTCTCAGTGCTCTCTGTTGTTATTGGTCCTGAGGAGATTACAGACCATGCACTTGTATAGATTGATGTAGAAGCTCCCAATTTTTATCACTCTTCATCTGGTTGGTGTTTTCCAGCTTACCTCTATCAAGATCCAGATTTCATAAAATACCTCAATGAAAAATGGGCAGCTTACATACATCATAACGGCAGGCATTTGATCAACCATTTCTTTTTTGGTCAGCCCCAAATTTAAAGAGAATGTCCGCTTATGTCTATGCACGCAATAAGCGCTTGAATGTGGGTGTTCTACTTTTGCAATCTCAACTACAAAAAGCCAACAAACATATGTCTGTAGGCCATGCCAGGATACATGGGAGCAGTTACATGCTACTGAGGTAGCCCTGAATTCTCTATTGCATGAGTGCGCATCACAGTCACTTATGTTCTGCAAATTTCGACTTCAATGTTTTGGAAACAAACAAGGGCGCCTGCTTGTGCGAGTGGTTACGTTTTGGGGTGGGTCAAGAACAATAGCTGCCTAGAGGACTCACGAGGGCAAATACATAATTAAAGCAAAGACATAACTTGAATCTTTATTCATTATTTTACAAAGCTTTATATGGCGGAAAATTCTCCAGATCTAGCCTCTTTGATCATTTATCGTGAGGTAGCGGGACTTCCAAAATTTACTTCTCAGGAAGCTAAGCTTCTCTATGATCCCCTTACTGCAAAAGAGATACAGGGCATTATTAAATCCTTGAAACTATATTCTTCTTCTAGTCCCAATGGCTTCTCAGGAGAGTTCTACAAGGTGTTGCCTCCACAGTTTTTGGGAGCCCTTTCTGCTTACTATGAGGACATTATAGCTAGCGGCGAGTTCCCGCTATACGCTAACTCGACTTTAGTGTCTTTGATTCTGAAGCCCAGTGGATGTGCTGGATTCAAATCGCCCTAATTCACTCCTCAATGTAGATCTTAAAATACCGGCAAAAATCTTGGCAGAGCGTTTGGTGGGGATTCTTCGATTAGTGGGTAGTGAGCAGGTTGGGTTCATTCGCCATTGACAGTCGGTATGTAATGTGTGTCACTTATTGTTAGCCATAGCGCACTGTCAACATGAAAAAGTACCTTCCCTAGTAGTAAGTCTAGATGCCAAAAAGGCTTTCTAAAGGGTGGGTTGGGACTACCTATTCCAAGTACTGCACCACATGGGCTTTCGGGGCTGGTATTCTCAAGCTCTATGGACTCTATTTTGCCCCCAATGGCTTCTATTTTGGTTAATGGAGTAAAAGCCTCACCGTTCTGGGTTTCCTGTGGCATGTGCCAGGTGTGTCCACTCTTTCCTCTTATTTTTATTCTCATTGGAGCCCCTGCTGGGTGTCCTGAAATCTGCAGAGGAGTTTCTGGGGTGGAGCTGCTAGATGACTGCAGAAATCACAATCACTTTCTGTGCTCCCACCCACAAAACAGCAATTGGTGGGGACCTTCCCACTAGTATGGGCAGAAGGCCCCCTTAAATATTTAGGAATTTATAATTCCACTTCATTTATCTCACTTTACTCAGTGAATAATTTCAAGATTGCTTAATGACACTCGTATAAAATTGCAAGCTTGGAGGGCTTTTCTCTTATCATTGTTGGGGCACATAGCACTGTTTAATATGTTTATCATTCCATATTGGCTTTATGTTTTTCAGATTCTACCCTTGTATCTTAAAAGTGTCCGATGAGAAAAGTCTAAATCAATGCTTACAACGTTTTCTTTGGCGGAGGAAACGAGTACACCGTCCACTGGCCACTCTTCGGCTACCTGTGGAATTGGGGGGGGGGGGGGGTCTTGACTTGTTGAATTTGCATCAAATCACAATTGCGAGAGGAATGAGACATATCAATGATTAGTTTCATTCAATATAGGCCATTTCTTTCTGCCACAACCTTGGTTTTGTTCAACACAGGACTTTTCTTTCTGCCACAACCTTAGAAACACAACTGGCTTCCAATATTCACTTTAGCTGTCTACTACACACAGCAGGAAGAAGTATTCCCCTGGTGCTGTGTCCTCATCCATCTTTCCCACAGCCAAAACAGTCTGGCACTGGATTTGTTGACATCATCACTTTTCAAAGGTGATCCTGTTGTGGTCTGCACCCACCTTAGCCAAACCCCAACTGATTACTGCTAGAAACCCACGCTCTTGGATTTGTTTCTTACACTAATAAAACACATAATACTTACTCACTCAGAAATGAAATAAAAGGCTCAGGCAAGTCTGAAATACAGAAATAAATATTAGAGAGAGACTTTTCTATTTCTATGCCAGCCTCCTGCCATAGGAACATCAAGTCCCACCTCTGCATAGATTTCCCTCATTTTTATACAATAGACTTAGCATATGTTATACAACAACCTGGAAACCAATTACCATCTTAGCACATCCCACTAACCAATCATCTACTTTACTAATCCCACATATCTGACTTTTAGCCTATCAATTATCAGTTCATATCCCTAATTCCTAGAATAGCAGTTACACCACTTCACCTGACTGAATCACAAAGACATGCTATCTTAATCCACCTACTAGTAACTTTTCTTCCACCATACCTTCTGTCACAAATTCTAATCCCACCTCCTCATGCTACTTCAGCAGTTTATTTATTCACATATCCAAACTAAATACCAGCTGACCTTGTAGTTAAGATAGCAAACTGTTCCCCTTTTCACTATCCAGATACAATGTGGTTTCAAACTGTATGACCCAAGAATTAAAATATCTTATTACATTGGACCATTCTATATGCATGTATTTATCTTCTAAAAGCTTGCTATCAGAGACTGCCTTTTTACAGCGCATCACTGCACGGATGGCTGAATTTTTTGAGGACAATGTGGGCTCTGTGCCCTCTTTTACAGTAGTTTGGGAGGCGTTTAAGTCCTGGCTTAGAGGGGAAATAATTAGCTATACAACCCATGTTCGCAAAGTCAATAGGGCTAAGCTTGCTGATTTGGAAGAGGAAATTCATCGGAGTGAAGCGTTGCTTTACACCTCATCGTCTAAGTCTTCGTTGCAGCAGCTGCAGTCGCTCAAGCTGCAGTACAACACCCTGCTGTCCGACATATCTAACGTGGTATTTTTTAAACAGAGCGCTGTGTACTACTCGGACGCAAATCATGCTGGTAGACTACTTGCCACTTACTTGAAGGGCAGAAGGACGTCAGAGAATTGCAATGGTTAATTCTCCTGCAGGGCTCCCACTAACCTCCTCTTCTCAAATTTCTGGAGGCTTTTGAAACCTTCTACAAGGCCCTTTACGCTTCAGATTCTGTAGCTCAGGATACGGATGTTCACCACTTTCTAGCAGCGCTACAGTTACCACGGGTGTCGGACAGTCACATCAGGCATTTTTGCAAGCCTATATCTCTTGCTGAAGTTCTTGCTGCAATCAATAAGCTACCCTTGGGCAAGGCACCAGGCCCTGACGGTATACCTGCAGAATTTTATAAGGCCTTCTCTTCCACCATCTCATTGCATTTGTTGACTTATTTTCAGGCGCTGCTGCAATCTACTACTCCTGGTCGCTTTTTGGATGCTAACATAGTAGTGCTGCCTAAGCCCGGCAGAGATGCCACCCTGGTGCAGAATTATAGGCCTATCTCATTGTTAAATACTGACTATAAAATTTATGCCAAAATTTTGTGCTGTAGAATTGAGAGTCTTATCCCGTCTCTTATTCACAGGGATCAGGCTGGTTTTGTTCAGTACCGGAGTAGTGCTGACCACACCAGATTGCTCTGTCATGTAATACATTTGGCTCGGTCACAGGATTATCCCATACTGTCTGTTTCCCTAGATGCGGAAAAGGCCTTTGACCGAGTAGACTGGAAATATCTACAGTGGTGGAAATAAGTATTTGATCCCTTGCTGATTTTGTAAGTTTGCCCACTGACAAAGACATGAGCAGCCCATAATTGAAGGGTAGGTTATTGGTAACAGTGAGAGATAGCACATCACAAATTAAATCCGGAAAATCACATTGTGGAAAGTATATGAATTTATTTGCATTCTGCAGAGGGAAATAAGTATTTGATCCCCCACCAACCAGTAAGAGATCTGGCCCCTACAGACCAGGTAGATGCTCCAAATCAACTCGTTACCTGCATGACAGACAGCTGTCGGCAATGGTCACCTGTATGAAAGACACCTGTCCACAGACTCAGTGAATCAGTCAGACTCTAACCTCTACAAAATGGCCAAGAGCAAGGAGCTGTCTAAGGATGTCAGGGACAAGATCATACACCTGCACAAGGCTGGAATGGGCTACAAAACCATCAGTAAGACGCTGGGCGAGAAGGAGACAACTGTTGGTGCCATAGTAAGAAAATGGAAGAAGTACAAAATGACTGTCAATCGACAAAGATCTGGGGCTCCACGCAAAATCTCACCTCGTGGGGTATCCTTGATCATGAGGAAGGTTAGAAATCAGCCTACAACTACAAGGGGGGAACTTGTCAATGATCTCAAGGCAGCTGGGACCACTGTCACCACGAAAACCATTGGTAACACATTACGACATAACGGATTGCAATCCTGCAGTGCCCGCAAGGTCCCCCTGCTCCGGAAGGCACATGTGACGGCCCGTCTGAAGTTTGCCAGTGAACACCTGGATGATGCCGAGAGTGATTGGGAGAAGGTGCTGTGGTCAGATGAGACAAAAATTGAGCTCTTTGGCATGAACTCAACTCGCCGTGTTTGGAGGAAGAGAAATGCTGCCTATGACCCAAAGAACACCGTCCCCACTGTCAAGCATGGAGGTGGAAATGTTATGTTTTGGGGGTGTTTCTCTGCTAAGGGCACAGGACTACTTCACCGCATCAATGGGAGAATGGATGGGGCCATGTACCGTACAATTCTGAGTGACAACCTCCTTCCCTCCGCCAGGGCCTTAAAAATGGGTCGTGGCTGGGTCTTCCAGCACGACAATGACCCAAAACATACAGCCAAGGCAACAAAGGAGTGGCTCAGGAAGAAGCACATTAGGGTCATGGAGTGGCCTAGCCAGTCACCAGACCTTAATCCCATTGAAAACTTATGGAGGGAGCTGAAGCTGCGAGTTGCCAAGCGACAGCCCAGAACTCTTAATGATTTAGAGATGATCTGCAAAGAGGAGTGGACAAAAATTCCTCCTGACATGTGTGCAAACCTCATCATCAACTACAGAAGACGTCTGACCGCTGTGCTTGCCAACAAGGGTTTTGCCACCAAGTATTAGGTCTTGTTTGCCAGAGGGATTAAATACTTATTTCCCTCTGCAGAATGCAAATAAATTCATATACTTTCCACAATGTGATTTTCCGGATTTAATTTGTGATGTGCTATCTCTCACTGTTACCAATAACCTACCCTTCAATTATGGGCTGCTCATGTCTTTGTCAGTGGGCAAACTTACAAAATCAGCAAGGGATCAAATACTTATTTCCACCACTGTATTTATAGTGCTTAAGCAATTTGGTTTCCCTGATACTTATGTGCGTATGGTACAGCTACTCTATGCTCACCCTTCGGCTCGTATAGTGGCTAATGGTGACATCTCTGATTCTTTTGTTCTGCATAGAGGTACTAGGCAGGGTTGCCCCATCTCCCCCTTGCTATTTAATTTGGCCCTTGAGCCTCTCCTAGTGGCCATCCGGCAGTCAGTTGATGTTGCTGGTATTCATCTCGGCTCGGAGGAGTTCAAGCTTTCCGTTTATGCGGATGACATTCTGTTATATCTCACCAACCCTCAGTCATCCCTGAAAGCCCTTTTTGCTCTCATATCTAGCTTCTCAGAGGTTTCTGGTTATAAAGTTAATTGGGAGAAAACAGAAATGATGCCTCTAAACGACAGCTGTACACCATTTACTGCTCCTGAATTGCCCTGTAAATGGATCTTCTCATCTATGAAGTACCTAGGTGTTTTCTTTGATAGAGACCTCACCAACACCATTAAACTTAACTCCGACAAGGTAATCTCTCAGGTCGAGGCTGCACTGGTGACTTGGCCCCCTTTGCACCTCACTTGGTGGGGGCGGTTGGATACCATTAAAATGATGATAGTTCCTAAGGTCACATATACGTTTAGTATGATCCCTCTTTTATTTCCTAGTGCCTTTTATAGGCGTCTGGAAAGGATGCTTTCCAACTTCTTGTCGAATTTTAGGTTGCCCAGAATTTCACTGAGCAAGCTTAAACTTCCAAAAAGGCATGGATGTGTGAAATTTCCTGATATCCTGCTTTATCATAAAGCCTTTATTATGCGGCAGGGCATGGAATGGCTCGCTTCTGTAGGTGTCTCTTCCCCGCCCAGGTGGTTGGTCTTTGAGCGAGCCCTTCTTGGCCCGTTGCAACACTCCCATCTCCTGGGTATGCGTCTTCCCAGGGGCCTCGTGTCTAATCCGCTCATCCATGCAACCTTTAAATTACTGGTGTCCCTTGATAAATTAATAGATATCCCTTGGTCTGCTACGCCTCTCACCCCTATTTGGAATAACCCCAACTTTAAAATTGGCAATAAGCAGGTTTCATGGTCTCAGTGGCAACGTATCAGCATTTGGACTTTAGAGGATTTGATACATGCAACTAGGCAGTCTTGGAAAACCTTTGCAGAAATGAAACTGGACTTTGGCCTTTCTGACGCCCAATTTTACCAGTGGCTTCAGCTTGGCTCCTTGGTAAAAAAGCAGTACAAGGGTGGATTTCAAGCCCAGTTCCTCTCCCAAACCCCAGGGCTTCTGGATTTTGGTCTGAAGCTTCAGCGCACTGGTCATGTGGCTTCTCACATTTACAAATATCTTCTTTGTAAATCCAGCACTAAATGTACTGGTTTGCGAAGGTGCTGGGAGGAAGACTTGCAGCAACCTATTTCTGGCAAGCTGTGGGAATTGCTTTGGAAGTCCCTTTTCAGGTGCTCTAACTCTTCTACCACCATGCAGTCTATGTATTTCTTTCTGCATAGATCCCTCTGGACGCCATATAAGTTGCATGTTATTAATCCCTCTAGTCCAGCTGTCTGTTGGTCTTGTCACTCCCAAAAGGGTACTCTCAGGCATCATGTATTTGAATGTGTGTGCCTTCATAAGTACTGGTAGCCATTTTTTCCCCTCCCTGGCTCCATCTCTTATCAATTTGTGATTCTTCGGGAACAGTCCTTTGGGGGTCAGTTAACTCCTAGTGAGGGGGCTCTTGTTGGTGCCATGGTCTCTTTGGCATTGAAGGTGATTTTCTCTCACTGGAAGTCCTTATATCAGGCCACTTATCAGGAATGGTGGAGCTCATTGCTCCAAATGTACAAATTAGAATTATATCTGGCGAAGAAATCGTCTCGCTTTGCTTCCTATAGGGAAAAATGGCTGCCACTGGTGTCCTATTTTGCTTCGGAACAGAGTTAAGCACTGAGTTGATGTATTTTGTGGCCTATGCATGCTCCATGTCTGGATTTGTATCCTCCAGCACCCCCCTCTCCCCCTTTTTTTTTTATTTCTCCACCTCCTCTTTCTTCCCCCCTTTTCTTAATGTGTTTCAAGTTGTGGATAGTTGTTTCTTGAATGTGAGCTCCAGTTTTGCCATGTTTGGAACTGTTGCTTGTTGAACTGTGGTGAGCTCTTGCTTCTATTGTATTATGTTGAAATTCAATAAAAGATATTAAACTAAAGCTTGCAACAAAGTTCACAACAAAATTCTTAAGCTGCCTTGTACAGTATCTTGCCCTAGACATGACCCTAACACTGGTCAGCAAAAATACAGAAAAAAGTTTTTTTTTCCCATTCTTTGACATACTCTCTCCCCAAGATCTTATATAACCGTCTCTTGCCCACACACATCTGTTTAAGTAAACAGGTCCATTTCCCTTCTCCCATAACTTGCCCAACAAACCACACTAAATGTGTAAACATTATTTTGGGTCAAGGGGAGTATAGGAGTGTGAGGGTCCTTGCACAATTTCAAAAGGCCAACTTGTAGCCTGATCTAGTTAGCAAGGCTTGAAAACAGCACACAGAATAATTAGGGGGGGGGAGGAATGAAATAAATCTTACAGGTAACCCTTACATTAGGGGTCCCGAGCCCCCCAAAACTCCTTTTCTGGCCATTTGTTTCCCCCCTGCTCTCCAATGTGCCACATTTCACAGATGGAGACAACTGGGAGTTGTTTACTTGTTGCATGTGGTGACCGAGGAGGGACATGTTAAACCATTCTCTGCCCTGCAACAGGATCTACAGACATTTTTGATTACCAATTATGACATTATGTCAGCAGCTTGCCTTGGGAGACCTAGCTGAAGAAGTCCAAGAGGAACTCCTATCCTTTGACCATCATATCAGAGATTCTATGCCAGAATTTAACTTTGCACGTTTGACAACCATTTGGAGTACAGACCTTGTGACTCACTATAAGACACATGTTCTGTCAATGCGTGGCCAGTCTATGGTCTCATCCCATTAGGAATTCCAATACAACTTTGCCCTGCAACTGTATTTGACCCGCAGGCAAGCTTGTCTCCCACTGGTCCCTGCTTGAAATGTAACAAAATGGGAGCTACTTTGGGACATATGTTTTGGTCCTTCCCCCTGATCACTTCTTTTTGGAAGACCCTCTTGTCATAGGTTTGCAACTTTGGAAAGCTGGTTGGCACTTCGACTCATTGCTACTATTTGGCCGACCACACCTGGGTCCCCCATCACCCCAGGGGTTTCTGGGAATTTGTTTCTCAGGCCATAGTCATGGCCAAGAGAGTAATTTTATTGGAGTGGCTCTCCAAGCGTAGCCCCTCTCTGCAACAGTAATGTATCCTGTGCTGGGTGACTCACTATTACAACATCCAAGATATTTTGAATATATCAATTTGTACTGTATTTTTATATTAAAAACAGAAAATATTTAGCTAAATTCTAGAGATTAACTCAATTTAAAACTTTTCTCCATATTTCTCATTTCACTGAAATTGTCTTTTCTAATTTTAAGACCAAACACAAAAAAACAGCACAAAGGGCCTTTAAAAACGAAAGGGAACACAATTTTTTCATTTAAAAAATCCTTTAATAGTGAATTTTGATTGAAGAAAGACCCGACACGGGCCGTGTTTCGGTGCCACCACACCTGCGTCAGGGGTCTGCATAAAACATATTACAATAAACAATCAAAAAGTATATATAAATAAAAACACTTAGATAGGAACCAAGAATGCAAATGAAAATAAAAAAATCTAGATACATACATAAATTAAAATATTGTGTATTTCAAACTTATACCCACTCATTAACAAGGAAATAAAGCATATGTAAATTATGTTTGTTTAAAAAAAATGTCATATATGAGAAAATATATTTCATTTAATGGTATGAACATACATGCAGATAAACTTAGATCAAAAAGAGAGTATGTGTAAACCAAAATTTAAAAAAAAAATATATACACACATAAAAATATCTATATATGTATAAAAAATATAATAAAAAATAGAAAATGAAAAACAGGGATAATAAGAAAATAACTCACCACACCAATGACAAAGGAGGATTCAATAGACCAATTTCAAAAGGCTGATGCTTTCCAAAATTCTGTGTGATATATTCCCTTTAAAAAAAAAATTGTATATATATAAAAATGATAATATCACATGAAAAAACAATGGTATTAACACCACATTAAATGTAATTCGAGCAACATTGCCAACAAAACAAATAGTAAATACGCAACATGCTAAACACAGATAGATCTAATACATTTGTGATTTTTGATAAAACATATATATAATTTCAACATAATAAATGTTAGTTAAAAAACTTCTAATTAAATCTTGCTATAAACCACTAGTGAAATTTCAATTTAAAAAACGAAATTAAATGTATTTTTGTGAAAGAAATACTTAGATTAAAACATTAAATATCAACAGTTAAAACAAGTATTTCAGAAAATACTTAATACTAATACAATTATTACTAAATTGTTATTAACTATGTCAGATACAGGTAAAATTTATCATACATCAAACACAGTATAAATATGTGATAAAAACAAAATATAAAATATATAATATAAAGTAGTCAGAACTGCAGTTTGGTTATCATCAATTCAAAGAGAATATTATAACCAAATCCTAATAAAACAGCAAATTATATTGCAATGAACAACTTTTGTAAAATAATCTACCAAAGAGCTTCTTAAATGACAGTTAAAACCAACATTTAAATTAATATTGTACAATTATGGAAATCAAAAACATTTTATGTAATTGTCAAGGTATAATTATGATTGACGTTAAACGAACAATAAATTTTTAGAACATCACCATCAGCAATTAAAACCAGCTTTTGAATCGATATTGTGCAATAGTGAAAATCAAAATCGGCAATTAAAGCCAACAATTGAATTAATATTATACCATGAGAATAAAAATTGCCGGTGATTGTCAAAGTGTAATTATGATTAGCATGAAACGTGCATAATTAGAAGCGGTGCAGATTGTTGTCGTGAATTCAAAAGCAACAAAATAAAGCCGAGTATAATGGCGTTTGATATAATATTTGAAAGAAAGCGGGATAAAAAACTATTAACTTACCAAAAAGGCTATAAACTCAGTCCTGTATCTGGGCGATAACAATACAGAATAGCAAAGCGATGCTAAACTTATATCGATAAGCAATGTGAATCTTAAGTGAAACGAACCTTTGGCATTGTTGAATGTAAACATTATATAGGACATTAAAAGATATGCTTATTATTATAATGCCTAACTGTGTATTTGAAAAAATCTTTAAAAAATATATTTGGGACACAAATGGAATTGCATCAGGTAAAAAAATGACTGCCATAAAACCATTGGTTGTCAAAAAAACAAGATTGACACAAAACAAATTTTGAATAAAAACGAAGTGTAGAGTGCTAGAAAATGTGCTATCACCATCAGTTAAAAGAAAAGTTATCTTATAGTGCTATTAGAGATGAATTTTTGACACCGAGCGATAGAGGCTACTGTTAGCATCAAAAGAATAAAAAATTCTAAAATCGCTGTAATCTAATAGCGCTATCACCGTCAGTTTTAAAAGATGATTAAGATTAACCTTTGACATTGTTACATGCAGATATTATATGGGACATTAAAGGATGCTATTATTATTGTGATACTTAACCAAATATTAAAAAATTTTCTTTAAAAAAATGTTTTTAAACCACAAATTGAATTCCATCAAGAAACAAGATAAAAGAAAACTACCATATGACCATTAGTTGTAAAAGATTAAGACACATTTGGCTAATTAATCAAGATTGACACAAAACGAACCTTTAGCATTTCAAATAAAAACAAAGTGTGGAGCGCTAGGAAATACTGCGTTGTTACCGTCAGTCTATGGAAAAGCTATCTAATAGCGCGATTGAGAATGAGTTTTTCAAAAAATATCTTAGGCACAGAGCGGTAGAAACTACTGTTAAATAGCATCAAAAAAAATTACATATATAAAAATAATAAAAGTAAAAAAACATGATCTCAATGTTGTATCCAATCATCAACAGTGAATGGTACTTACCTCTGAATAAAACAAGATTGACACAAAACAGACTTTTGACATTTTAACATTTAAAAACAAAGTATAGAGCACTAGAAAATACTATGCTATCACCGTCAGTTTAAGAAAAATTATGTAATAGTGCTATTAAAAATGTTATATGGGACATTAAAGGATGCTATTATTATTATGATGCCTAACCAAATATTTAAAAATTTTAAAAAATTTTAAAAAAATTGACTACTGTATAGCCATTAATTGTAAAAGATTAAGACACATTTGACTAATTAATCAAGATTGACACAAAACGAACCTTTAGCATTTCAAATAAAAACAAAAATGTGGAGTGCTAGAAAATACTATGTTGTTACCGTCAATGTATGGAAAAGCACCCAAAACATGTGCCCATTTTTCGGCACACCTTAGTAAAAGGGCCCCTGACTATGCTGACAGCACAAAGTTGTGTGGAGAGGAGGAGTAGCCTACTGGTTAGTGCAGCCAGCTTTGATCCTGGTGGTTCAGTTCCAACTGCAGCTCCATGTGACTCTGGGCAACTTACGTAATCCTCCATTGCCCCAGGTACAAATAAATACCTGTATATAACATGTACACTGATTTGAATGTAGTTGCAGTAGAAATCAAACAAAATAAAACATGGAAAAGAAAATAAGATGATACCTTTTTTATTGGACATAACTTAATACATTTCTTGATTAGCTTTCGAGGGTTGCCCTTCTTCGTCAGATCGGAAATAAGCAAATGTGCTAGCTGACAGTGTATATAAGTGAAAACATTCAAGCATTACTATGACAGTCTGACAGTCTGACATAATGTAGTTGCAAAAACCACAGAAAGGTGGTATATCAAGTCCCATTCCCTTTCCCTATTCAAAGTTGTTGTGGTTTAACAAGAGGAGTGTGAAAAATTACAAGAGGACCTTACGAGACTGAGCATCCAAATTGCAGATTGACATTTAGTGTAAGCAAGTGCAAATTGATTCATGTGGGAAAGGGAAACCAAACTATAGCTACGTTAATGCAAGGTTCCACATTAGCAGACACTGACCAGGAAAGGGATCTAGGTATCACTGTTGATACGTTCAAACCCTCTCCTCAGTGTTAGGTGGCGGCTAAGAAAGCAATCAGAATGTTAGATATAATTAGGAATGGAAAACAAATGAAAAAACAAAAATGAGGGTATTATAATGCCTTTGTATTGCTCTACAGTGCAACTGCACCTCTATTGTGTGCCATCACCGAATCTCAAAAAAGATATAGTGGAATTAGAAAAGGTACAGAGAAGGGTGACAAAAATGATAAATGGGATGGGACAACATCCCTATGAGGAAAGGCTAAAGCGGCTAGGGCTCTACAGCTTGGAGTAGGTAAAATTATGTCTTACTTGATAATTTTCTTTCCTTCAGTCGCAGCAGATGAATCCAGGAACTGGTAGGCTGGATCCGCCTACCAGCAGATAGAGAACACTGAAAACAATGACACCGGACGCCCAGTTCCTTGTCTCCTCAGTATAGGTCGCATCCCAAAGCAGAGGAAGGAGAAAGGAAATAACACTCACCTCACCACAAACGGCAACAGCCAAATATAAAACCTGAAACTGGAACAAACTACAACTCAAAAACACAAGGAAGTCGAACTGCAAACCAGAATTTACAGTCTTTTGTCAAAATTCTTGTTTGCTTACCTGTCTGCAAATGGCAGCAATCAAGGTGAGGTATCAGGAAACAGGGAGGGATCCTGGATTCATCTGCTGTGACTAAAGGAAAGAAAATTATCAGGTATGGCAATTTTACCTTCCTTAGCATTAGCAGCAGATGAATCCAGGAACTGGTGGGATATACCAAAGCAATCCCTAAATAGTACTACTACTTATCATTTCTATAGCAAAACTAGACGTATGCAGCGCTGTACACTTGAACATGAAGAGACAGTCCCTGCTCGACAGAGCTTACAATCTAATTAGGACAAACAGGACGAACAAGAGATAAGGGAATATTAAAGTGAGGATGATAAAATAAGGGTTCTCAACAAGTGAACAAGAGTTAGGAGTTAAAAGCAGCATCAAAAAGGTGAGCTTTTAGCTTATATTTGAAGACGGCCAGAGATGAAGCTTGACGTACCAGCTCAGGAAGTCTATTCCAGGCATAAGGTGCAGCAAGATAAAAAGAACGGAGTCTGGAGTTAGCAGTGGAAGAGAAGGGTGCAGATAAGAGAGAATTAGCCAGTGAACGGAGTTCCCAGGAAGGAATGTAGGAAGAGATGAGAGTGGAGAGGTACTGAGGAGCTGCAGAGTGAATGCACTTATAGGTCAATAAGAGGAGTTTGAACTGTATGCGGAAATGGATAGGAAGCCAGTGAAGTGACTTGAGGAGAGGGCTAATATGAGCATAACAACACTGGCGGAATATTAGTCGTGCAGCAGAATTTTGAACAGATTGAAGAGGAGAGAGATGGCTAAGTGGGAGACCTGTGTGAAGCAAGTTGCAATAGTCTAAGCGAGAGGTGATAAGAGTGTGGATGACGGTTCTGCTAGTGTGCTCAGAAAGGAAAGGACAAATTTTGCTGATATTATAGAGAAAGAAACGACAGGTTTTAGCAGTCTGTTGAATATGTGCAGAGGAGAGGGAGGAGTCAAAGATGACCCCAAGGTTACGAGCTGATGAGACAGGAAGGATGAGAGTGTTATCCACAGAAATAGAGAATGGGGGAGGAGAAGAGATTGGTTTAGGGGGAAAGATAAGAAGCTCAGTCTTGGTCATGCTTAGTTTCAGATGGCGCTGAGACATCCAGGCAGCAATGTCAGACAGGCAGGCTGATACTTTGGCCTGGGTTTCGGCTGAGATTTCTGGTGTGGAGAGGTAGATCTGGGAGTCATCAGCCTAAAGATGATACTGAAAACCATGGGATGAGATCAGAGTACCAAGGGAAGAAGTATTTTATTTCAATTTCTATTTATTGTAAGTCGTGCATGCAATAGCAACAAAGTAAACATGGTACAGCAAAAATAGGGTACAGGATTAAGCGCACACATCAGCTAATATAACATGACCTGTAAGTTCCTGTAACTTTCATATAACTCACCCAAATGTACAGATATACTTACAATTCCTTTCCCCCCCCCCCCCAAACTCCCGCCCTTGTCCCCCCTCCCCCCCCCCCCCAGAGAAAGAAGATACACGAATACCACTAAATACACTAAGTCCGACACGGGATTTCACATGTTCATGAGATGTCCTTTCCCCGCCGGGGTAAGGGTTTGCCAAAATGGAGTCCAAACCCGGAAAAAAGCAGATTCTGGGAATTTCGGATCAGACCCAGTCACTCTCCACTCAAACTTCATAAATTCAATCATTTTGCTGCACCATTGTTGGACTGTAGGCTTTTTGGGTGAAATCCATTCTTTCAAAATGACTGATTTAGCTATTATTGTGGATCGGTGCATGAATCCCTTAAACCCTGCTGGTAGAGGGCCTATCAAAGACGGATGCCCAAACAATAGGAGGGGGTACGCCTCCATGTAGAGTGCCCCAGTTCAGATATGTTGTTATGATTGGGGTCTGAACCCCTCTCAAACTTACCTCTTTCCTGGGGGTCAGCTTCTTAACTGGCTTCTGTTTCTTTTCTCTGGCCTTTCTGAGTTGGCTCTGTCTCTCTGTGCTGGCAGCTTCCAGCAGCATGGCTCTAATTGTTTCACTATACTGCACCTGTGTGTGTGTTTCCTGAGTTGCTCTACCTCTCTTCGGGTGTACTGGCTTCAAGTGCTTCACAGTGTTGCATTGGTGTGGGTTGGGCCTCTCTGGGTCAGTGTGCTTTTGCCTAGGTCTAGGGAGTGTGACATCATCAGGAAGGGCCTTGATAAGGAAGTGGTGTTGTTTCCTTCAGGGTCTTTTGCAATAGTGGCGTTTGCTGCTGGCTACTTGCTTTAGGTCCAGGTTAGTTTAGTGCAGTGTGCACTTCTGACTTGTGTGTTTGTCTTCCCTGTTTTTCCCTTTTGTTACGGTGTGTAGCACTGCTGTTAGTGCAGTGCTGGAGTTTGGTGCTGGGAGCTCCCTTGTGAGTAAGTGTTTAGGAAGCACCTTTTGTTGTTGGGGTATTTGGCTATCCTGCTTGTTTCCTTGTGCTTGCCCCGCTTTTCCTCATGACCTGTGGTTAGGCTGCTGTAGCTGGGTGCTTTGGAAGCACCAGGGTGAGAACCCATGTTTAGCTGCTGCAGCTTGGTGCTTAGGAAGTACCAGTGTTAAGGTCTGGCATTTGTCTTCCCTTCCTTTTCCCTTGTGGTTTCCCTGCACTTCTGTTAGTGTAGGACGTAGGGGCACCCCTGTTAGTTTCTGTTGGGAGCACTGCTGTTAGTGGAGGGCTTAGGAGCTTTTCTGTTGGTGCTGGGCTTAGGAACACTTTTGGTCACTTTAGGAGTTAGGTGCACTTCAGTTACAGCTTGTTCTAGTCCTGGTCCCTGTGTCGTCCAGTAAGTCCTGCCGGCTACTCGAACCCATGAGCTCAACTCCTGGGGGGCTTAGTAGCTAAGTGCAGGTGAAGCTGTATGGACCAGTCCAGTGTGCTCCAGTCCCGTGTTCCAGTCCTGTGTCCTCCAGTCTGGGGGACCAGTCCAGTGTGTTCCGGTCCGGTGTGTGTTCCAGTCTGGTGTGCTCCAGTCCAGTGTGTTCTGGTCCAGTGTGTGTTCCAGTCTGGGGGATTGCAGTCCAGTGTTCCAGTCCTGTGTCCTCCAGTCCGGGGGATTCCAGTCCATGTGTTCCAGTTCGTTGGGCAGTGCCTGCAGTCCCTGCCGGTGTGCTTACCCAGTGTTGGTTGGTGGGTTTTGCCTGCTGCTGTCGCTCCTCGTCAGCAGCCCAAGGGCTCACGTTTGCTCCAGAGCCCAGCCCCGCGGGCTCTGAACCTGAGAACCTGACAGATTGCGAAGGCCATGAGCCTGGCAAGAACCTCCGCCCAGCTGACCCAGCTGGGGTCCAGCTCCATCGTTGTTCTTGATCCTTCTATGACTCTTCGTCAGTATCGGAATAAACTGTTGTCTCATTCTGTTTTGAAGAAGACCCCTGAAGTGGCAGCTGAGAGAAAACGTGTCCGGTGGCTTGGAATTGCTGAAAACCCAGTTTCAGATATGGACCCTTTTATCACGCTCGCTGACTATCGCCGCAGCCTTGTCTTGAATCCAGCTTTGTGGGATACTCCTGAAGCTGTCGCTGAGAGGAGACGTCTTGGGAATTCCATGCTCTGGGCCCATCAGGGGTCCAGTCCCATTCAAGCAGAGCGCCCAGACAAGCCTCTGAATCCAGTCCGAGCAGCGGGTTCAGCCAAGCCTCAGAGCCTAGTCCAAGGGATGCTCCTAACCGAGTCGCCGACTCCAGTTCAAGTGGCGCTTCCACTCAAGCCTCTGAGTCCAGTCCGAGGGATGCTTCTGACCGAGCCTCTGAGTACAGTCCAGAGGGTGCTTCGAACTGAGCCTCCTATCCCAGTTCAGGTGGCGCTTCCACTCAAGCCTCTGAGTCCAGTCCGAGGGATGCTTCTGACTGAGTCTCCGATTCCAGTCTAAGCAGCACTTCAAGCCAAGTCTCTGCGTCCAGTTCAAGTGGCGCTTCAAACCAAGCCTCCTAGTACCAGTTTGGATCCCAGTTCCAACCCCATTTTTGATCTGGATCCGTTTCTGACACTCCAGGATTACCGGGTTGCACTTTTGTCTGATCCAGCCCTGAAGAATACTCCTGAAGCTGCAGCGGAAAGAAGGCGTGTCTCCTGGCTTGGGTTCGAAGAAAACCCAGTTTCTGCTATTGATCCCTCTACCAAGCTGTTCTTTTACCGCTTCCAACTCCTCTCGGAGCCAACCCTACGGGATACTCCTGAAGCCCAAGCTGAAAGAAGGTGGCTTCCTGATTTTTCCCGACAAACTTCTGAGTCCAGCCTGAAGGGCTTTGTCTGCCAAGCTTCTGAGTCCACACTGAGTTCCAGCCCAGTGCCTGTCTGTTTTGAGTTCCAGCCCAGATGCTGAGTCCGGAGCGAGATGCAGCAGGGGCAGCCAAGATGATGAGTCTGGAGTGAGTTGCAGCATTGGCAGTCGAGACGCTGAGTCTGGATCGAGTTGCAGTTCCAGTCAAGATGCTGAGTCTGGATCAAGTTGTAGTTCCAGTCAAGATGCTAAGTATGGATCGAGTTGCAGTCCCAGCCAGGATGCTGAGTCTACACCGAGTGATGAGTCCATGATGAATGCTGAGTCTGGATCGAGTTGTAGTTCCAGTCAAGATGCTGAGTCTGGATCGAGTTGTAGTTCCAGTCAAGATGCTGAGTCTGGATCGAGTTGCAGCATTGGCAGTCAAGATGCTGAGTCTGGATCGAGTTGTAGTTCCAGTCAAGATGCTGAGTCTGGATCGAGTTGCAGCATTGGCAGTCAAGATGCTGAGTCTGGATTGAGTTGCGGTTCCAGTCAAGATGCTGAGTCTGGATTGAGTTGCAGTTCCAGTCAAGATGCTGAGTCTGGATCGAGCTGTAGTTCCAGTCAAGATGCTGAGTCTGGATCGAGTTGCAGTTCCAGTCAAGATGCTGAGTCTGGATCAAGTTGTAGTTCCAGTCAAGATGCTGAGGCTGGATCGAGTTGCAGTCCCAGCCGGGATGCTGAGTCTACACCGAGTGATGAGTCCATGATGAGTGCTGAGTCTGCACTGAGTGTAGAGGCCAGCCGAGATACTGAGTCCACGATGAGTGCTGAGTCTGCACTGAGTACAGAGTCCAGCCGAGACAATGAGTCCACTATGAGTGCTGAGTCTACACCGAGTGCAGAGCCCAGCCAAGATGACGAGTCCACGATGAGTGCTGAGTCTGCACCGAGCGCAGAGTTCAGCCGAGATGCCGAATCAGAATTGAGTTACACTCCCGGGCAAGATGCAGAGTCCGGATCAAGTTACAGTCCCGGCCAAGATGCTGAGTCCGGTGAGAGTTGCCGTTCCGGCCAAGATGCTGAGTCCGGGTCAAGTTGGAGTTCCAGTTCCAGGCAAGATGCTGAGTCCGGGTCAAGTTGCAACTCCGGTCAGATGTTGAGTCCGGTGAGAGTTGGAGTTCCAGTTCCAGGCAAGATGCTGAGTCCGGGTCAAGTTGCAGTCCCAGCCAAGATGCTGAGTCCGGGTCAAGTTGGATTTCCAGTCCCAGGCAAGATGCTGAGTCTGGGTCAAGTTGGAGTTCCAGTCCCAGGCAAGATGCTGAGTCTGGGTCAAGTTGCAATCCCGGTCAAGAGGCTGAGTCCAGGGTCAAGTTGCAGTTCCGGCCAAGATGCTGAGTCCGGAGCGAGTTTCAGTGCCAGCCGAGATGCTAAGTCTACGCTGAGTACTGAGTCCAGCCAAGAGGCTGAGTCAGAATTGAGTGGCAGTTCCAGCCAAGATGCTGAGGCCGGATCAGATTGCAGTCTCAGGCAAGATGCTGAGTCTACTCTGAGTTCCCACTTCAACCAAGATGTTGAACCCCTCCTGAGTTTCAGCTCCAGCCAAGAGGCAAGGTCCAGTCTGAAGTCCCGTTCGAGTTCCTGTCCGGCTTCAGATTCCAGGATGGGTGTGGGCTCTAGCCCAGTTCTGGCTGCTACAGTGGAGTGCCAGGAAGTTGTGGACTCCTTCAGGAGATGGTTCCTGTTGAATAGAACTCCACTTGTTGCATCTCTGATCCTGCCTAGCAGCCGTCCTAAAGAGCCTCGTGGCAGCCAAAGCCACTCTGGTATCCAAGTTCCAGATGTACTTGTCACTTCCTGCCCAGCCGTCCAGATTTATGTTGTGAAACCCATTGGGAGATTTCATCACAGCTACCCATGGAGACCTAAATTGTCTTTTGAGACCTGGAGCTCCCGTGTGGACACGGGAGCCTTGAGAGGGAGGTGCTGTTATGATTGGGGTCTGAACCCCTCTCAAACTTACCTCTTTCCTGGGGGTCAGCTTCTTAGCTGGCTTCTGTTTCTTTTCTCTGTCCTTTCTGAGCTGGCTCTGTCTCTCTGTGCTGGCAGCTTCCAGCAGCATGGCTCTAATTGATTCACTATACTGCACCTGTGTGTGTGTTGCCTGAGTTGCTCTACCTCTCTTTGGGTGTACTGGCTTCAAGTGCTTCACAGTGTTGCATTGGTGTGGGTTGGGCCTCTCTGGGTCAGTGTGCTTTTGCCTAGGTCTAGGGAGTGTGACATCATCAGGGAGGGCCTTGATAAGGAAGTGGTGTTGTTTCCTTCAGGGTCTTTTGAAATGGTGGTGTTTGCTGCTGGCTACTTGCTTTAGGTCCAGGTTAGTTTAGTGCAGTGTGCACTTCTGACTTGTGTGTTTGTCTTCCCTGTTTTTCCCTTTTGTTACGGTGTGTAGCACTGCTGTTAGTGCAGTGCTGGAGTTTGGTGCTGGGAGCTCCCTTGTGAGTAAGTGTTTAGGAAGCACCTTTTGTTGTTGGGGTATTTGGCTTTTCCTGCTTGTTTCCTTGTGCTTGCCCCGCTTTTCCTCATGACCTGTGGTTAGCTGCTGTAGCTGGGTGCTTTGGAAGCACCAGGGTGAGAACCCATGTTTAGCTGCTGCAGCTTGGTGCTTAGGAAGTACCAGTGTTAAGGTCTGGCATTTGTCTTCCCTTCCTTTTCCCTTGTGGTTTCCCTGCACTTCTGTTAGTGTAGGGCGTAGGGGCACCCCTGTTAGTTTCTGTTGGGAGTACTGCTGTTAGTGGAGGGCTTAGGAGCTTTTCTGTTGGTGCTGGGCTTAGGAACACTTTTGGTCACTTTAGGAGTTAGGTGCACTTCAATTACAGCTTGTTCTAGTCCTGGTCCCTGTGTCGTCCAGTAAGTCCTGCCGGCTACTCGAACCCATGAGCTCAACTCTTGGGGGGCTTAGTAGCTAAGTGCAGGTGAAGCTGTGTGGACCAGTCCAGTGTGCTCCAGTCCCGTGTTCCAGTCCTGTGTCCTCCAGTCCGGGGGACCAGTCCAGTGTGTTCCGGTCCGGTGTGTGTTCCAGTCTGGTGTGCTCCAGTCCAGTGTGTTCCGGTCCGGTGTGTGTTCCAGTCCGGGGGATTGCAGTCCAGTGTGTTCTGGTCCGGTGTGTGTTCCAGTCCGGGGGATTGCAGTCCAGTGTTCCAGTCCTGTGTCCTCCAGTCCGGGGATTCCAGTCCATGTGTTCCGGTTCGCTGGGCAGTGCCTGCAGTCCCTGCCGGTGTGCTTACCCAGTGTTGGTTGGTGGGTTTTGCCTGCTGCTGTCGCTCCTCGTCAGCAGCCCAAGGGCTCACGTTTGCTCCAGAGCCCAGCCCCGCGGGCTCTGAACCTGAGAACCTGACATATGTAATATAGAAGAGCAGTCCAAAAGGCTTATCTTCGGACAGGACCAAAACATATGACCCAAGGAGACACCCAGGGCCAAACACTTAGGACATGCACCACCTGGGGACACTCCCACATAGAATGCCCGTCGAGGCGGCATATGCATCCTCATTGCAAACTTATAGTCCATCTCTTGATACGACACCAGCCTAGAGGAGCTTTTGATGCGCAGAACAAAGTCTTGAAGAGTTGACCTTGACACAGGTGCTGCCAACTCCTCTCTCCAACCTGCCGCCAATGCTGTAAAATTAGGTTCCTGTACTGAGTCTCTTATGTGTCTGTGATGCATCCGCATTGGAACTTTCATTTGTGCTTGCAAGGAGAAGGCGGAGGACAGTTCCTCCTGGACATCTTCAGTTAGGGTTGCCCAAGGAATGCTCCAAACATAGTGTTGCAGCTGGTAATAATGGAAACTATCAGAGGGCAACAACTTGTTTTTGCAGCTCCTCAAACGTTCGCATCTGACCCTCCTCCATTAGAACGTGAACTAAATAGATTAGCCCATGTCTCTGCCATCTAAGGAACGCAGGATAAAGGTTTCCTGCGGGGAACTTGGGGTTACCACAAATTGACATAAATGGAGTAGTTCGCGCTGAAAACTGGTGGTGGCGACAGATCCATCTCCATGTTGCCTTTGCTGTGGGTAGAATGTGTGACTCAGTCAGTATGGGAGGAAGTGGCCCGCCTCCCACATGAAGCAGACAACTGAAATGAGTGTTCCCAGTAAGGGTTGTTTCTATTGAGGTAGCTGAAAAATTTGAAGTGGCTCGAAACCAGTCTGATATATTACGCATGCCACTAGCTATGGTAAGGTAGCGAATACTCAGCAAACCCAACCCATCATGTTCCACCGGAACGCACAAGTTATTAACAGTGAGTCGGGCCCTCTTCCTCCTCCATAGGAAGCTTTGTAGATGTTTATTCAATTTTTTCTCGTCTTCTGGTTTGAGGAAAAGTGGCAGTGTCTGAAAAGTGTAAATCCATTTCGGCACCAGCAGAATGTTGTACAAAGCTATTCTACCCAGTAAGGACAGGGGGGTAATCTGTCCATAGTCTCAGTTTATGACATGGCATTTCCATCAAGGGAGTTACATTCTCATAATATAATCTTGACATATCCTGGGTAATACATGTGCCAAGGTATCTAATTTTATTTTCTGCCCAGGATAGGGTGGTGCCCGATTCCCATGTGCCCTTTGTGGTAGGAAAAACCCTGAGGCCTATTGATTTATGCACATTTAGAGTAAAACCTGATAGTCTCCCGAACTCTTGAATCATATTCAACAATTTTCCCAATGCAGCCTGTGGCTGAGTCGTGATAATCAGGAGATCATCTGCAAAGGATAAGGCCTTAATTGTTTCTCCCCCGACTCTCACCCCCGGGATCTCCTCCAACTGTTTGACTGCTCGTAAGAGGGGTTTCATGGCTAACATAAAAAGCGATGGGGAGAGAGAGCATCTCTGTCTAGTCCCCTTGTTTATTGGGAATATTTGTGACTGCACTCCATTGATTAGTACTGCTGCCTGTGGGCCAGAGTACAGGGCTCTTATAGCCCCAAGAAACCACCCACCAAATCCCATATGAGTTAACACGGTGAATATATATTCCCATTCTAGCTTGTCAAATGCTTTTTCAGCATCGAGGGAATATAGACAGGTTGGAATCCGTTGTTGTTGACTATGTGCCATGGCCAGTAGCAGCCTTCGAACATTGCTAGCAGCTTGTCTAGATTTTACAAAGCCTACCTGCTCCTCCCCCACCAATTTAGGCAACAGATTGGATAACCGATTCGCTATGATTTTGGCCAAGATTTTTAAATCCACATTAATTAAGGAGATAGGTCTAAAAGAATTAGCCTGATCCTCCGGTTTATCTAGTTTGTGAATTAACGTGATGTACGCCTGGTTGAAGTATGGTGGAAATTTACCATTCTCTATGATCTGTTCATAAAAGTCATGAATACTGGGATAGAAGGATGGGGGCAACAGCTTATAGAACTCCCCCGAGAATCCATCTGGCCCAGGAGCAGAGTCCATGGGTAAAGATTTAATTACTTCTTGTAGTTCTTTGAGACTGACTGGAAGCTCGAGTGAGCTCTTTTCCTGTTCTGTCAAATGCGGTAGACCTGCTTGATCTAGAAAGTGGGTGATCTCTGTGCTGTTCGAGATCTGGGATGACTCATAAAGAGAGCTAAAGAAATTTTTAAAAACTTCCGCTATTTTCTCACTCTTGTTGTGGAGGTTCCCTTTATTGTCCCCTAAAAGTGACGATCGGTCTTCGCGGGCCCCAGGATTTAACCAATCTAGTTAAAAAAGTGCCTGACCGGTCCCCATATTGCTGAAATCTATATTTTTGGTATGCCATGTAATGTCGGGCTCGTTGATGTAACAAAGAGTTGAGGGCTACCTGGATTGTGTGAAGCTGTTCCTTAGTGGCAGGGGTAGGGAATTTAAGATGTTGTGTTTTTGCTCTTTTAAGATCTTTTTCTAATTTCAGAATTGCTGAGGCAATTTTTTTATTATAAGCTGATGATATCCCTATATAAGCTATGATATCGCCTCGCAACACTGCCTTAGCAGTTGCCCAAAACAGGTCAGGTTGGGTTCTATATTGGTCATTATTTTGAGAGAATTCTTCCCACTTCTGAGTTAAGTACACTCTAAAATCTTTATCTTGGTAAAGGTGGGTGGGAAACCTCCACTTCCTGGCCTGCTGGTAAAATCCAGGAGACTCCAAATCCATCCACACTAGGGAGTGGTCCGAGATCTCCTCCGGACCAATCTCTACATTCAACACCCATGGGAAGATAGAATGGGAGACTAATATATAATCCAATCGGGAAAAAGTACTATGGGCTCGAGATTCATGAGTGTAGTCTCGCTCATTGGGGTGTAGGCCACGCCATGAATCCACCAAATTGAGTGTTTGCATAAAATGGGAAAGAGCGTGTGACCTCGGTCCTCCCCTATGTGCAGAGTGTGGATTAGAACAATCATATTGTGGATGGGACACCAGATTAAAATCCCCCATCACCATGAGCTGTTTTAAGTGGTAGGGCATACACAATCGTGTTAAGCGAGCTAGAAATTTAGGATCATAAGTATTCGGGCCATACAACCCAAGGATCATAATTTCTCTGCCCTGTACCCACACCCGAATCAAAATATATCACCCTTCCTGGTCCGATTCGACTACCTCTGACTTAGCCGCCAATCCTTTCCGGATCAATATTGCCACCCCTCCCTTACGATCACCGGAGGCAGATGAATAGACCTCGTCCACCCACTGTCGTTGTAATTTTGCATGCTCCGCCGCTGTGAGTTTAGTTTCCTGTAAACAACCAAAATCTGTTTTATGTCTATTCAGAGCCGCTAGAATTTTCGCCCTTTTAATCGGAGTTGAAATGCCCCCTACATTCCACATGGTAAAGCGAAGGGACTTAATTTTGGGGTGAATATAGGATATCTAGTGCAGATGGTAAAACTTTAGTTCCATTCCTCGGGCGCCCAGCCTCGTCCAAGGGATCCTGTGGCCTAGATCGCCACCCCGAATTGTGCCAACCCCGTGTGGACCCAATCACACCCGCAAAATGTGCATAAATCGTGTATCTCAACCCACCCCCCTCCCCAACCCTCCCGTCTGCGCCCCTTATTTGCCCCAATTTCTTATCCAACCGATTCCTACCCATAAACCAAACTTTAACTAATGGAGATCAATGATGGTGGTCCCCCCACTCTCCCGCTACCCTGGTACAACAGATACTTAGAACTACTAGCATTTCTGGCCAGTTCCAGTAATATACTCACAGCCTCAACATTTTAAGTCACTTTATCAACCCAGAACTCTCTGAGTATGAGATGTGAAATCCTCACGGTGGGGGAGGTTGAAGTAAATCTGCTGGGACCTCCTGCGGCGCTCTGTAAACCTGCCATTTCTCCTGATGAAACGCTTTTAGAATCGCAGGGTATATCAAAGCAAATCTTTGTTTTGTGAGAGCTAGAGATTTGCATACAGGCCCAAATGCTCGACGCCGCTCCTGCAGTGCGGCTGAGAAGTCCTGGAATATTTTAACAGGTGTCCCTTCAAAGGCTAGGGATTCTCGCTTCTGCCGCATCCCACGTAAGATTTCCACTTTATGGATGTAGTTGTGTACTTTTATCATTATTACCCTCGATCGCTGATTTGGACCTGGTTTGCGCCCCACCCGATGGGCGCGCTCAAGGCATAATGGCTCCACACTATCAGACAAGGCAAATTCCATTTTTAGCCATTTCTCCAGCACTTCCGATAGTAGATGGTCCGGCGTAGATTCCGGGAATCCAATGATCCGCAGATTGTCCCTCCTTGATCTATTTTCCAATTCATCTACCAACTGAGTATTTTTCTGCACCAATTTTGTAAGCTCTGTCAACCGCGTCGCCATTCCGGCCTCCTCGTCTTCCACCGCCGACATCCTCTGTTCTAGCTCCCCACTTCGTTTCGTGGTTTCAGCTAGTAACGATTCAAGGGAGGTAAGTTGACCCGAGAGTTGTTGCAGCTGTTGAAGATGAGGTTCCATTGCGGTTTTAACTACGGAGGACAGTTGCCGTAATTGCGTGTCAGTAAACTCCGTAGAAACTTTCTCTGGTGCTGGGCTCGCGGCCATCTTGTTATCCAGAGGTCGAGACTTCTCGTCTTTTTTCCCACTTTTTGGAGGCATACTTGGCTCTGGACGTGTGACAAATTGGTCCATAAAGTCCTTTGCACTCTCCTCCACTTGTGGTGGTAATTGGGAACTGTGGCCCTATATCCCAGGTGCGGGAGAGCGGGTAAGTCCTCAGAGGAGAGCTATGTCACGTCTGCTCCCCTCAGCTCATCACGTGATACGTCCCAAGGGAAGAAGTATAGATGGAGAAGAGAAGAGGTCCCAGGACAGATCCCTGAGGCACACCAACTAACAGTGGGATAGAAGTAGAAGAGGATCCACTAGAGTATACACTAAAGGTACGCTGGGAGAGATAAGAAGAAAACCATGTAGAAGAGAAGAGGTCCGAGGTCAGATCCCTGAGGTACACCAACTGACAGTGGGATAGAAGTAGAAGAGGATCCACTAGAGTATACACTAAAGGTACACTAGGAGAGAAAAGAAGAAAACCAGGAAAGAACAGAGCCCTGAAATCCAAGTGAGGACAGCATATCAAGGAGTAGGCTCTGATCAACAGTGTCAAAAGCAGCAGATAGATCGAGAAGGATGAGGATAGAACAGAGACCTTTGGATCTGGCCAGGGTGGGAAGCAGCTGCTCCTCGAGAGAGAGCACTGCCATGCCAAAACAAGCATCCTTCTTTATCTCTACATCAAACCTATAGTGATTAACAAACGAATGACGAAAAGCCCAAGTAGCCGCTCAACAAATGTCATCCAAGGAAAGCACTGCTGTTTCTGCCCAAGAAGCCGCCTCAGCACGCAGAAGAAATGGCCTCTTTAAGCCAACGAGCATTCTCAAAGTAACGCCAGATTCCGGGAACTGCAGGAAGGGCTCCCGACAAGACAGGGCCTGCAATCCCGAAACTCTGCATGCCAAGGAAATAGCCACCAGAAACACAATCTTCCAAGAGATATCTTTATCGGAAGCAGAATGCAATAGCTCAAAAGGATGGCCCTGAAACGCACTAAGGACCAAATTTAACTTCCAAGACAGGCAAGGACGCTGAAGAGGACGACAGAGGTGAAGAGAACCCTTCAAAAAACGTATCACGTCCGAATGAGCTGCGAGAGAATCACCAGCCAGCCGACCTCAGAACAGGCCAGAGCCGCGACTTGCACCCTCAGAGAGTTATAAGACAAGCCCTTTTGGAGACCATTCTGCAAAAACGCCAAAATCTAAGAAACAGATGCCTTACAAGGGGACCAAACACGGTCGAAACACTACATCTAAAATGTGCGCCAGACTCTGGCATAAGCCGCAGTCATGGAGTGCTTGCAAGCGTGAAGCAAAGTGGCAGAGTCCTCATAACCTTTCTTCAATTTTGCCCTCTCAAGATCCAAGCCGTAAGACCAAAGCAGGAGACATCCTCCATCTGAATTAGGCCTTGGTGAAGAAGCCCCGGAAAAATCGGAAGACACAGTGGGGACTCTAAGAGGAGATGTATCAGATCCGCAAACCACGGCTGATGAGGACAATCTGGAGCCACCAGGACCACTAGACTCCGATGAAACCTGATTCGATAGACAAGCCGACCGATTTGCGGCCAAGGAGGAAAGACAGAGAAGACAAATCGGCCAAAGCTGCAACAGAGCTCCCGTGTTCTGCTGAAGAACTGCCGCACTTTTGCGTTGTTTGGTCGCTATTAGATCCACCACTGGAGTGCCCCACCACTGACAGCTTAGGTTGAAGGCTGGATCCAGGAGGTGGAGGCTGAGAAAGTCAGCTTGCATGTTGCTCTGACCTGCAATGTGAGCATCCGAGAGGCAAAGAAGATAACTCTCGCCCATTGAAGAAGGTTGGTCGCCTCCGAAGCCAAGGCAACACTCTGAGTGCCCTCCTGGCAATTCATATAAGCTATCGCCAAAGTGTTGATCTACTACGGTCTCTTTTGCAACCTCACTATCAGGATACCCTATCTTCCCTGTTTTGGTGATATCTTTGAAAGATACCCTATCCCGAACCATACGCTTTTGAGCAACTGTCAGCCTTCCCCTCATTTCTAGTTTAAAAGCTGCTAACAGCCTGGTCCCACCCTGGTTAAGGTGGAGCCCATCCTATCGGAACAGGCTCCCCCTTCCCCAGAATGTTGCCCAGTTCCTAACAAATGTAAAATCCTCCTCCCTGCACCATTGTCTCATCCACGCATTGAGACTCCAGAGCTCTGCCTGTCTCTTGGGCCCTGCACATGGAACGGGTAACATTTCAGAAAATGCTACCCTAGAGGATCTGGATTTGAGCTTTCTACCTAAGAGCCTAAATTTGACTTCCAGAACCTCTCTCCCACATTTTCCTATTTCATTGGTACCCACATGTACCAAGACAGCCGACTCCTCCCCAACACTATCTAAAATCCTATCTAGGTGACGCGTGAGGTCTACCACTTCAACTATTGGAAAAGTAATGGAAGCAATGCTGAAGGAAAGGATAGTGAATTTCTTGGAAGCAAATAAGTTGTAAGATCCGCGACAACATGGTTTTACCAAAGGGAAAGCGTGCCAAACGAATCTCATTGAATTCTTTGACTGGGTGACCAGAGAATTAAATCAAGGACGTGCTATGGACGTAATCTACTTAGATTTCAGTAAAGCTTTTGACACGGTTCCCCACAGGAGGCTCTTGAATAAACTAGACGGGCTGAAGATAGGACCCGAAGTGGTGAACTGGATTAGGAACTGGTTGGCGGGCAGATGCCAGAGGGTGGTGGTAAATGGAGTTCGCTCAGAGGAGAGAAAGGTCAGTAGTGGAGTGCCTCAGGGATTGGTGCTGGGGCCAATTCTATTCAATATATTTGTGAGTGATATTGCCGAAGGCTTACAAGGTAAAGTTTGCCTTTTTGCAGATGACACCAAGATTTGCAACAGAGTAGACACTCCGGAGGGAGTGGAAAGCATGAAAAAAGATCTACGGAAGCTAGAAGAATGGTCTAACGTTTGGCAATTAAAATTCAATGCGAAGAAATGCAAACTGATGCACTTAGGGAGTAGACATCCATGGGAGATGTATGTGTTAGGCGGGAAGAGTCTGATAGGTATGGACGGGGAGAGGGATCTTGGGGTGTTAGTATCTGAGGACCTGAAGGCGACGAAACATTGTGACAAGGTGGTGGCCATAGCTAGAAGATTGCTAGGCTGTATAGAGAGAGGTGTGACCAGCAGAAGAAAGGAGGTTTTAATACCCCTGTATAAGATGTTGGTGAGGCCCCACCTGGAGTATTGTGTTCAGTTTTGGAGGCCGTATCTTGTGAAGGATGTTACAAAAATGGAAGCGGTGCTAAGAAAAGCTACAAGAATGGTATGGGATTTGCATTACAAGACGTATGAGGAGAGACTTGTTGACCTGAACATGTATACCCTGGAGGAAAGGAGAAACAGGGGTGATATGATACAGACGTTCAAATATTTGAAAGGTATTAATCCGCAAACGAACCTTTTCCGGAGAGGGGAAGGCGGTAGAACTAGAGGACATGAAATGAGATTGAAGGGGGGCAGACTCAAGAAAAATGTCAGGAAGTATTTTTTCACGGAGAGAGTGGTGGATGCTTGGAATGCCCTCCCGCGGGAGGCGGTGGAGAGGAAAACGGTAACGGAATTCAAACATGCGTGGGATAAACAAAGGAATCCTGCTCAGAAGGAAGGGATCCCCAAAAGCTTAGCCTTTGGTGGGAGGCAGGGCTGGTGGTTGGGAGGTGGGGATAGTGCTGGGCAGACTTATACGGTCTGTACCCTGAAAAAGACAGGTACAAATCAAGGTAAGGTACACACAAAAAAATGGCACATGTGAGTTTATCTTGTTGGGCAGACTGGGTGGACCGTGCAGGTCTTTTTCTGCCATCATCTACTATGTAACCACCTTCGCACCACCTCATGTCCACCAGCCACCCAGCTATCTATATGCCTAATGATCAAATCACCAACTACAACAGCTGTCCTAACCCTTCCCAGGCAGAACTTGGAGACATATCCTCAGTGCAAGAGGATAGTACATCCCCTGGTGGGCAGGTCCTGGCTACAGGAGTACTTCCTACTTCACCAGGGTGATGCTCTCCTTCTAGAAGACCTCCCTCCTCCAAGGGAGGTGGGACTTCTCTACAACATCCCTGTAGGTCTTTTCTATGTACCTCTCTGTCTTCCTCAGCTCCACCAAGTCTGCTACTGTAGCCTCTAGAGAATGGACACGTTCTCCGAGAGCTTGGAGCTCTTTCCATCGGGCACACACATATGACATCTCACCAACTGGGAGATAATCATACATGTGACAATGCAAAAGACTGGATAGCACCCCTCTCGCTGCTGGACTGCTGACTCCATCTTAGTGTTTTTGAGTTTTTCAATAATTTAAAGCTTGCTACAGTATTGATATTAGATTAATATAAAAATGTCTTTTAGTTTATATAGTATCTTGTATGATTTATTTAGTGTTTCCTTCTTAGATGGTAATGAAATGTATTTAAATGTATTTAAAGCTCTGTAAGAGCACTCCTTGCTTGTTACCCTAATTACAAAAACTGACTATAAATGTTGTCCTAGGGGTGAGCGGGAAGACTAAACTAGATCCTGCAGTGCCTGCTGGATTCTGTTAATGCTGTGGTACAAAGTTTTTAAAACTAAAGTGGAAAAGACTATGGAGATTAGTTGATAAAATTTTATTTTGCCTGTCATTAACCTGCAATTACTCCTTTAAACCCCAATCTTTAAGTTCCCAAAGCACAAAGCAAAATAGCGTTCACTTACCAGAGAAATGTCCTCTTCTCTTGGAACTTCTCAGAAAGAAAGTTTAGTGGGACCTTTCCTCTTTATATAGTTTTGAATCTAAGGGACCTTTTTTAAATAGGCTTTTTGAAGCTGAGTCAACAACCTATGCAAGTATTCTACTTCCCCACACTTATTAACACTTAATTGAGGTCAGTGGATGTGCTACCTCTCCAGCAGCCAAGGTACAGAAAATGACTGCCTTTTAAAACAAGACTTTTTGGCTGTTTAGTTTCTACCTGTATAAAAGGTTTCAGTTTAAAACTATGGGGAAAATGCAAGCACCCCCGGTACTGGAGGAGAAGGGCGCAACAGCTCTCCCAGAATCTCTGGAAGAACGGCCCGGAGACTCTCGTGCAGAGCGGCTGTGGAGAAAGACTGAGAAGCCGATGCAGGCGTCGAGGTCAGAGTCTGTTCTGGGCGTGGAAGCGGTTCCGGGCTGTCCAAGGGGGAGCGCATCGACACCTCCTGAATAGAGGGTGAGCGGTCCTCCCGGTGCCGATGCCTACTGGGTGCCGACTCCCTCGGCGACCCAGAGCTCTCGGTACCGAGACGGGAAGGAGACCGGTGTCGATGCTTCTTCGACTTCTTCAAGCGAAGCATGTCACCGGAGCTTCCCGTTACCGACGACGAGGACGTAGAATCCAACCGTCGCTTCCTCGGGGCCGAGTCCGAAGAAGGTCGATCCCGGGGGGGCTGTACCACAGGAGCCCTCAGGGCAGGAGGAGACCCACCTGAAGGCTCACCGCCACCAGCAGGGGAATGGACAGCCCTCACCTGCACTCCAGACGAAGCACCACCGTCCGACGACATCAGCAATAGCGGAGGTCCCGGTACCACCGACGTCGACGCAGCCTTCCGATGTCTCGGTACCGACGATGCAGGAGGTAGAAGCCTTGATGCAGTCGATGCCGATGCAGAGGTCGAAGACTTCGATGCTGTCGACGAGTCCCGTGCTGTTGTCGTCAAAGAGCCCGAGAACAACACGTTCCACTGGGCCAATCTCGCTACCTGAGTCCTCTTTTTCAAAACAGCACAAAGACTACAGGCCTGCGGGCGGTGCCCAGCCCCCAGACACTGAAGACACGAAGCGTGCCTATCAGTGAGCGAGATTACCCGGGCGCATTGGGTGCACTTCTTGAAGCCGCTGGAAGACTTCGATGACATGGGCGGAAAAATCACGCCGGCGAAATCAAAATTCGCGATGATGATGAAAGGCACCAAAAAGAAGGGAGAAAAAACCCGTACCGAGGCCAAATAGGCCGGTCCCAAAAGCGAAAGGAAACTTACGCAGGGAAAAAGCTGGAAACACGGGAAAGGGGTAAAGACCTGAACGGTCTCTCTTTTTTTTTTTTTTTAAAGTGAAAATCGCGAAGACGCGCGAGGTCAACTTGAGGGGCACGAAACGACGCAAAACACGACCGTCCCGAGCGCGGACAAAAGAAGACTGACGAACACGAGCCGGTTTGGGCGGGAAGACGGTCGTGCATGCGCGGTGCGCATGGGCGCGCGAGGGCTAGCAAAGGCCTTTGCTAGTGAACATTCCGATTGGAGGGGGCTGCCGTGGGCGTCACCCCATCAGTGAGAACAAGCAGCCTGCTTGTCCTCGGAGAATGCCTATTTCTAGAGAAAATTTCAGTTTAAAACTATGGGGAAAAAGTTTGTACACTTTGGCAACTAGTTAATAATGCTTGCTTTTCTCTCTCTCTCTCTTTTTATTTCCCCTTAATACTAAACTAGATCCTGCAGTGCCTGCTAGATTCTATCTGTTAATGCTGTGGTACAAAGTTTTTAAAACTAAGTGGAAAAGACTATGGAGATTAGCTGATAAAATTGCTTTTTATATTTTTATTTTGCCTATCACTAACCTACAATTCCTCTTTTAAACCCCAATCTTTAAGTTTCCTAAGCACAAAGCAAAATAGTGTTCACTTATCAGAGAAATGTCCTCTTCTCTCGGAACTTCACGTAGCTTCCTCGTCCCAGAAGGCCCTGCAAGCTCTACTATTACCCGTGGCCGAATACCTCAAGCCTGCAGTTCACCTCTGAGCTCGGAGACAATTAAACTAACCTTGCCTCCAAAGTCCTAGACCATGGAAGGGAAAGAAAACTAAAAGGATTTTAAGACCCAGTAACCAGACAGACGGTAAGTACAAGTTACTAGTTGTTTATTTAAACCCAATTTGGGGTATGGAAAAAATGATGTTCTTAACACATTAGGTTCTTTTGTAACATAAAAATACATTTATACATAAACTAATAGCATAATTCTTTCTTACAGGTGCAGCAGTAGAACAACAACAGTGAAACTAACAGACAAATATTAACCAAAGTATCTTATTTGTTCTCTCTCAATCTATAAATTTCCTTTATATGGTGTGTCTCAAGAATCAATTATTTTGAATTACTTTGTGTTTTAGGTGTGGACACCCAGATTCAGTCTCTACAACAGGTCAGATTAAACTGTGACCTTTCAGTGTCCTTTTGCATAGGAGTGAAGACTTATCTTTGGCCCTTCTTGGAGCTTCTTTGTTCTGCCCCCTTGTATATTGGAGCTTAGGATCTTCTCTTCAGTACAGGAACCTACTGCCTCACCCTTTAAATGAAATCAATAAAAAAAACCTCCCTTCCTAACAGCAGGAACAGCACTAGCTGGGATAAATAATAATTGTATAACTTTAAATAGTTTCTCTGTTCTTGTACTGAGTTCCCTAACTAAGGAAGGGCACTCTTCATTGGATCTTGCAGTCACATAGCTCTCAGCATCTTTGTCTCTCCAAATTCATGCAATCTTCCACTCTAGTGCACCAGCATGTGAACACATATACTGCAAGCCCAACCTTAAGCTTGGAGACCAGTTTTCCTAGTGGCTTAATTGGGATACTTGCACAAATTTGTTTTACACAATCATGGTCTCTCTACCAGTCTTAACTTGCAAAACTTTTAAACAGCACACAAACAAACAAATAGCAGTTTTAGTTCTTTTTTTCACTGTTCAAATCCAACACTTTTCTCCTCCCGCTCACTTCCACTGCACTCAGAGCTCAAACACTTGCAGATAAATTCCCTTTCATATACTTAAACAGCACACAGAAAAATCAGTTTTAGAACTTTCTTTCTCTGCTCAAATCCAACACTTTTCACTTTCAACTCTCTTCACCTGTGTTCAAGAATTTAAAGCTCACAGAAAAACTTACTTTCACACACTTTTCTGCCTAGAAATCCTGTCATGCACTCAGAGCTCTCCCAAACACATCTTTTCTCTCCAGTGTCTTCAGCCCCTCCTCCCCTTTCTGGCAAGCTGTTGCCAAGGGACACTGGGTCTCTGAATCACCAGCTGACCTCTTCTGGCCAATAAGGTGTCAGAACAAAGGGTGTTTGCCTCATGGACACTAATTAACATTTTTTCACAATCTCCATTTTTGAAAATAACTTTCCATAGGAAATAATAGATTGAGTGGAAGAGTGGCCTAGTGGTTAGAGTGGTGGACTTTGGTCCTGGGGAACTGGGTTCGATTCTCACTGCAGGCACAGGCAGCTCCTTGTGACTCTGGGCAAGTCACTTAACCCTCCATTGCCCCAGGTACAAATAAGTACCTGTATATAATATGTAAGCTGCATTGAACCTGCTATGAGTGGGAAAGCGCGGAGTACAAATGTAAGAAAAAAATAAAAGCTATATTTTCAGACAAAACCCCATAAAATTTCATACAATCACATCAAAACATCACACAATCATTGGTGCCATCAAACCACACACACAGTGCACCTTTCACATGTTTAAACACACATCTAAATACATTTACAGACTTTTATCCAACACTCAGAGCATTAGCAGCGCAGCTCCATGCAGGAAGTCCAGAACTGCTTCTGGAGTCACAGCACTGACCACCAACAATCTCTGGGAGCCCAGGTAAAAATAAAAAAAAATATATAATCCACCGGGTTACATTCGCACCCTCTTTAACCAATTTCACACAAATATTCCAACTTCAGATCAAAACAGGTACTACATTTCTTACAACCAGTTTCATTTCAAGACATAATGTTCGCTGAGAAAGGTAGAACATTTTCCTTTTGTTGACCTGGAAGAACAACGTGTAGGTTCAGTTGTTCTCTCACTCACATCTATATCAGTCAGATCAAATTCTGTATCACTTCTCACACTTTCAACATCAGCCACATTCTCAATTCTAATATGACTATGTATTACATACCATTTTTGTTCAGTGGTTGTTTTTTCAAGTATTACAGTATCTTTTTCAACCGTTACAGACTTTTTCTTAGGGGTTAACTTCTGACGTACTGGGTCATCTAATGTGTCTTCTACATACCAAGGATACAATTTTAAATGATCCCAGTGAAGGGTTTTTATTTCCCCAGCCTTGTTTCGTAAGCGAAAAACATTCTTATTTTCACCAAATATTTCAATGATCTCATATGGAGTTTCTTCCCATATATCCTGAATCTTATGTCTACTCCTGAAACCCAGTTTCCTGATCAATACCCACTGACCAACTGAAAGAGATTCTCCCTTGGCACCCTGATCAATGTATCTTTTCATCTTTTGGCCACTCTCCTCCGATATGGCTATAGCAATCCCTTGCAATTCCTTCAATCTTTTCTTCTTGTCTTTTTAACCATTCATCGATACTTTCCACTGTTTCTTCGGGCTCTTCTGGAAGGAGAGAGTGATAAGGGAGAAGCGACTCTCTTCCAAGTAAAAGTCGAGCGGGTGTGAATCCTGTGGAACTATGTATACTACTGTTGTAAATTTGATTCAATTCAGGTAGATAGTCAGACCAACTTCTCTTTTTCTTCTCTGCAAAGGTCTTCAATATAGAATGCATTGTTCTATTAAATCTCTCACAGCACTGAGGATGGTATGGAGTGGTTCTGGTCTTCTTATCCCCATACCATGAGCATAACTCTTTGATCACCTGTGATTCGAATGCCCTCCCTTGGTCAGAATGTATTTTTTCTGGGCATCCGTAAACTGTAAACCAACGGGTCACTAACATCTTAGCAACTGTTCTGGCAGTCTGATTCTTGGTGGGCACAGCAATGGTGAAGCAGGTGAACATGTCAGTCATGACTGGGACATTTTCAAATCCCTTTGTGTCTCTCTCCAGCACGTGAAATCTATGGCTAGCACCTCCAAAGGCTGCGAAACAGCAAAACACTGCAAGGTCTCCTTATCTCTTGGTAACAGTTCCTTGGCATGGAAACGTTTACAATTTTTGATCCAATCATCTATATGCTGTTTCATATCCACCCAGTAATAGGTCTTTCTCAGATTTTTGAAGGTTGTGTCAGCAGCAAAATGTCCTGCCTTATCATGGTAAGTCTCTAACAACTCGTTTTGAAACTCTTGAGGCACCATAATTTGGAAAACATCAATTCCTGTTCTGCAATCTTCATACTTGCGGAAAAGTATTTCCTTATTCAGCCTCAGTCTCTCTTGTTGTTTCCACAACTTTTTCTCTACTGCAGACAAGGCAGACATGTCTAGTTGCTCTCCAGACTCCAGTGCCTTTATTATTCTGGATAACCCTGGGTCTCTTCTTTGACTGTCTTTCAAATGGCATTCTGCTTTTAAGTTATCAGGCAGTGTATCACTTTTTACCCTTGAGGATTGTAATGTTACAGCACCTTTTATTGCATTCTTTTGGACTTTGGTCTGCAGTGCTAGAAAATCTCTCTCACAATCTTCTTCAACCTCGGGTTCTTCTTCACTTGGTAAACGAGATAGAGCGTCAACATGTCTGATGCTGGTACCAGGTTTGTACTCCACAACAAAATTCAATTCTGCTAACTGTGCCAGCCATCTTTCAACAGCCTGGAGTTTTGCACTCTCAAGGTACTTAAGTGGGTTGTGGTCGGTCCGTACCACAAAAGGCTTGTATATCAGATACTCCCGAAATTTCTCGGTTGCGGCCCACTTCAGAGCGAGAAGTTCCAATTTAAATGCACTGTAATTGTTATCATTCCTTTCTGACTTTCTTAATCCTCTGCTGGCATAAGCAATCACTCTTTCAACCCCATCTTGCGCCTGGCTTAGAACTGCTCCCAAGCCATGAAAACTTGCATCGGTGGTCAGCACAAATGGGTTGTTGAATTCAGGAAAGGCTAAAATTGGAGACGAAGTCAGTTTCTCCTGCAGCTTATCAAAGGCCTCCTGACATTGAGGAGTCCAGTTGAGAGCAAAATTTGGGACGAAGCATCGGTAAAAGCTTGCAAATCCCAGGAAACTTCTTACTTCTGTCTGGGTTGTTGGCACTTTCCAAGTTTGTAATGCTTGGATCTTTTCTTTGTCAGTAGATACTCCTTCTTCTGATACCACATATCCAAGGAATTTTACGCTCTTACATAGTAACTTGCATTTTGCTGGTTTCAGCTTCAACCCACATTCGGTCAATCTGGTGAACACCTTGTCTAAACGCTGCAGATGGTGTTCAAAAGTTGAAGCATATACTAGGACGTCATCCAGATAGAGCAGTAGTATTTCGAAGACATATTCCCCCAGCTTGGTCTCCATCAAGCGCTGAAAGCTTGCTGGGGCATTATACATGCCAAATGGCATCCGTGTCCATTCGAACAAGCCAAACGGAGTTGTGACTGCTGTTTTTTTTCCACATCTCGAAGGTGCATTCCCATCTGAAAATACCCTGAGGTTAGGTCCAAGGATGAAAACCACTTTGCACTTCCCAATGCATCCAGAGAGTCATCGATCCGGGGCAATGGATATGCATCTTTGACTGTTACCGCATTGAGCTTCCTGTAGTCCACACAGACGCGCAGGCTCCCATCCTTCTTCTTTATAACAACTGCAGGTGAGGCCCATGGACTGCAGCTTTTCCTCAGAATGCCCTGGTCAACCAAGTCTTGGACATGCTTCTTAAACTGATTAAAAATGTGTGGTGACACTCTCCGATAGGGTTGTTTAATAGATGCCACCTCTTTGGTGTGTACCTCATGAGTTATAAGCGTGGTATACCCTATATCAGTATCACTCTCAGAGAAAGCATGGCGATGCTTCCACAACAACCTCTTCAACTGCACAGACTGTGATTCATCCAGCATCTCCCAATCATCATTTACTGGAGGAAGTTGTTGCATCCACCCCTCAGCAAGGTTCTCAGGAATTTCTTCAGCGATCTCCGCCTCTCTGCCTGGTGTCAGCACTTCATTTGGCTTAAATAACTCTGCCACTCTGGTCCTAGCAAGAAGAACAATGTTTATCTCACTCACATCATTCTCACAGGCACAAAGCCTCGATTTGGACTTGCTAATGCGTTAGCAAACAATACTTTATCTGGCAGGTTAACTTTTCTGGTGGCTGAGACTACTACATTGCAGGCCCGAAATCCTCTCTTTGACATCTTCCTGGGAGGACCTTCTCGGACATGGGTGGGATAACTATCGGGCTTTTGCTATTTAACTTCACAAAACCCAAGCGTTCATCAGTATCCCACTCATCAAACTTTTTCGCTTCTGCGATGTCGGTCATAATTCTAGAAACTTGATCTGACTTCCCAGTGAAGGACATAATGTTCTTAAACACACCTTCCAGATTTATTTATTGCATTTGTATCCCACATTTTCCCACCTATTTGCAGGCTCAATGTGGCTTACAGAGTTCTGTTATGGTTTTGCCATTACAGGATATTAGATATGATTAGTGATTTAAAAGTGTTAGATAGGGAGAGAAGAAAAGGATTAGGTGGATAGGTAAAGAGATTAGACTGTCGTAGCTGGGCTAGTTGGCGGGGTGATTTAGTAAGGTTATGGGTTCTCTTTGTAAGCTTTGTTGAAGAGGTGTGCCTTCAGAGATTTTCGAAAGTTGGTTATTTCTTCAATGGTTTTCAAGGTAGTAGGTAATGCATTCCACAGTTGCGTATTCATGTAAGAGAAGGTGGTTGCATGCATCTGCTTGTATTTTAGTCTTTTGCAGCTGGGGAAGTGTAGATTCAGGAATTTGCGCAATGATCTTTTAGCATTTCTAGGAGGCAAGTCCACGAGGTTTAGCATATAGGTTGGGGCATCTGATTTTGTGAACAATCGTGCAGATCTTGAACGTGATGCGTTCCTTAAGTGGGAACCAGTGAAGTTTCTCTCTTAGGGGTTTTGCACTTTCATATTTAGTTTTTCCAAATATGAGTCTGGCGGTGGTATTTTGGGCTGTTTGGAGTTTTTTGATGTTCTGTTCTTTGCATCCAGCCTACAGTGCATTGCAGTAGTCCAGGTGACTCAGTACCATCGATTGTACCAGGGAACGGAAGATGTATCTCGGGAAGAAAGGTTTTACTCTTTTGAGTTTCCACATGGATTGGAACATCTTTTTCGTCGTATTCTTCATGTGGGCATAGAGTGTGAGGTTTCGATCAATGGTAACTCCGAGAATTTTCAAATTTTGTGAGATGGGAATGCAACAGTATGGTGTGGTTATGGTGGTGAAGTTGTTTGTGTTATATTGTGATGTGAGTACAAGACATTGTGTTTTTTCTGCGTTGAGTTTTAGCTGGAATGCATCCGCCCAGGAGTGCATGATTTGGAGGCTTTGGTTGATCTCGTTGGTGATTTCATTTAGGTTGTGTTTAAACGGGATATATATCGTGACATCGTCTGCATATATATAAGGGTTGAGGTTTTGGTTGCCTAGTAATTTGGCTAAAGGTGTCATCATTAGGTTGAAGACGGTTGGTGAAAGGGGGGATCCTTGGGGGACTCCACATTCAGGTGTCCATGGTTCTGATATGTCCGTCTTCGTTGTTACTTGGTATGATCTTGTGGTCAGGAATCCTCTGAACCATTTGAGAACTGTACCTCCTATTCCAAAGTATTCTAGTATATGTAATAGTATTCCATGATTGACCATGTCGAAGGCATTAGACATGTCGAATTGTAGGAGGAGTATGCTATTGCTGGTTGCAATTGCTTGTTTGAATGAGTTCATTGCAGACACTAGAACAGTTTCGGTGCTGTGATTCGTCCTAAATCCTGATTGGGACTCATGCAGAATTGAGTGTTTATCTAAGTATTCAGTGAGTTGTTTCGTCACTATATGAGGTTATGAGGGGTATAGATGCTACTGGGCGGTAATTAGTTATGTCCATTGTGTCTTGCTTGGCATCTTTAGGTAGAGGAGTAAGATGTTTCTTTTCTCTGTGGGAAAGAGACCATTTTGAAGCCTGTAGTTTATGTGTTTCGTGAGGTCTGTTTTGAATTATTTAGGGGCTGATCTAATTAGGCTAGTTGGGCAGATGTCTAGTTTGCATTGCGACTTGGCGTATCTGCCAAGCGATTGTGAGATGTCGTTGAGCGAGAGCGTATCAAAGTTGGTCCATGATTGATCTGCTGGGTGTTCCCCCGGTATTGGGTCTAGGCATTTGAGGAGGTTTGTGTAATCAGTTGTGTTGGTTGGTATCATAAGTCGAAGCTTTATAATTTTTTCATTAAAGTAGTTCGCAAGATTGGTTGCGGATGGGGTGTCCATATTATTGGAAGTGGCCGGTGCTTGATCACGTTCATACCAAGAATTCCTGGAGCTTCAGTTTCCTCTCCTTTTCCATTTCTGAAGTTGTCACGCACTATAAAAATGCAACGGGAGAGTAGTAACTACCTGTCCCATACATTGGACATCTGCAAAGATGCAGCCCAGCACTGGTAGTTCTGTGCCATTTGCCACAGATACCGTAATCCAGTTGACTTCCTTGAGCTCAGCAGGGTTTTTGAAATACTTATAGAAGTGACTTGCATATATGGTAGAAACTGTAGATCATGTATCCACTACACACAGTGTATCCACTCCATCAATCTTGATGCTTAACTTAAGGGCTTTCTCCAATCACTTGTTCTCAGAGTTGCTCCCATTCTTCTGCTTCCAGTTCTTCACATGACCCAAGATTTAGGGTTCTTACCAGTGTTTTGCCAATTCCACCACCTCCAGAGGCACCAGCCATATCACAGTTTTTGGGGATACGCTGTCAGAACTTGTACTTGCCACTTCAGGACCTCTATAAAGGCTAGTCTCTCCTTTATCAAGGTCTCTTCTTTGCAACCTAACCCTCTCGCTTTGACATTGCCTGGCAAAGTGTCCTGGTTCTCCACACTTGTAGCAAATAAAATCCCTACTTCCATTTCTCAGAGGCTGTCTTCTATCACGGTTGCCTTGTTGAACTGGCATTCCGTGACTTCTGAAATTGTTCTGTTCTCTCTCTCTCTCCATTGATAAGCCCACTCTTCTTTGAGAATTCAAACAAGCTGTCCTATTGCACCCACAGCATTTGATTCACCTTGTGATGACGTTGAGGCATCTCCTGTTCCGGTTTTCCTCTGTAAGTCTTGAGCTGGAACTGCTTCTTCAAACTTGTGAGGAACTCTCTTCTCCCGCCCACTTAATTGCGGACTTAATTAAGTCGGTGAAATCAATACCAGGATGTTCTTCCATCTTGCTGATCATTTCTCTTCTCAGGCTCTCATCCTTAAGCCCATACACAAATTGTTCCTTGAGGGTCTCTTCAGGTTCTCCCAAACATCTCTTATTCCTTTTTTATGTTTAAATCTTTTTATTAATAGTAACAGAGCTTGTACAAATTATGCAAAGAAAAGAGACCAGTACAAATTGTCAAAGTTATAACTCAAATCACCATATAAATATTTACATTTTATCCCCCCCCTCCCTGCCTCCCCCCCTGACCCATCCCTCCCCTGAAGTTTATTAAAGTAAACCATCCTTGTAGAGTACAGCAACATGTATGATATGCTATTCAGGTTATCTGGTAACAAGGAGGTTTCAGCCGATCAACCAACATCCTTTCTCATGAGGCAGTGACTTAATGACATGACCTACTGCAAAGGGCCTTGTTTCTTATAACCCTTCATCTAATACCTCCACCTCTTATAGGAGTCTTATAGCTTTATTAAGGAAGTCAACACACTCAAGGAATGACTCAGACTCCACACTGACAATTGTCAGCGGTTCTCATGTCAGAGTTAACCCCCAGGCTACCCCTCCTCACCCACCCCTTCCCCCCCTCACTACTTTCCCCCTACCTCACCATTCACTCCAAAATCCACACTCTTATTCCTTTTAAGCACCACTTCCAACCAGTGGTGTAGCCACAGGTACCAACCAGTGGTGTAGCCAGTGGTGTAGCCACTTAGGGCTCAGGCCCACCCAACAGTAGTACACGTTTAGCGGTAGCTGGTGGGGATCCCAAGCTCCGCCAGTTGAAGACAGCCCCCTGATAGTAATTAAAACGCTGCTCTCCACGATACTGGCACCTGTGCATGCTCAGTTTTCAGCGCATGCCTACTGCAGACTGCCAAGGTGGAAAGAAGCGTTTTCCCGCCAGCTCAGATATTTTTCTGGTGGGGGTTGGGAAGAACACTTGGTGCCCACCCATTTCTTGCCTAGGCCCACCCAAAATCTGTTGTCTGGCTATGCCCCTGCTTCCAACTTCTCTTGTAACTTGTAAGTAAATACACGAATTGTCTCATTTCCCTCCTGCTTACAGTTAAAGAACTCCTGCATTCGGATAACCAGTGGGACCTTGTCTCCATATACTTCTCTCAAGTTTCAAAGATTGATTCAAGCCGGCTGTCCCTTCTGGCCACCATATACTTGATGATGTCAGCAGCCAAACCTTCACCCGGTCACGCACCACCTCCGCTTGATCTTCAGCAGGAACCTTAAGAATCTTCAAGGCAATTTTTACCTTATCAATCCAATCTTCTACTACTATTTAGCATTTATATAGCGCTACAAAGCGTATCCAGTGCTGCACAAACATAGAAGAAAGACTGTCCCTGCTCAAAGAGATTACAATCTAATAGACAAAAAATAATAAAGCAAGCAAATCAATTAATGTGTAGAGGAAAGAGGAGAAGAGGGTAGGTAGAAGCGAGAGGTTACAAGTGGTTACAAGTCAAAAGCAATGTTAAAGAGGTGGGCTTTCAATCTAGATTTAAAGATGATCAAGGATGGGGCAAGACGTAGGGGCTCAGGAAGTTTATTCCAGGCGTAGGGTGCAGCGAGACAGAAGGAGCAAAGTCTGGAGTTGGCAGTAGTGGAGAAGGGAACAAATAAGAAGGATTTATCCATGGATCGGAGCGCACAGGAAGGGGAGTAGGGAAGGACGAGTGTGGAGAGATACTGGGGAGCAGCAGAGTGAATACATTTATAGGTTAGTAGAAGAAGTTTAAACATGATGCGAAAACGGATAGGGAGCCAGTGAAGCAACCTAAGGAGAGAGGTAGTAAGAGTAAAGCGACCCTGGCGGAAGACAAGACGGGCAGCAGAGTTTTGAACCGACTGGAGACGGGAGAGGTGACTAAGTGGGAGGCCAGCAAGAAGCAGATTGCAGTAGTCTAAACGAGAGGCGACAAGGGTGTGGATGAGGGTTCTGGTAGAGTGTTCAGAAAGAAAGGGGCAGATTGTACGGATGTTGTAAAGAAAGAAATGACGGCGATCTGCTGGATATGAGTAGAGAAGGAGAGAGAGGAGTCAAAGATGACCCCAAGGTTATGAGCTGAAGAGACAGGGAGAATGAGAGAGCCATCAACAGAAATAGAAAACAAGGGGAGCGGGGAGGTGGGTTTGGGGGGGGGGGGGGGGGGGGGGAATGAGAAGCTCGGTTTTGGTCATGTTTAATTTCAGGTGGCGTTGAGACATCCAGACAGCAATGTCAGACAAGCAAGCTGATACTTTGGTTTGGATGCAAGGTGAGATATCAAGAGTAGATAGGTAGATTTGGGAGTCATCAGCATAGAGATGGTAGAGAAAGCCATGTGATGAGATTAATGAACCGAGGGAAGAAGTGTAGATAGAAAAGAGGAGGAGACCAAGAACAGAACTCTACAGTATGCCGACAGGCAGAGGGATAGAAGTAGAAGAGGATCCACCCGAGTGAACACTGAAGGTGCGGAGGGAGAGGTAGGAAGAGAGCCAGGAAAGGACAGAGCCCTAGAATCCAAGTGAGGACAGGGTGTCGAGGCATATGCTGTGATCAACAGTGTCAAAAACGGCGGAAAGATCAAGAAGAATGAGGATGGAAGAGAGACCTCTGGATTTAGCCAGTAATAGGTCATTGGTGTCGCGTTCTCGAGGGCCTTGGCATGCTGTCAGGTCCTCAAGGCAGCACTGGGAATTATGAGCCCTTGGGCTCCTGCCGCAAAGACCGTCTTGGAACTGGATGTCCGGAGGGACCGGACCACAACTCTGGACTGGAAGTAGGCAACTGAACCGGCAGAACAGGAACCGCTTCACCTGTACTTAGCCACCTTTCCGCTAGAGTTGAGCTCTAGCGTGCGGGCGGCCGACAGGACTTGTAGGGCAAGGCCGGAACTGAAGATCCAGAGGACCCACCTTGGGTCTAGGAAACACGAGGGAACAATACTAGACTGCACTAAGCACTGCACGCAGCCGCTAAGCCAGACACACCAGACAGACAGAAGCTTATCAGGAGCAGGGACTAGGGCAGACATGCAAGCAAGGAAGAAGGGGAGACTGGGAATACCCCCAGGGCAAACCCACTAGCTAGGTCGAGGCAGGTAACAGGATAAATCCCCCAGAAGATACACACTAGCTAGACAGATACAGGAATCAGGATACATAAGTAGGGGTCCGGATAAGCACACAGGATATACAAGCAAGGTACAAGGTAGACACACGGGACAGAAGGTAGCTAGGCAGAGCGGAAAACCGGATAACACTAGCTAGCCAAAACCAGGACTCAGGACGTGCACACAGGATATACAAGGTTCAGGATGTGCACAGAGAATATACAAGCAGGGAGTAGGGCAGGCTGCAAACACAGATGGGGAAACCCGGACTGAGCTGCAGAGGCTACCTCCGCAGCGAAGGCAGAAGGACTAGCAGCCAGGATGTGCACACAGGATATACAAGGTTCAGGATGTGCACACAGAATATACAAGCAGGGAGTAGGGCCGGCTGTAAACACAGACGAGGAAACCAGGGCTGAACAGCAGGCTCTAAACACAGACTAAAGGCAGAAGGATAGCAACCAGGATGTGCACACAGGATATACAAGGTTCAGGATGTGCACACAGAATATACAAGCAAGGAGTAGGGCAGGCTGCAAACACAGACTAAAGGCAGAAGGCTAGCAGCCCACGCAGAAGGGCAAGCAGCCCACAGGTACTGGGAACCGAAGGGCACTAGCCCACACAGAAGGGCAAGAAGCCCACAGGTACTAAGCAGAAGGGCAAGCCCACACCGAAGGGCAAGAAGCCCACAGGTACTAAGCGGAAGGGCAAGCCCACACCGAAGGGCAAGAAGCCCACAGGTACTAAGCGGAAGCGCAAGCCCACACAAAAGGGCAAGAAGCCCACAGGTACTAAGCAGAAGGGCAAGCCCACACAGAAGACAGGCTTAGAAGCAGCACAGCAACACACTAACTAACCTGTCGGCCTCTGGGCATGACACCAGACAATGACACCATGTGAAGGCGCTGACTGCAAGCACAGGCCTTCCTTATAAAGGAACTCACTGATGAGTCACCACCAGCAGGACAAAAGCAGGAAGTTCCTTGCCTCCAAACAGAAGCTTGACACACAGAGGAAGTGAGCCCACAGGAAGGACAAGCAGGAGCCATCTTGGATACTGGCATAGAGGAGGCGTCAGCCATCTTGGAAGAGGCATAGCCCACACAGGTGAGGTCCAGTAAGGCAATCAGCACACAGAGCCAGAGAGAAACTAAGACAGAGACAAACACAGAGACAAGCAGAAGCCAGCACAGCCACTGACTCCCAGAAACAGGGTAAGTATGAGGGTGGTCACGGCCACAGACGTGACAGTACCCCCACCTCAAGACCCCCCTCTCGGTCTCCCTGAGGAGTTCAGGTGTCCAAGGGTAACTATGGTGAAACTTCCTGATGGGTCTCAAAAGCCAGACATAGATCACTGGACTGGAAATCACAAGGAAGTTCAAAACTGGCAGACAAAAGTAGAACTTGTGACCAGGAGGCTCCTTCGAATCACCACGGGGCAACCTGAGGAACATGGATGCATCAAGAGGAACAAAATTCAAAAGTAACCCTTCCCTGAGGGAACCCATAATGTCCTGGACCTCCTGGCAATTCCATGTAATGACAGGAACAAGGCTGGAGCCACTACCCCAGCTGACATCAGAAGCTGGGCTGGGGCCCGAAGTGGCATCCCAATCTTGACAGGAACTATAAGTCTGAACAGAAGCAGATCTGGAACTGGAACCTGGGTTGGCATCCAAAATGGAGCCGGGATTGGGACCCAGACTGGAATCAACCCCTTGACTGTAACTGGAACTGGATTCAGGAGCTTGACTGGAACTGGAACTCAGCAAGAGGTCAGCCTCCTGACGAACACTGGAACTTAGGGCGACCTCAACATCTTAGTCGGACCTGGAACTGGAAATGGACTCAGCCTCCTGGCTGATCCTGGAACTCAGAAGAGATTTAGCCTCTTGGTTAACGCTGGATCTCAGAGTGGACTCAATATCTTGGCTAGAACTGTGAACGGACTCAGCCTCCTGGCTGATCCTGGAACTCAGAAGAGATTTAGCCTCTTGGCTAACACTGGCTCTCAAAGCAAAGTTAACATCTTGACTGGAAATGAAACTGGAAACGGACTCAGCCTCCTGGCTGATCCTGGAACTCAGAAGAGATTCAGCTTATTGGTTAATGCTGGATCTCAGAGTGGACTCAATATCTTGGCTGGAACTGTGAACGGACTCAGCCTCCTGGCTGATCCTGGAACTCAGAAAAGATTCAGCTGTAGGGCTGGATGTACCCCTCTGGCCGGACTGGGACGTCTCTCCAGACTGTCTCCCCTCTGCGTTAGCTTCAGGAGGCGTCCACCGAGCAGGGTTCAAGAGGAGACGGCCCTGGTATCCCCAGAGCATGCTAGCAGGATGAAATGCAGAAAATGGGTTTCTCCAGACCCCCAGCCGTTGAACACGTCTTCTCTCAGCTATAGCTTCAGGAATATTCCCCAGGGCAGGATCAGAACAAAGTTTATCACGGTGCCCTTGGAGCATCATCCCATCATTAAAGGCAGTAGCTGCAGCAAAATTTATGGGCTGGGCGCCCACACTGGTATCAGGCACGGAACCGGGGCTAGGACCCGGGTTGGCATCCAAGTCTGAAGTGGAACTGGAGCAGGAACTCTGAACAGGAGTCGAACCGGGACCCGGACTGGAATCAGTGTCTGGACTGGAGCGGGAACTCTGAACAGGAGCTGAACCGGGACTGGGACCCGGACTGGTATCAGAGTCTTGGCTGGAACAGGAACTCAAGGCGCCCTCTGCCTCCTGGCAGGGACGGAACCTTAACTGAGGTTTGGCAGAAAACACCCTTTGGACAGGGATCTGAGGCTCGATCTGAAGTGTCACTCGAACTGGCCTTAGGAGCTTGATTGGAGGTGCCCTCTGGACTACTACTACTACTACTATTTAGCATTTCTATAGCGCTACAAGGCAAACGCAGCGCTGCACAAACATAGAAGAAAGACAGTCCCTGCTCAAAGAGCTTACAATCTAATAGACAAAAAATAAATAAAGTAAGCAAATCAAATCAATTAATGTGAACGGGAAGGAAGAGAGGAGGGTAGGTGGAGGCAAGTGGTTACAAGTGGTTACGAGTCAAAAGCAATGTTAAAGAGGTGGGCTTTCAGTCTAGATTTAAAGGTGGCCACGGATGGGGCAAGACGTAGGGGCTCAGGAAGTTTATTCCAGGTGTAGGGTGCAGCGAGACAGAAGGTGCGAAGTCTGGAGTTGGCAGTAGTGGAGAAGGGAACAGATAAGAAGGATTTATCCATGGAGCGGAGTGCACGGGAAGGGGTGTAGGGAAGGACGAGTGTGGAGAGATACTGGGGAGCAGCAGAGTGAATACATTTATAGGTTAGCAGAAGAAGTTTGAACAGGATGCGAAAACGGATAGGGAGCCAGTGAAGGGTCTTGAGGAGAGGGGTAGTATGAGTAAAGCGACCCTGGCGGAAGATGAGACGGGCAGCAGAGTTTTGAACCGACTGGAGAGGGGAGAGGTGACTAAGTGGGAGGCCAGCAAGAAGCGAAGGTGCAGTTTGAAGCACCATTCGGACTGGAGTCAGAGGCTGGGTTAGAAGCCCCCCTCGAACTGGACTCCATGGCTTGACCGGACGGGTCACTTGGGCAAGAACCGGAGGCTCGACCTGGAGTGCCACTTGCATAGGCCTCGGAGACTCTGTCACAAGCACCCTCGGACTGGACTCAGGGGTTTCAAAGGGCATGCCACTTGAACGAGGACTGGAGGCTCGGCCAGGAGCGCCCCTCGAGCAGGAATCAGAGGCTCAATCGAAAGCTTCCCTCGGACTGGACTCGGAAGCTGAAGTGGAAGCGTTACTTGAGCTGGAAGCGGGGACTCAGAATGAAGCACCCCCTGGACTGGACTCAGGCGCCTAGGTGGCGGCACTACTTGGACTGGAATCAGAGGCTTGGTCCGACGTCTCACTCGGCCTGACCTCCGAGACTGCTGAGGAGCCCTGAGCGGAGAAATCCCACAGCGCCTTCTTTTGGCCTTAGCCTCAGGAGCTGGACTGGAACTGGAACTCTGACCCGGAGCTGGACTGGGACCACTCATCCACCTCCTTGCAGCATGGGCCTCAGGAGTATTCCGCAGAGCTGGATCCGAGAGAAGTTGGAAGCGGTAAAGGAAGAGCTTGGTAGAGGGATCCATAGCAGAAACTGGGTCTTCAAAAAACCCTCGCCCAGAAACACGCTCTCTCTCCGCTGCTGCCTCAGGAGTATCTTTCAGGGCTGGATCAGACAAAAGTTGTTCCCGGTAATCCTGGAGGGTCATTAACGAATCCAAAGAAAAAATCAGGTCGGAACTGGGATCTGAACTGGAATCAGGAGCTACACCGGGATCCGGACTGGCATAGGAATCAAAGTCAACATCAGAAACTGCATCCAGATTGTCCATAGGGAACGAAGCCATGGGCAGGCAGCCCACCGGGAGCGCTGCTCTTGCTGGATCAAAGTCAAAATCAGAAGTTACACCTGGATTATCCATAGGGAACAAATTTATGGGCAGGAAGCCCACCTGGACCGATGATCTTGCCGAACTCATGGCCTTCGCATTCTGTCGCGTTCTCGAGGGCCTTGGCATGCTGTCAGGTCCTCAAGGCAGCACTGGGAATTATGAGCCCTTGGGCCCCTGCCGCGGAGTGGCAGAGGCAGGTAAGACCGTCTTGGAACTGGATGTCCGGAGGGACCGGACCGGAACTCTGGACTGGAAGTAGGCAACTGAACCGGCAGAACAGGAACCGCTTCACCTGTACTTAGCCACCTTTCCGCTAGAGTTGAGCTCTAGCGTGCGGGCGGCCGACAGGACTTGTAGGGCAAGGCCAGAACTGAAGATCCAGAGGACCCACCTTGGGTCTAGGAAACACGAGGGAACAATACTAGACTGCACTAAGCGCTGCACGCAGCCGCTAAGCCAGACACACCAGACAGACTAGACAGACAGAAGCTTATCAGGAGCAGGGAGTAGGGCAGACATGCAAACAAGGAAGAAGGGGAGACTGGGAATACCCCCAGGGCAAACCCACTAGCTAGGTCGAGGCAGGTAACAGGATACATAAGCAGGGATCCGGATAAGCACACAGGATATACAAGCAAGGTACAAGGTAGACACACAGGACAGAAGGTAGCTAGGCAGAGCGGAAAACCGGATAACACTAGCTAGCCAAAACCAGGACTCAGGACGAATAAGCAGGAACCAGGATGTGCACACAGGATATACAAGGTTCAGGATGTGCACTGAGAATATACAAGCAGGGAGTAGGGCAGGCTGTAAACACAGATGGGGAAACCCGGACTGAGCTGCAGAGGCTACCTCCACAGCGAAGGCAGAAGGACTAGCAGCCAGGATGTGCACACAGGATATACAAAGTTCAGGATGTGCACACAGAATATACAAGCAGGGAGTAGGGCCGGCTGTAAACACAGACGGGGAAACCAGGGCTGAACAGCAGGCTCTAAACACAGACTAAAGGCAGAAGGATAGCAACCAGGATGTGCACACAGGATATACAAGGTTCAGGATGTGCACACAGAATATACAAGCAAGGAGTAGGGCAGGCTGCAAACACAGACTAAAGGCAGAAGGCTAGCAGCCCACGCAGAAGGGCAAGCAGCCCACAGGTACTGGGAACCGAAGGGCACTAGCCCACGCAGAAGGGCAAGCAGCCCACAGGTACTGGGAACCGAAGGGCACTAGCCCACACCGAAGGGCAAGAAGCCCACAGGTACTAAGCAGAAGGGCAAGCCCACACCGAAGGGCAAGAAGCCCACAGGTACTAAGCGGAAGGGCAAGCCCACACAGAAGGGCAAGAAGCCCACAGGTACTAAGCAGAAGGGCAAGCCCACACAGAAGGGGAAGAAGCCCACACAGAAGACAGGCTTAGAAGCAGCGCAGCAACACACTAACTAACCTGTCGGCCTCTGGGCATGACACCAAACAATGACACCATGTGAAGGCGCTGACTGCACGCACAGGCCTTCCTTATAAAGGAACTCACTGATGAGTCACCACCAGCAGGACAAAAGCAGGAAGTTCCTTGCCTCCAAACAGAGGTTTGACACACAGAGGAAGTGAGTCCACAGGAAGGACAAGCAGGAGCCATCTTGGATACTGGCATAGAGGAGGCGTCAGCCATCTTGGAAGAGGCATAGCCCACACAGGTGAGGTCCAGTAAGGCAATCAGCCCACAGAGCCAGAGAGAAACTAAGACAGAGACAAACACAAAGCAGAAGCCAGCACAGCCACTGACTCCCAGAAACAGGGTAAGTATGAGGGTGGTCACGGCCACAGACGTGACAATTGGAGACTTTAGTGAGCGCAGTTTCGGTTGAGTCAAGAGGGCGAAAACCAGAATGTAGTGGGTCAAGAATAGCATGTGAGGAGAGAAAATCAAGGCAGCGGTGGTGAACAGCATGCTCAAGTAATTTGGAGAGCAAAGGGAGGAGGGAGATGGGTCGGTAATTAGAGGGATTAGTAGGGTCGAGTGAAGGCTTCTTAAGGAGAGGTGTGACCACAGCATTTTTAAAGGCAGCAGAGACAGTTGCAGTGGAAAGTGAGAGGTTGAGAATGTGACAGATAAAAGGAATAAGAGCAGGTGAGATGGCATTAAGAAGGTGGGTGGGAATGGGATCAGAGGAACAGATGGTACATTTTGAGGAAGAAAGGAGAAGTGTAGTTTCCTCAATAGTAACTTCAGGAAAGGAGGAAAAGGAATGTGGGGAAGGAGAGAGAGGGGAACGGACTAGTGGAGTGAGAGGTGGCGAGGTAGAGAATTCAAGGTTTATCTTTTGAACCTTGTCATGAAAGGATTCAGCAAGGGTCTGAGGAGATAATGAATGGGGAGTAGGGGGAGGGGGCACCTTGAGGAGAGTGGTGAAGAGAAGTCGAGGGTTAGAGCCAAGAGAGTTAATCAGTTGGATATAATAATCCTGTTTGGCGTGTAAAAGAGCAGATTGGAAGGAGGTCAGCATGAACTTAAAGAAATCAGCAAGGGCCCGAGATTTCCGCCAGAGGCGTTCGGCGGAGCGGGTACAGGAACTTAGGTAGCGGATATTAGAATACAGCCAAGGTTGGGGTTTTGTACGCTTTATAGGGCGGGTCATCAAAGGTGCAAAAGTGTCTAAGGCAGAGGATAGAATATTGTTGAAAGAAGAAACAGCCTCGTTGACAGACTTGGATGGTGCCACAGTAGAGAGGAGGTTTGAAACATGGGAGGATAGAGATGAAGGGTCAATATCATGAAGAGTCCTAGAGAAATTAGATAAGATAGGGTCCTAAGTGTGAAAGTTATAAGATGGCTTGCAAGGAAAACCATGAAATTCAGGGATTGGCTTTTCCTGAGGGATCACGACTGTGTTGGTGATGATTTCTGGTGGCAATCTGTTCTCCATCCAACATTTCAGCTCCTGAATTTCATCTATCTGGCTCCTTTCTCCTTCTTCATCAGGATTCTCCATCTTCGTGTTTCTCTCCAGCAGTCAGTGGATGCTGATCAAAACAGGGAAACCTCAAAGCCATAGCAAGCAAGGCCACTCTCAAAACAAACTTTATTATTCTGGGACTAGAACCTTTACTTGAACCTGCAGAGACATTTTTCAGGTTATAGATCAAACTCAATACTTCAATTTTCAGGACAAAACTTGAAAAACGTTTAACCCCAAGAGGGTGCAAAAGGCCAAAAATCCTGCCGACTACGCCAAAAATTGTAGCTTCCTCGTCCCAGAAGGCCCTGCAAGCTCTACTATTACCCGTGGCCAAATACCTCAAGCCTGCAGTTCACCTCTGAGCTCGGAGACAATTAAACTAACCTCGCCTCCAAAGTCCTAGACCATGGAAGGGAAAGAAAACTAAAAGGATTTTAAGACCCAGTAACCAGACAGACGGTAAGTACAAGTTACTAGTTGTTTATTTAAACCCAATTTGGAGTATGGAAAAAATGATGATCTTAACACATTAGGTTCTTTTGTAACATAAAAATACATTTATACATAAACTAATAGCATAATTTTTACTTATAGGTGCAGCAGTAGAACAACAGTGAAACCAACAGACAAATATTAACCAAAGTATCTTATTTGTTCTCTCTCAATCTATAAATTTCCTTTATATGGTGTGTCTCAAGAATCAGTTATTTTGAATTTCTTTGTCTTTTAGGTGTGGACACCCAGATTCAGTCTCTACAACAGGTCAGATTAAACTGTGACCTTTCAGTGTCCTTTTGCATAGGAGTGAAGACTTATCTTTCGCCCTTCTAGGAGCTTCTTTGTTCTTCCCCTTTGTATGTTGGAGCTCAAGATCTTCTCTTCAGTACAGGAACCTACTGCCTCACCCTTTAAATGAAATCAACAAAAAAACCTCCCTTCCTGACTAACAGCAGGAACAGCACTAGCTGGGATTCAAGGATAACTGTGGCTAGCTAACTAACAAAATAAATAATAATTGTATAACTTTAAATAGTTTCTCTGTTCTTGTACTGAGTTCCCTAACTAAGGAAGGGCACTCTTCATTGGATCTTGCAGTCACATAGCTCTCAGCATATTTGTCTCTCCAAAGTCATGCAATCTTCCACTCTAGTGCACCAGCATGTGACCACACATACTGCAAGCCCAACCTTAAGCTTGGAGACCAGTTTTCCTAGTGGCTTAACTGGGATACTTGTACAAATTTGTTTTACACAATCATGGTCTCTCTACCAGTCAACTTGCAAAACTTTTAAACAGCACACAAACAAAAATCAGTTTTAGTTCTTTTTTCACTGTTCAAATCCAACACTTTTCTCCTCCAGCTCACTTCCACTGCACTCAGAGCTCAAACACTTGCAGAGAAATTCCCTTTCATATACTTTTTTATTTATTGTATTTGTACCCCACATTTTCCCACCTTTTTGCAGGCTGAATGTGGCTTACAGAGTGTAGATATGATAACATCGTTGCATGATTTAAAAGCAGTCGATCGTACGCAGAGGTGAGAGAGAATTTAGATGGAAGGTGTTAGGTAGGTCGTGTGAGAGGTATCTTTGGTGTGTTTGGGTGGTTTAAAGAATGATTTGATTCATTGAGGGTGATTTTTGTAAGCTTTGTTGAAGAGATGTGTTTTCAAAGCTTTGCGAAAGCTGGTTAGATTGGTCATGGTTTTCAGGGCCATGGGTTCCATGACTGTGTGCTTTTGTACGCAAAGGTAGTAGCATAAGCCTGTTTGTATTTCATTCCTTTACAGATGGGGAAGTTCAGATTGAGGAATTTGCGGGCCTATCTTTTGGCATTTCTGGGCAGTAAGTCCACTAGGTTTAACATATAGAGTGGGGCATCTGCATGAATGATTTTGTGTACAGTCGTGCAGAACTTGAACTCAATTCGTTCCTTGAGCGGGAGCCAGTGCAGTTTCTCTCTTAGGGGTTTCGCACTTTCGTATTTAGGTGTTCCAAAAATGAGTCTGGCTGCGGTGTTCTGGGCTGTTTGGAGTTTTTTGATTGTCTGTTCTTTACAGCCTGCGTACAGAGCGTTACAGTAGTCCAAGTGGCTTATTACTAATGATTGTACTAGGGTGCGGAAGATATTTCTTGGGAAAAAAAGGTTTTATTCTTTTGAGTTTCCACATCGATTGGAACATTTTTTTCGTTGTATTCTTCACGTGGGTGTCGAGAGTGAGGTTTCGATCAATGGTGACTCCAAGAATTTTCAGATTTTCTGAGATAGGAAGTGTGCAGTAGGGGGTGGTTATTGTAGGGTAGTTGTTTGTGTTGTATTGGGAGGTGAGGACTAGACATTGAGTTTTTTCTGCATTGAGTTTTAACTTGAATGAGTCCGCCCAAGAGTGCATGATCTGGAAGCTCTGGTTGATCTCGTTGGTTATTTCGTTTAAGTCACTTTTGAACGGGATATGGATCGTAACGTTATCAGCATATATGTATGAGTTAAGGTTTTGATTGGCTAGGAGTTTGGCTAATGGTGTCATAATCAGGTTGAAGATAGTTGGTGAGAGGGGGGATCCTTGAGGAACTCCGCATTCCGGTATCCATGGTGGCGATCTGTCCGTATTCGTTATTACTTGGTAGGATCTGGTGGTAAGGAATCCTTCAAACCATTTGAGAACTGGGCCTCCGATTCCGAAGTACTCTAGTAGATGTAACAAAATTTCATGATCCACCATGTCGAAGGCACTGGACATGTCGAATTGTAGTACGAGTATGTTCTTGCCGGTTGCGATCGTTTTTTTGAATGAGTTCATTGCCGACACTAGTACAGTTTCAGTGCTGTGATTTGATCGAAATCCTGATTGAGACTCATGTAAGATTGAGTATTTGGTCAGGTATTCCGTGAGTTGTTTTGTCACAATGCCTTCCATCAGTTTTGTTGTGAGTGGGATAGAAGCGACTGGTCGGTAGTTGGTCTTCATTGTGCTTTTCTTGGCATCTTTTGGCAGTGGAGTGAGTAGGATGTTTCCATTTTCCGTGGGGAAGAGACCATTTATGAGTCTATAGTTTACTTGGTTCGTGTGGTCTTGCATGAATTGTTTGGGTGCGGATCTTATTAGGTTGGTAGGGCAGATATCAAGTTTGCATAGGTTTGGCATATTTTCTGAGCCAGTGTGTGAGTTCATTTAGTGAAATCAGGTCAAAATTGATCCATGATTGATCAGCTGGGTATTCCCCAGGATTTGGGTCTAAGCATTCAAGGATGCTTGTGTACTCAATAGTGTTGCTTGGTATCATGCGTCGGAGCTTTGTGATTTTTTCTTTGAAATAGCTCGCTAGGTTGGTTGCTGATGGGGTGTCTGTGCTGTTCGAGGTGACCCGTGTGGTGTTTAGGAGGTTATTTACAAGTGAAAAGAGTTTGTGCGTGTCCTTGTAGTTTGGTCCTATTATCATCTTGTAATGCGTTCTTTTGGTATGTCTGATTTTATATTTGTATTTTCTTTGCACCTGTTTCCACTCTTTGAGTGTGTGTTCATCTTTTTTTTTGCTCCAGGCCCTTTCTAGTCTTCTGACCTGTGTTTTTAGTTCTTTCAGTTCTTCGTTAAACCATGGGATTGAGTTGTTCCTATGTGAGGTTCTAGTTTGGAGCGGTGCTATTTTGTCTAACACTGTTTTGCATCTGTTGTCCCATTCTTATAGAAATTGGGGTGATTCTGTAGTTGTAGTCCATTCCTCGGTGTATATTTGTTGCCAGAATATTAGAGGGTCTATTTTGCCTCTCTTAGTGTAGGTTTTCTTTTCTTGTTTTTTCTCTTTTGTTTTCCAAAGGAGGGAGGTGATTGCCTTGTAATGATCTGACCATGGTGTGACTATCCATTTTGTATCCCTGAATATGAGGTTCGCTTCTGATGAAAATTTATGAGTTATGATATCTAGTGTGTGTCCTTTTTTGTGGGTGGGTTGCATGTTAGGCCAGTGGATCTCCCATAGTTGGAGGAATTTCTTGCATTCGTGTACGTTGTTTGCGTTGGTGTCTTCAAGATGGAGGTTTATGTCTCCTGCTATGAGGACATTCTGGGAAGACAGACAGGTATTTGATATGAAGTCTGTGAAGTGTATCTGTGCGTCTTGCCAGTTAGCCGGAGGTCTGTAGAATAGGATTATGTTTAGTTGATCTTGCAAGTTAGGGTGGGTGATTCTGACTGTGGCTATTTCGAGTTGGGGGAGGATCGATACAGCTGCTGTAGTAACTGTGAATTGGAATTTATAAATTATAGTTATACCTCCGCTTCTTTTTCCTTCTCTTGTCCAATGAGTGATTTTGTATCCTGGTGGACACAGCTCTAGGATTATTGGGTCTTTGGAGTCATGGATCCAAGTTTCATTGATGAGGAGGAAGTCAAGGTGATCTGCCGTAATCCAGTCGGTTATCGTTGTAGTTTTTTTGATTATTGATCTGGCGTTAGTGTATCCCATTTGTATTAATTGTTGTTGCTTCCTTGGATTCGGATTTGTGGTGATTTTTATCAATTGTCTGTTTTCTTGATGTGCGGGTTTGGTGTCTTCTTTTATTGTTCTTTGTTGGAGTCCATGGGTGTTAGGTTTGTTGTGGTCTTTGTTATTTTTTTGGGAGGGCATTGTGTTTATGTAAGTGATGTGTGATTTGTGAGTTGTGGGGTTGTTGTTGTCTGTGTTGTGGGTTATATATGCGTGTAAGAGTAGGGTGAGACAGTAGATAGTTAGGAGTGTTTTGCTGGGGTTCATATAAGCATTTAAGGCACTAAGCGATTTCTAGGCAAGTGTGTAGAATATACAGTACAATGTATGCAGTGTGTTCGCGGCACTGTATTTACAGCTGGGTCTGTAAAGACAGTGCGTTTTAAATAAGGCAGCAAAATTTAGTTCAAGGTAGATAGTACATTAACGCAAGGCAGCATCTAGTTCAATAAAGCAGTGTGCTTAGAGGTAGATTTCGTTTGCAGTATAGGAAAGGAAGAAAGAAAAAAAAAAAGTGGTGCAAGTCTCAATTGCAGTGGACACTGTATTCAGTCCAGATCTGCGGTGTCCACATCGTATCTATGAGCGGTGCGATCAGCACAAGGCATTTCAGTCTGGGCAGTGTATTCAGCATTGGTTCAATCCAATCTCACTTGCCTTAAGAAAAGCAAAGCAAAGAGCAGCATTTACATTTAAAGCATTACTTTGAGCTTGGAAGCAGTTCATGGTGATCTTACTTGGTTTACATTCAAAAGCAAAGCAAGAAGCAGAATTTACATTTAAACCATTACTGTGAGTGGTACATATTTCCATTTATCTTACAGTAAAGCCAGGTGGTTCATTTGCCTGATATTCAAAATGAAGCAAAGTGAAACAACTACATATAAATCAAAGCTGTGAGCCGTGCATGCGACTGTTTCCCTTTGCCTTATAATTAGAACAAAGCAGGTCAATTGCTTTGTATTTTAAAACAAAGCTAAGCAAAGCATTTGCATTCATTACAGGGAATATTGCTATCTCGGCAAAGCAGCTCATTTGCCTTCTATTTAAAGTATTTAAAATATTTAAAAGCATCTGCATTTAAATCATTGCAGAGAGAGTTCCAGTATTTCAGAGGAGAGCGTTGGGTTAGTCCCGGTCTGTTCCGGTCCGGTTGGAGGTTACCTTAGGCCAGCGATTGCTCCGTGTTGCAGGTCTGGCTCAATGTTCCTGGGTTCAGTCTGCGATACTCATGGGATTCAGTATCTGCGAGTGCTCAGAATCTGAACTGCATGGCCGCGTGGTCCACCGTGAGGGATGATCCGGCCTCCCTGCTCCGTTCCAGAGGGGCGGCAGTTGGTGGAAGGGTTAGGTTGGGCGATGTGATGTCCCGTTCTGGCGTAGAGGGTCGCAGTTGTCTTCCAGCGGTGTTCGGCGGCCCGCCTGTGGTAAGGTCGAGCTGATCGTCTCGGCGGTTCTTCGGTCCCTCAACACGTGGGCTCTAGCACACTTGGGTTCATTAAGGTAGGGAGGTGTTCGGCATCTCGTCCGTGCAGAGGGTTTGTGGAAAACCCTCCGCAGAGATTAGTGGTGACCGCAGTCGAGTTCTGATGCTCCGTTACGACTGCGGCTTGTGCTCCGCTATGATTTGCGTCGTTCTCGGGTGTTTAGTCCGGTGGTTTTCCTGGGCCTCTTAGCAATCCGAGGCCTGTGAGCGGATCTGTGATTCGGCAACGGGTCACTCAGGCTGCCCGGGGAAGCCGCAAGGTCACACGATCTGCTCAGGATCTAAACTATCATAGATCAGTTCTTTGAGTTGGGTCACCCGGGCCGTTTCAGCTGTTTTTGCTGAATTTTTTCTATCGGGTTCTCGGAGCCGGCTGCTCCGTGACCACTAGGTAGCGGCCATTTTAGAGTATTAGAGTAGAGTTTGAGTACTTAAACAGCAGACAGAAAAATCAGTTTAGAACTTTCTTTCTCTGTTCAAATCCAACACTTTTCACTTTCAACTCTCTTCACCTGTATTCAGGAATTAAAAGCTCACAGAAAAACTTACTTTCACACATTCATCGTTGTGCAGGCTAGAAGTCTGAGCCCTGTTTGAAGCTCCCACCGATCTCTTGTCATTCCAAAAGGAAGACTTCTTCTGGAATCTGGAATGCTGAAAGGAAGAATTACGGCCAGGCCTACAATAGCGAACCTCACGAAAGCGAGGTCTAGAAGAACCAGACTTAGAACCAGGCCTAGGCTTGTCCTCAGGAAGGCGCTGAGACTTAAGAGTCTCCCAAATCTTTAACTATCTTTTCCAGATCCTTGTCAAAAAGCAACTTTCCATGAAAGGGAAGCCTCGTGAGATGCTGTTTAGAATCCATATCAGCAGCCCAGTGGCGCAACCAAAGCAAACATTGAGCCGAAACCGCCTGCGCCATCTGCTTAGCTAAAGCCCTGACCAGGTCATAGAGAGCATCCACTAAATAGGCGAGTCCCGACGCCATAGGAGTATTAGACATGGCCCCCGAAGCTGACTCCTGATCTTGCTCTAGGCTCTGCTGAAACCTGGAAAGGCAAGCTCTGGCCGCATAAGAACTACAAATAGAAGCCTGCAAGGCCAACGCAGCCACCTCAAACGACCGCTTAAGAGGCTTCAAGATGCCCATCTTGCATGTCCTTAAGGGTGACCCCCCCCCTTCTACTGGGGAGGGTTGTCTTTTTAGTGACCGCCATCACCAAAGCGTCCACCTTAGGCAAAGAAAAGGCCTCCAAGGAAGCAGAAGCCACCAGATAGAACCGAGTCATGGCCCTCATGACTTTTAAGGCACTCTCAGGGTCAGACCACTGAGCTGAAATAAGTTCCTGAATAGACTCATGCATCGGGAAAGCGCTAGGTTTCCTCGTGCTTGCCATCTTCGGGTTAACAGACGTTGCGGAAAAATCCTCAGGGTCCGAGATATTAACCGCTGCTAATGCTTCGGAGATAAGGGTAGGCAGCTCCTCACAATGGAAGATCCAAACCACAGTTGGATCATCCTGCTCTCCCAGCAGAGGCTCGCCCTCCTCCAAATCTTCTAGCTGAGAGGGTCTAGCAGATTCTCCAGACCCCAGCACCACCGAAGGGGGAGATGAAACAGGCCCAATAGACCCCCTTCTCAGGGAAAGAGGATACACATCTGCGCTTAGCAGCTAAGTCCTCCGTGCACAAGTTAAGCCCAAAATCCCCCTGAGGAGGAAGGGTCTGCCTGGATTCTGAATAGGGCAAAGGAAAGGGAGAAGGTCCCGCAGGCATACCTTTCTTGAGTAAATAAGCCTGGTGCAGCAAGAGAAATCAGGGGAAGTCCATCTCAATCCCAGAAGGTCGTACCGCAACAAAAAGAGGACCAGAAGCCACCCCAGCACTGTTGCCTCCCGCACCCGCCGAACAGGGAAGGAGAGGAGAATCAGGGGAAAAGAAAAGCGTGGGTTCCAAAGGTGCTTCTGATGCCACCACAGACCCGCAGACCACATGGTTCAAAGCTCAGAAAGGTTCCCCACCAGCTCAACAGCTTCCCCCGCCGCCTCCAAGCAGCATGCCACGCAGACTCCCAGTGCAGGACGAGAGCCGCAATGGGAACATCTTTTTACCGCTTCCGCTGCCATAGGGAAAAAATAAGCGCTCGCCGGTCCCGCCACTCCGACCACAGAAAAGGGAGTGTAATGTACTCACCAGCACTGTAAGGAAGGCAGACCAGCGGCGGTCACTCGCCGAGGGAACCCAAAAAGTGCTCCCATCCTCCCCCCCCCCCCCCATTTTTTTTTAATAGCAACCAGAAAACCAAGGGAGCCGGCTCCACAGAGCCTGAAAATAATTTTGTTTCACTCTTGTTTTAAGTTTGATTCAGCTGGTAGTTGCATTTATTGCATTTGTATCCCACGTTTTCCCACCTCTTTGCAGGCTCAATGTGGCTTACAATACATCAAGGATAATGGAAGAAAGAAGAGAATAGACTGTAAGATAACAGTAGGCATTATTAAACATTTCTGGATATATGTGGGGAGTTTCCCATGTGTTGATCTCTGTGGTATATCTTGTCAAAGAGATGGGTCTTCAGTTGTTTTCGGAAGTTAGTCAGTTCATAGATCGCTTTTAGGTTGCGTGGCAATGCGTTCCAGAATTGTGTGCTCATATAGGAGAAGGTTGATGCGTGCATTAATTTGTATTTTAGACCTTTACAGTTGGGGAAATGGAGATTAAGGAATGTGTGAGACGATTTTTTAGCATTCCTGGGTGGTAGGTCTATCAGGCCTGACATGTAGGCTGGGGCATCACCATGGATGATTTTGTGAACTAGGGTACATACTTTAAACGTGATACGTTCTTTGAGTGGGAGCCAGTGTAGCTTCTCTCATAGGGGTTTTGCACTTTCGTATTTTGGTTTTCCGAATATGAGTCTGGCTGCCATGTTCTGGGCTGTTTGGAGTTTTTTTGAGTATATGCTCTTTGCAGCCTGCGTAGAGTGAGTTGCAGTAGTCAAGATGACTGAGTACTAATGACTGTACCAGATTACGAAAGATGGTCCTCGGGAAGAATGGTCTTACTCTTTTTAATTTCCACATTGAATGGAACATCTTTTTGGTTGTGTTTTTCGCGTGATTTTCAAGTGTTAAATTCCGATCAATGGTTACTCCAAGGATTTTTAGGGTTTCTGAGATTGGTAGGTTTAGTTTTGGTGTATTGATGGTGGTATATTTGTTCTTATTGTATTAAGAGGTGAGTATTAGGCATTGGGTTTTTTCTGCATTAAATTTTAGCTGAAATGCATCTGCCCAGGAGTGCATGATGTGTAGACTTTGGTTGATTTCATTGGAAATTTCTTTTAAGTCTTGTTTGAATGGGATGTAGATCATTACATCATCAGCGTATATGTATGGGTTGAGGTTTTGGTTTGATAGTAGCTTGGCCAAGGGTATCATCATTAGGTTGAATATGGTCGGTGAAAGAGGGGGATCCCCGTGGGACTCCACATTCAGGTGTCCATGTGGCTGATGTAGTCAAATTTGATGTCACTTGATATGAGCGTGTGGTAAGGAATCCCTTAAACCAATTAAAAACGTTGCCTCCGATACCAAAGTATTCAAGGATGTGTAGTAGAATTCCGTGATCGACCATGTCGAAGGCGCTAGACATATCGAATTGTAGAAGTAGTATATTCTTGCTGGTTGCAATCATTTGTTTGAATTTAGTCATGAGCGTAACTAGTACTGTTTCAGTGCTGTGATTAGAACGAAATCCTGACTGGGAGTCGTGTAATATTGAGAACTTGTTTAGATAGTCTGTGAGTTGTTCGGTCACTATCCCTTCTGTTATTTTGGTTATTATGGGAATGGATGCTACTGGTCTGTAGTTGGTTAGTTCCTCGCATTTTTCTTTGCATCTTTGGGTATAGGGGTAAGTAGAATGTTTCCTTTCTCCTTTGGGAAGAGTCCATTTTGTAGCATGAAATTCACATGTATCGTTAGGTCTGTTATAAATTGTTGAGGGGCCAATTTCATGAGGTTATTTGGGCAGTATCTAGTTTACAGTGAGATTTGGCAAATCTTTTAAGCGTTTAGGCAGCCAGATGCCCCCACACTCAACTGACCCAGGAGTTCCCCAAGAATCCAGGAGCTGGAAAGAATCCGTCCACCAGCTGCTGGAGATAAAGATATACTGAGGAGATAAGGAGCTGGCCCTGTTTTCAGTGTTCTCTATGTCCACTGCTTGTAGGCAGATAGAACCCACAAGTTCCTGGATTCATTTGCTGCCGATGCTAAAGGAAAAGACAGCTGAGGGGAGCTATGATAGAGGTCTATAAAATAATGAGTGGAGTGGATCGGACATAAATTGCATGTTTACTCTTTCCAAAAATACTAAAACTAGGGGTCATATAATGAAGCTACAAAGTAGTAAATTTAAAACAGAGAAAAATTTCTTTACGCAACATGTAATTAACTTTGGAATTCATTTCCAGAGAATGTAGTGAAAGCAGTTAGCTTAGCAGAGTTTGTAAAAAAAGGGTTGGATAATTTTAGAACATAAAAGAGTCCATAAGCCATTATTAAAATACACTTGGGGAAATTCCACTGCTTATTTCTAGGATAAGTAGCATAAAATGTACTATACTGTTTTTTAGAACTTGCCAGTTACTTGTAACTTCAACTAACCACTGTTGGAAAGAGGATGCTGGGCTTTATGAACCTTCGGTCTGTCCCAGTATGGCAATACGTATGTATAATAGCACTAATTTCCAGGAGTCGCACAAGATGGGCCTACCTAAGAAAGGCTGCACCAAAGACATTGTGTTGGGCACTAGAACATCAATACATCTATTGGAAAACTAAAGCTATGGTCTAGGCCCTGAAAATGGCAAAGACAAATCAAGATCAGGTATAATGTACTATCACATCATACCTTATGATATGACTATCTTGTTGGGCAGACTGGATAGACCGTACAGGTCTTTACCTGCTGTCATCTACTATGTTACAATAGAGCTCATTTTCAAAGCACTTACACTTACAAATTCCAAAGGTTACTATGGAACTTTGTATGTCCAAGTGCTTTAGAAATACGCCTCCATGTTTTACTTTTTCTTCTATTCTACCTACACCAATACTAGTTCAAAGCGTACTCCAAAAGACAGACCAGAGACATTAATTCTGGGACATACAGGAATACAATGAATTTACATCCACACAACTAAGATAACAGCAGCGATTAGATTTAAAAGCAAATATTTTGAAGACAAAATTGCCTTAATCAATTTGTGAATTATGCATTTGCACCACAAATTCCATACCTTAACTGCACAATAGGAAAATAGCATGGAAAAAGCTCTTACAGGATGAAAGCATTCATTTTTAATTGGTTGCAAGTCCTGAATTTAGAATAGAAAAATGTAATGAGTTCATATAAATAGGGTGGAGCTAGTCCAAGGATGATTTTAAATATAAAAATATAATTACCTGAAACTCTCTCAAACTTGTTCAATGAACAAATTAATTGCAAAGCAGTATTTTGCATAGTATGAAGTTTCCTTAACACATTTTGAACAGCCCAAATAGATGATATTGCAGTAATCTAATTTTGACAAGATTAATGCCAGATGAAAATATCTACAAATCCTTGTAAGATTACGTATTAACCAAAAACAACTTTTTAAAAGAAGATTTACCTGCAACTCCATTGTTAACTTATCTAATATGATACCCAGAATCTTCTATGAAGATTCTACCTTATAAGACATATCACACTGGTAAACGGCACTTTTGTTACTAAGAATGTGAATGGTGTTCTTAGCTAAGTCATGGGTGCTGAATTCGAAAATGAAATCAGTTTTTGCCTATCGGGCTCAGTTTTCTTGTGACACGCTACCCTTTTTATAAAAATCCTTGAAAACGTTGCATTTTGGTACCCTGCTGTGCAGGGCCGCCGAGAGGGGGGGGGGGCCCGGCACCAGTCCCACCCGCCCTCTGTCTGCCACCAGGCCGGCCCCCTGTATTTAAATCACCGCGCGGTGCGACCCTCTCACCTCCCTGAGGCGGAACTCCTCCCTTCGGGTCTCCTTCCCTCCCTGTATCCCGCCCTCCGGGGAGCAGCAGCAGCGGCGACCTCGGAGGGGGGAGGGGAGCGGCGACCTCGGGGCGGGGCGAGGCGGCCTTGTCCCGGGCCCGGCCAAGTTTCTCAGCGACCCTGCTGCTGTGGATTAATTTAATTCAGCAGTTGTAATTGTTGGAAAAACAATTGAAATATACTAGGAATTATAATACAAAACCCTTAGTTTAAATCCACCACCAGGAAATAAGGGAGGTTTGGCAACATTGCCCATGAGTCATGCTCGAACATGTTCAAGCACATTCTGTTGCGTCAGTTGCCACCTGTATCTCAGCATTGAGAGTTCAGTCAACAATTGCTGTTGGAAGTGACTGCTTGTAGTTCTACGTTTGTGAAGGTTTGTGTTTTGTGTCATTTCAGAAGAAATGCCTCGTACCTGTGCAAATAGCCCAAATTCTTTTGTTATATCTGTGGAGAGTTTACTCTGAAATCGCAAAAATGAAAACTTAATCCTCTTGTAAAAAAGTGCTACGAACTATATTTCGGGTGTAAGGTTGGTGAACAGGACAGCAAATGGGCTCCCCACATTTGCTGTTTGATGTGTGTTACACTCTTGACAGGCTGGTTTAAAAGGAAGACGTCACATGCCCTTTGCTGTTCCCATGATTTGGAGGGAACCAACGGATCACACAACAGACTGTTATTTCTGTCTGACAAAAATAGCAGGAATCACCTCGAAAACAAGGAAAACTGTGCAATATCCTAACTTACCATCTGCTATAAGACCTGTATGTCACAGTGAAGAATTGCCAGTACCAGAGCCTCCTGAAAATTTGATAGTGAGTGAAGATGAATAATGACGAACATGCAGAAGACAGAGAAGGGGATATGCATACCGACCCATCATTTCAGGACCTCTGTGAATCAAATGTGCCCCACTTTTTGACACAAGGGGATCTCAACGATCTTGTTCGTGATTTAAATTTGTTGAAGCAACAGGCTGAGCTTTTAGGTTCGAAATTAAAAGGATGGAATCTTCTTTCTTGTGATACAAAAGTGAGTTTTTTTCGTGACCGACATGCTATTTTTTCTGAATATTTCTCCGTTATAACGGTTCCACCAGGACATTTCTCAAATGGAAAAGCGTTATCAAAGCAAATGGAATGCCGCAATCATAGGCGCCCCGTATAAGAGGCTTGGGGAGGCTAAGCCTCCCCAGCCCAATCGTCGACTTCCGCTTGTGGTGCAGCCCACCCTCCCGCCCCGTGCATTTTCATCTTTTATTTCCGTGGCAGCAACGTCAATGAAGAAAAAGACTACAGGCTCGCCGCCAGCTTCTCCCTTCTCTCTGCACACAGTGTCCCGCTCTCGCGGAAACAGGAAATGCATCACCGCAGAAGGTGGACACTGTGTGCAGAGAGAAGGGAGAAGCTGGCGGCGAGCCTGTAGTCTTTTTCTTCATTGACGTCGCTGCCACGGAGCGTATGGAGGTAAGCTCCGCCCCCTTTAGCCTCCCCAAACAGTTGGGCTACCGACCGTCTATGGCCACAATGTTGTCTGACTACTGCTGGACCTTACGGAGACGTTCCCGAGGCAAAGTACCACAGGAAATCTTTTTAGGTATGTTTCTTCACTTCTCTTTACACTTATGTTGCTTATATCTTTGATTTCTTTGTGAACCGCCAGTTTTTTTGGAACTCTTGTAGCAGAAGCGTGTCATTTTGCCAGATACATATAATAGCTACATACGCCGACACAAGCATTTACAACCACCATTATCACATGAAAACTGAGGCTGATACAGAAATTCTGAAATGAGATCTGGATTCAGGAAAGAATTATCTTCCAGAAAATGTATGTTTTGTTCTTGTTACAGAAAAAAAGTTTATTTTTGTAGACCAGTGTTATATACCACAAACAGAGAACTGAATCTTCTGTAGCCCCAATAAGAAGAAATTTTGTTAGTAGCCATACTGGGTCAGACCAATGTCCATCTAGCCCAGTATCCTGCTTCCAACAGTGGCCAATTCAGGTCACAAGTACCTGGCAGAAACCCAAATAATAGCAAGATTCCATCCTACCAATCTAGGGCAAGCAGTGACTTCCCTCATGTCTATGGACGTTTCCTCCAGGAACTTATCCAAAAGTTTTTAAACCCACATCCTCTAACCACTGTTACCACATCCTCCAGCAATGAGCTCCAGAACTTAATTCATTGAGTGAAATATGTCCTCCCTATTTGATTTAAAAGCATTTCCATGTAACTTCATTGACTATCCCCCCCGTCTTTGTACTTTTTGAAAAGAGTAAACAAATTGATTCCATTCTATTTGTTCTACACTCCTCTTAGCCATCTCTTTTAAAAGCTGAAGAGCCCCGTCCCCTTTATAATTTTTGGTAGCTCTTCTTTGAACTTTTTCTAATTCAGTTATATCTTTTTTTGATATACAGTGACTAGAATTGAACACAATAATCAAAGGTAAGGCTGCACCATGGAGCGATACAGAGGCATTATAGCATTTGTTTTTTTGGCCGCCACCGCACGCTGGGTAGAAGATTTCAGCGTATCGTCTAGAAAGACACCTAGATCCATTTTCTTGGGTGCTGACTCCCAAGGTGGACCCTAGCATCAGGTAACTACAATTCAATTCAAGCTTCTCCTCCTTACCTACAAAAGCACCCGGTCTGCGGCTCCTCACTACTTCTCTACCCTCATCTCCCCATATGTCCCCGCCCGTAACCTCCGCTCACAGGACAAATCCCTCCTGTCAGTTCCCTTCTCCACCACCGCCAACTCCAGGCTCCGCTCATTCTGCCTTGCCTCACCCTTTGCCTGGAACAATCTTCCTCAACCCCTACGCCAAGCTCCCTCCCTACCCATTTTCAAATCTCTGCTTAAAACTCACCTCTTCAATGCCACGTTCGGCACCTAACCTCTCATGAAATATAGTATTATCTACCAGACGGACTCTACACTTGTCTTTAGATTGTACACCTGTCCTTCCATGTTAAATTGTACAGCGCTGCGTAACCCTAGTAGCGCTTTAGAAATGTTAAGTAGTAGTAGTAGTAGTAACTATGGTTCATATTATTCTTCCCAATGTGCATCACCTTGCTTTTGTCTACATTAGATTTCATCTTTCATTTGGATGACCAGTCTTCCAATTTTCTAAGCTCTCCCTACAATTTTTCCACAGTCTGCATGTGTTTAACAACTTTGAATAATTTTGTGTCATCCGCAATTTAATCACCTCATTTGTCATTCCGATTTCCAGAAAATAGCACCAGTCCCAGTACAGATCCCTGTGGCACTCCACTATTCACCCTTCTCCACTAAAAAGAAGACCATTTAACCCAACCCTCTGTTTTCTGTCCAATAACCAATTCTTAATCCACAACAGAACATTGCCTCCTATTCCATTACTCTTTAATTTTCTCAGGAGTCCCTCATTAGGAAAAGCTTTCTGAAAATCTAGATGCACTACATCAACTGGATCACCTTTATTGACATGTTTATTCACACCTTCAAAGAAATGAAGCAAATTGGTGAGGCAAGGCTTCCCTTGGCTGAATCCATGCAGACGCTGTCCCATTAAACCATGTTTATCAAATCCATACTCTGTCCAATGTGTTTTGTAATTTTATTCTTTATAATAGTTTCCACTGATGTCAGGTTTACCATTCTGTAATTTCCTGATCACCCCTGGCACCCTTTTTAAAAATTGGCATTTCATTGGCTACCTTCCAGTCTTCAGGTACTAAAGACAATTTTATCAGGTTATCACTATTCAATTTGAAATGAGTGTTAGCCATCCAAGATGCTTGACCTAATCTCTAATATATCAGAAAAAGTTGGAATTAACACAGTATCGTCAGCATATATAAACACCAGATTAGTACAGACTGTCAGTGCTAGTTCAATACTCCATCTCTTGCACACATGATGAACGCAGATAAACCCTCACCAAATCTAGAATAACTACAGACTTTCACTAACTCTGTCCTCTCCTCCTTTCAGGTGGCCACAAAGCAGATCAGAAGACAGAAACAAATCTTTATTGGAGAAATACAAACCAAAGCAATGCCCGACACAGGCCACGTTTCACCTACAAAGGGACTGCATCAAGAGCTATGTGGTGTATATACAGCTCTTCAAAAATATATCATTAACCTCTTGGTCAAGGCACCATAACAAATGAAAAACTTGCAGTGTGACTATACATCAATACGCTCTCCAGGAGATAGCAGCATGGTCACAAATGAACAGCAGTGTTTTTCCAGTGACAAGTCTGCAAAGGTAAAATTATGTATCATACCTGATAATTTTCTTTCCATTAATCATAGCTGATCAATCCATAGACTGGTGGGTTGTGTCCATCTACCAGCAGGTGGAGATAGAGAGCAATCCTTTTGCCTCCCTATATGTGGTCATGTGCTGCCGGAAACTCCTCAGTATGTCGATATCCAAGCTCCATCCGCAGGACTCAGCACTTAGAGAATTACACCCACAAAGGGACACTCTGCCCAGCTCACCACCGCCGAAACGGGGGAGGGGAATTAACCCAGCTCATCCCCACACAAGTGGGGGAGGGGAATCCGTCCAGCTCATCCCCGCGGAGCGGGGGAGGGACACCACACCCGCCGATGCGGGGGGGATCTGGCGTATCCTGCAACCGCAACTGCGGGAGGAGCTGACTGACCCTAACACCGCCGAAGCGGGAGGGATACAAAGCTGCCCTACTGCCGCACGAAGCGGGAGGGAACGCCGGCAGAATTTAAGTCTCAATCCAGCCCCGTAAAACGGAGGGGAGAGGAATGCAGCATTTCACTGTAACACAAATTCGTCTCAACTCTTGAAGAATTCATTGAAAAACTTGAACACGAAGTCCTCCTGAACAGGAATTGAAGACTAAACTTGAACCTGAAATGCAACCAGAATATAAACTACAATTCAATTCAAGCTTCTCCTCCTTACCTACAAATGCACCCGGTCTGCGGCTCCTCACTACCTCTCTACCCTCATCTCCCCCTATGTCCCCGCCCGTAACCTCCGCTCACAGGACAAATCCCTCCTGTCAGTTCCCTTCTCCACCTGGTCTGGGAGGGACTATGGATTGATCAGCTATGATTAATGGAAAGAAAATTATCAGGTATGATACATAATTTTACCTTCCATATCATCATGCTGATCAATCCATAGACTGGTGGGATGTACCGAAGCAGTACCCACCCAGGGCGGGACATTGAAATCCCTGACCGCAACACTGAAGCTCCAAACCGGGCCTCTGCCCGAGCAGCCACAGCCAAGCGGTAATGCCTGGAGAAGGTATGGGCCGATGCCCAAGTTGCCGCCTTGCAAATCTCTTCCAAGGAGACGGACCTGGCCTCTGCCATCGAGGCCGCCTGAGCTCTAGTGGAGTGAGCCTTCAGCTGGATAGGCGGCACCTTCCCCGCGGCCACATAAGCCGCTGCAATGGCTTCCTTGACCCATCTTGCCACTGTAGGCTTAGCAGCCTGCAGACCCTTACGAGGACCTGCAAACAGGACAAACAGATGATCCGATTTCCGGAAATCATTGGTCACTTCCAAGTATCTGATGATGTCTCGTCTCACATCCAGATATTTGAGAGCAGAGTATTCCTCTGGGTAGTCCTCCCTACGAAAGGAAGGGAGACAGAGCTGCTGATTCACATGGAAGCGAGAAACAATCTTGGGCAGGAAGGAAGGCACTGTGCGAATAGTCACTCCTGCCTCAGTGAACTGCAGAAAGGGCTCTCGACATGAAAGCACCTGGAGCTCGGAAACTCTTCTGGCTGAAGTGATAGCCACCAAAAAGACTGCTTTCAACGTCAGGTCTTTCAGAGATGCCCTCGACAAGGGTTCAAAAGGCGGCTTCTGCAAGGCTCTTAGCACCAGGTTGAGATTCCACGCAGGCACCACTGAGTGCAGAGGAGGGCGCAGGTGATTAACTCCCTTGAGAAAGCGCACCACATCTGGCTGCGAAGCCAGGGATGCACCCTTCAGGCGGCCCCTGAAGCAAGCCAGAGCCGCTACCTGGACTTTAAGGGAACTGAGCGACAGGCCTTTCTCCAGACCTTCTTGCAGGAACGCCAACACTGAAGAAATTGGAGCAGTGAAGGGAGAAAGTGAGCCTGCTTCACACCACGCTGCAAAGGTACGCCAAACCCTGGCGTAAGCAGTAGAAGTAGAGCACTTCCTCGCTCTCAGCATAGTGGCGATGACCTTGTCTGAGAAGCCCTTCTTTCTCAGACGCTGCCGCTCAATAGCCAGGCCGTAAGACCAAAGGGGGAGGGATCCTCCATCACCACGGGACCCTGATGTAACAGGCCCTGCTCCACTGGCAGCCGCAGAGGATCGTCGACTGAGAGCCTGATGAAGTCTGCATACCAGGGACGTCTGGGCCAGTCCGGACCCACCAGGATTATCCGGCCCGGATGCTTTGCCACCCGGTCTAGCACCCTGCCCAACATGGGCCAGGGCGGGAACACATAGAGAAGCTCTTGTGTCGGCCACTGTTGGAGAAGAGCATCTACTCCCAGGGATCGAGGGTCCCATCCTCTACTGAAAAAGCGCGGCACTTGGCTATTGGCCGATGACGCCATCAGATCTAGGCTCGGCTGGCCCCAGCGCTTCGTGATGTCCAAGAACACCTGAGCAGATAGCTGCCACTCTCCGGGCTCCAAGGTATGGCGACTGAGAAAGTCCGCCTTGACATTCATGACTCCAGCAATGTGGGCCGCTGACAGCTGTTCCAGGTTCACTTCCGCCCACTGGCATAGATTCATGGCCTCCTTGGCTAGAGGGGCGCTCTTGGTACCTCCCTGGCGGTTGACATAGGCCACAGCCGTGGCATTGTCCGACAGGACCCGTACTGGCTTCAACGCCAGTACCGGGATGAACTCCAAAAGCGCCAACCGAATGGCTCTGAGTTCCAGGAGGTTGATAGACCACTTTGCCTCTGCAGGAGACCAGAGCCCCTGCGCTGTCCTTCCCAAGCAGTGGGCTCCCCAGCCCGACAAAGAGGCGTCCGTCGTGACGACAATCCACTCCGGGGTCACCAGAGGCATTCCTGCAGACAACTTGTCTGTCTGCATCCACCAGCTCAGCGCCTTGCGCACTGCTGGGTCCAAGGGAAGGTGCACAGCATAATCCTCCGACATCGGAGTCCAGCGCTGCAGCAGAGAGTGTTGTAGTGGTCTCATATGAGCCCTGGCCCAGGGCACTACTTCCATCGTGGCCGTCATAGAGCCCAACAGCTGCACATAGTCCCAAGCCCGAAGAGGAGAGGCTACTAGGAACTGGTCCACCTGAGCCTGAAGCTTGACAATCCGATTGTCTGGCAGGAACACTCTGCCCACTTGGGTGTCGAATCGAACTCCCAGATACTCCAGGGACTGAGTCGGGCGCAGCTGGCTCTTCTCCCAGTTGATGATCCACCCCAGGGAGCTCAAAAGAGCAACCACCCGGTCCACAGCTTTGCCGCACTCTGCATAAGAGGGGGCTCGGATCAACCAGTCGTCCAGATAAGGATGGACTTGTACTCCTTCCTTTCGCAGGAAGGCCGCGATGACCACCATTACTTTGGAGAAGGTCCGCGGAGCAGTAGCCAACCCGAAAGGGAGGGCTCTGAACTGGAAGTGTCGGCCCAGGACTGCAAAACGCAGAAAGCGTTGATGAGGAGGCCAGATGGGAATATGCAGGTACGCTTCCTTGATGTCCAAGGAAGCCAAGAACTCTCCTGCCTTCACTGCCGCTATAACAGAGCGGAGAGTCTCCATGCGAAAGTGCCGCACTTTCAAGGCCCGATTGACCCCTTTGAGGTTGAGGATAGGCCGGACAGAACCTCCTTTCTTTGGTACCACAAAGTAAATGGAGTAACGTCCCTTGCCAATCTGATTTTCTGGCACCGGAACGACCGCACCCAGGCGTATCAGGTTGTCCAAGGTCTGCTGCACTGCCACAGCTTTGACCGGAGACTTGCAGGGAGAGAGTACAAACCAGTCTCTTAAGGGTCGGCAGAACTCTAACTTGTAGCCGTCTCTGATGACTTCCAGCACCCAAGCGTCTGAAGTTACTCTGGTCCACTCGCCCAGAAACGAGGACAGGCGTCCTCCAATCTGCACTGGGCCATGGACCAGGACCCCGTCATTGGGTACGAGACCCTGGGGGAGGACCGGAGGGCGTACCTCCGGGACGGCGGTCTCTGCGAAAGGAATGCTGCTTGGGGGAGAAGTTCCTTTTGAAGGAAGAGGGGGCAGAGGAGCCCAACTTGCCCGGGCGGTACCGACGGGCTTCCTGAAACCATCCTCTGGAGATACCGGGGCGAGCACTGGCCCGAGCCCTGACCTCCGGTAACCTCTTGCCCTTAGACGTGCCGAGATCGGTCACGATTTTGTCCAGCTCGACCCCAAAGAGCAGCTTGCCTTTAAAAGGCAACTTAGCCAGGCGGGACCTAGAGGCGTGGTGCGCAGACCAATGTTTCAGCCAAAGCCAGCGCCGCGCAGAGACTGTCTGAGCCATGCCTTTAGCCGAGGCTCTCAAGACATCATACAGTAAGTCTGCCAAATAAGCCAAGCCCGATTCCAGGGCCGGCCAGTCAGCCCTCAAGGAAGGATCCGAGGGGGAAGCCCGCTGCACCATCGTCAGGCACGCCCTGGCCACATAGGAGCTGCAAACTGAGGCCTGCAAACTTAAGGCAGCCGCCTCGGACGACCTTAAAGCCACTTCCAATCTTCTGTCTTGGGCGTCCTTTAGTGCCATGCCACCTTCCACCGGCAACGCCGTTTTCTTAGTCACCGCAGTGATTAAAGAATCCACGGTAGGCCAAATAAAGGCCTGACGTTCACTTTCAGGCACAGAATAGAGGCGGGACATAGCCCTAGCCACTTTGAGGCTCGCTTCCGGGAAATCCCATTGAGCCGAAATTAAGGTGTGCATGGCATCATGCACATGGAAGGTTCTAGTCGGGCGCTTCGTCCCCAGCATAATGGCAGAGCCAACAGGGGCTGAGGGAGAGACGTCCTCTGGTGAGGAAATCTTCAAAATGCTCATGGCCTGCAGTAACAGGTTGGGCAAATCCTCTGAGCGAAAGATCCGCGCTGCAGAGGGGTCATCCGCTCCATCCGAGCGGGAATCCGTCTCCTCCAGGGAATCCCCAAAGGACCGTTGGGAGAACTCAGATACGCTGCCCTCATCTACATCAGAGGAAACAGCGTCCTCTAAGGCCTGGGAATCCACCCGAGGGCGTTTACTTCCGGGGGCCTCCATCCCGTTATCGGACAAGGGAGAAGGGGCAGCGTTTTCCATAAGGAAGGCCTGATGCAGCAGCAAAATAAACTCGGGGGAGAAACCCCCCAGACTGTGTATTTCAGCAGCCTGGGCCACAGCCCTAGACGCACCCTCAACCGGCGCTCGCAAGAGCGGGGGGAGCAACATGCTGCGCATCCAAGATGGCGTCCGGCGCGACACTCCGCGAAGGAGCCGCGCGGGAAGAACGGCGCTTAATTTTAGCCGCTTTTTTGCCGTCGCCCAAATCAAGGGCGGCCATGGCATGAACGTCTCCCAGCTCAAGGGTGGCCCAAGAAGAAGCCGTCCGAGCAGAGTGGCCGGCCAAGATGGCGGAGGCGAGCAGCGGGGGATGGGCGTTTATGGCGGGAAAAACCGCCGCGCCGGAGGAAGACCCGGGACACTGACCGGCCTCCAAACTGACACCCAACAAGGGCGAATCAGACTTTAAAACCCCCGCATCCCCGCTAGAAGCGCACACGCGGTCCGGGGAGCGATTCTTCGCGCCCTCCGATGCCATAGGCCACGCGGAGATCAATCGAGGAACCCCCTGCCCGCTATAAAAAGGTAAAAATTACCTGCTTCTCGCTCCGAGCTGTAACGACCTGGTGTCCCAGTGAGTAGCTGCAATAAACGTTTAAATAAACGTCAAAATAAACGCCCTTAAGGACGTCCAAAATTTTTTTTTTTTTTTAACGGAGCCAGCGGGAGGGGGGAGAAAAGGAGGGACCTGGCGCCACCAGGTTTGCACTTGCTCAAGAAGAGCCCTCAACCCCAGGCACTCAACAAAACCTAAAAATTAGGCTTGGAGGCCTAGCCAGAGCTGCTGCAGTGTGTGACCACCACCTGCTGAGATAGAGAACATACTGAGGAGTTTCCGGCAGCACATGACCACATATAGGGAGGCAAAAGGATTGCTCTCTATCTCCACCTGCTGGTAGATGGACACAACCCACCAGTCTATGGATTGATCAGCATGATGATATGGAAGGTAAACAGTTGGAATATAGTTGCTGTCAGTCACAGAGGGCATATTGAGACAGCACTGCAATTAAGGGAAGCACTACACTGTCATGCATTGGTGTTAAAATCGAGCACCAGCCCACCAACTCTGAGACCACGGGAAGAAGTTGAAATGTTTCTTGCTTCAACCTCCACGAACTGTGTTGAGGGAGCATGGCAAGCATTTGTGTCTTGAGGAGTGGCAGTCACTACCTGTTAAAAGTCAACTCTGCAGATAGTATTCAGACATGGACCACAACAACTAAGCAACAGTACCTGGCAAGCACTTTGATTCAGGGAAGAGCAAGCTGTGGTGCTAGAACTGAGCACCAGGGCTTCATAACAGAATTTCAAAGAGTCTATATATAAAAAAAAACACAGCACAGGGTTTTAGGAGGAAAAGAGATAAAGCAGACAGAGGGGCAACAGCGGTTGCTGGGGAAGGAGCATTCACCGATGCCCAGAGAGTTTTCAAATCTTTCTGGGCTTTGGGATAGAGAGTCCAGGCTGTAAGAATCGGAATGTTGTCAGCTCATGTATGTGGCTGATTATACTACACAGCTGTTCTAACCCCTAGGCTACACATCATATGCTACCTGCCTGTATGCTTTTTGTGGTTGATTATATCCTGCCTGTCCATGGAGAAATGGCAATTATATCTAGAGAGAATAAAAAAAAATGTTTTTATATCAGTGAACCACACTGTACTTTAGATCAATTAACCAATTTCATATTCTTGTATGCCTGTATAATATGATGCAAAACAACAGCTCATGCAGTAAGGGGCTCAAGTGTAGAAATTGGTTTCTTTTTGCATTTATCAAAAGCTAACAGCAACATGAAGCTGCCTCAGCCCTTCAGAAAACATTACAAAGGGGGAAAAAAAATCAGAAAGGGTGAAAAATTCTTAACTTTATTGCTCCTGCGGCTCAGGATATGGGTTGCTGTGCTCTGAGAAATGACATCTGTGCAAAACTTGCCCCAATTCTTCATAGTACCGTTACAGTAACTTACATGTCACACAATGTGGCCTTTAACATAAATCTATATAAACATTTCAAACTTTTAACAGAGTCCAGCTGCTAGGCTTTTCTAATTTATATTAAAAACCACAATAAAATGGGTTGCATATCCATATACAGCCCTGCACAATGTGCATGACGCACACTGCCCTTTTAATACTGTGTGTTGAAGCCATAAGCAGATGGTACTGAAAGGCAGTGCATCAATTGAGCAACCCTGACAGATTCTATTCTCTTTATCAGTTATTAGAAGCAGTCCAAGAGTGGCCAGAGCCTTGCAAAATGTATTTCAAACCCTTAACCGTTTCAGTGGCCACTGCTTCTTAGTTCTCAATTTTTTCCCTTCAATACTGAGGCTGTTTCACCCCTCCCTTAATCTTCTGCTTTACAAAGGATTGCCCATTGCCTCAATGGCTGTGTAAAATCACACACAAGCCTCCCTCCCATTACGCCAAACTAAAGGTATATGATATATATGTATCTCAACTCCGCTCCAGCCTCTCCTCTAATATTGGTCCCATGGGAGGTGGAACCATTGCCTCTCATTCCCTTCCCACCCTAGAATACAAGTGTGGCAGATACCAAAATATTCAGAACTGGCAATAATCCATGAAAGCCTATTTTCTTTGTTCCTGCTCGGCCAGAGTTGATGAGTGAGTTTCACAAGACTCACTTCTACTGCTTAGGTAGGATTAAATAGGAGCTTCCCTCATATATACAGGCCAATAATGAGTGTTTCACAAGCAGTAGCAGGGAAGACCCATCAAATTTGTGTTGGCCTAGATACTTGAGGGGATATACTAAGATGAAAGTTTAGCAAAGTCAAGATATCAACTCATCACTTCTTGGGACAGAAAGGTAGCATGAAGTCCAGGCACTTAAGAGATGACACAGCACTTTTGACAGCAGGGACAACACTTGCAACAGCAACATGCTGCATTGACTTCCAGATCCTTAGAGTCCTTGTTACGATGGTCCATATCAATAGTGATCATTGACTCAGGGTAACCTCCATTCGGGATGTTCTGGTTGGCATAGGGATTACAGGGTCTGCGCCAGGATTCCTGGGTTGAGATTTTTTCCCCCTCCCAGGTGCTCGCAGATTGACCAGATGTATATTTTTCCATCACCCAAGGTGAGTATGAAGGAACAGAAGGTACTGCAGCAGGGTTAGAAATCACTATATCAGAGAGATCCTCACCCAGATGTCTTCTCAAGAAACTGCTGTTCAGCTGGGCCCGGGGAATATTCATATGAGCATACGGATTTTTAATGTCTATGCTTTTATCCATGTTGTCACTGGTAACGCAAGACAGTTTCATACAAGTAATACCAAGATGAACAATCCAGCAGTGCAGTCCAGACAGCACACCTTCACAAGACCTAAACTGAAATCAGTGCACTGGCACTTACTGGGTCTTTGAGTTGTACCTAGTATCTCAGATCAACTAGGTGCCATTTCCAATTCTGACCTGAAAAATACAAAATGAAGATTTTCAGACTACTGTACACCTAGCCTCCAGAGCTCTCTCTACATCAAAACATGGGGAACTTTGAAATATACCCAAACATACTACTACTATTTAGCATTTTTATAGCGCTACAAGCCGTACGCAGCACTGCACAAACATAGAAGAAAGACAGTCCCTGCTCAAAGAGGGGAAAATTAGGTTCTTACCTTGGTAATTTTCTTTCCTTTAGTCATAGCAGATGAAGCCATTACATATGGATTGTGTCCATCAACCAGCAGGGGGAGATAGAGAGCATTCAACTTTTCACAGTGCCTCATGGCCAGCTAGCTCCACTGCCTCTTCAGTATTTGAAGCTTCCAAAGCAGTATGGCAAACCGCAACGGGAATAACATGAACTTTCCTCACAGCGAACGATGGCCCCTTAACAAGGAAGGAATGAACTCAACCTACTGGAGGGAATAAACTCGTCCTCCACTTTGTATAAACGGAGGGAATACTTGCATCCTCCTGGAGGGAATAAACTCATCCTCCTATAACTGTAACAAGAATCCTGAAGACTGTTTTCCGACTCCCCAAGGAAGGAATATAACTTCAGGAAACAAGAACAGCACCTAAAATCAGAATCACTGCAATACAATCATACAGGGAGGGCTCATGGCTTCATCTGCTATGACTAAAGGAAAGAAAATTATCATGGTAAGAACCTAATTTTCCCTTCCTTGTCATCAAGCAGATGAAGCCATTACGTATGGGATGTAACAAAGCAATCCCTAAATAGGGTGGGAACAAGCCACACCACGCGCTAGCACCTGTGCTCCAAAACGCGCATCCCTCCTGGCAGCCACATCCAGCCTGTAATGTCGGGCGAAAGAGAGCTTAGAAGCCCATGTTGCAGCACTGCAAATCTCATGAAGAGATAGTGCTCCAGTTTCCGCCCAGAAAGAGGAAATCGCTCTTGTGGAATGTGCCTTAAAGGCTTCAGGCGGAGCCCGGCCAGACAGCAGATATGCTGAAAAGATAGCTTCTTTGAGCCAACGGGCAATAGTGGCTTTAGACGCTGAAGACCCTCTGCGAGGACCTGCAAACAGCACAAAAAGATGATCAGAGGTCCTGAAAGAATTTGTAATTCGCAGATACTGCAACAGAGTCCTGCGCACATCCAAAAGGTGCAACTGCCCAAATGAATCTGGAAACTCCTCCTCAACAAAGGAGGGAAGAAAAACAGGCTGGTTTAGGTGAAATGCTGAAACCACCTTAGGCACGAAGGAAGGCATGGTCCGAACCGTGACCCCTGACTCTGAGAACTGCAGAAAAGGGTCTCTACAGGACAGCGCCTAGAGCTCTGACACCTGTCTCGCCGAGGTAATGGCCACTAAAAAGACGGCCTTCAGTGTCAAATCTTTCTCTGAAGCACGCCGAAGCGGTTCAAAGGGAGCCCCCTGAAGGGCCTTCAATACTAACCCCAGGTTCCAAGCTGGACAAGGTGCCCGCACGGGAGGACGGAGCCGAAGCACCCCTCTAAGAAACTGTGCCACATCTGGATGAGCAGCTAAGGACACGCCTTCAACCTTGCCACGCAGGGAGGCCAATGCTACCACTGAGTCATTCCGTGTCAAGTGGACCAATTTTAAAGGCCGTCCTCACCTCACCATCTCAGGCAAAAATCAATTTACAGCGATGTTGAGGCTGCTGTAGTTTCTAAACTAGTTGGCCTTTCAGGTTGATTTTTGGTAGGTGTACTAAATGCACGACTGTAATAAGGCATTCCAATTTGCAGCACTTTCCTTCAAGTGGTTGAAAAATTATAAGCGTTTAAAGTTGGTATAAAAAGCATTTTTGCCCATTTTGGGCTATCTTTGATGCCCTTGATCTCCAGTGGGACAGCTTCAATATTCCTTCTTTTAGCACCATTAGAAAGAGCAGATTTCCTTCTATCAGAATATGTAGTTTTCATTTTGGAGGCTCTTCATATAAGGATTGCAAAAATGCCCTCAAATGTTTGCAGGCAGCAGCCTGTGATTTCTTCACTACACCCTTGATACAAGTGTAGTAAAAGTGATTCTTCTTTCAAAAAGCACCGATTTTTTAAAATAAAGAACACATTATGTTATAAAACTGTATTCAAGAAAACTAAAAAACAGGAATGTTTTTTAGGATGTGGAAGGATGAGGCCAGGTTTCATAACAGGTTTAAAGAAAACTGCAATCAGTTAGGATGACCAACTTGGCCAATTATGATTGGTGGACCCTGTTGCAAGGCGTCTGAGTGTCTGTTGCTGGTGTTTCATCACCCTTGCTACAGTTTGACCTCTTAGTGAACTGTACGCATCAAAGTAAGCCTAGCAACAGACACTCAGGAGCCAGGAGGTACCAGAAGCATACAATTGGGCAATGAAACAAACAATTCTGCCTTGCAACAGGGTTCACCAATCATAATTGGCCAAGTCTAACTGGCTAAAGAAGTTTTCTTTAAACATTATATTATAAAACTGTGTTAAAGTAAAAAACAGGGTGGAAACCATTGTATACATACTTCTTGTTGAAGAAACTTGCACCTGCACCGACAGGCTCATTTATATTGAATTAAATGCCACAAATGAAGATATTAATCACTTTAGACTGAAGTAAAATTTTACCCATTGAAAACCCGATTGCAAGAATAAATGCGTTTGTTGAACTGATGCTAATGGTCATCAATGGGTCCAGAAAGATCAGATGAATTTCCACTTTGCTCAGTTGGCTGTTCAAGTACATCTGAGTGTCATTTACTGACATACAATAAAAATAAAGGTTTGAAATTAATTGAAGAGCTTCTGCCTGATCAACAGAAGTTGTTACAAGAGCGTTCTGGTCAACTTTTCGATGCTGGATCAACTATTTGCCTTCATCATGAATCCTTACTGTTGAAAAAGTTTGAATTTTTGCAAAGAACCTGCTGTAACCCATTTTCCAAAGGTGGTCATAATGCAAAAAGGGGCTTAAGAGTGCTGGATGACACACTAGCAGCCCAGCTAAAAGGCCTTAACAAGCAAAATATTTGTGCCGGGTCAGAAACTATGTCCATCTTGTCGAAAAGACGTCAGTAACAGAGCTGCTGATTCTTTATCATCATCAACAACAGCAGATGATGAACACAGTGACATTTCTGGCAAGTTGAACACAAGTTTGACATCTCTTGGTATTTCTCCATTAAAGTTCAAAAAAGTCAGCAAGCGTGATGTACGAGGCTACACCAAGCGCAAAATCAGGCGAGTGCAAAATACTTTGAGTCATCATCTTGCAGTTGCTGGTGGCTTAGACCTAAATGAGTTTGAAACTCAACCTTCTATCAGTCAGAAATGTGACAAATGTTCTGATTATGATGACCTGCTAAACGAGTTAAAAAACAAAGTCCAAGTTTCAGCAAATCATGCAGAAAAACTGCAAATACTAACTTTAGCACCAAACAGCTGGTCTATTGAAAGAACTGCCTCAGAATTCATGGTTTCAACTAGAATGGTTAAAAAAGCAAGAAATCTGAAATCAGTTTGTGGAATTCTGGCAAAACCAGACAAGAAGAAAGGTAAAGTTTTACCAGAAGAAACAGAAAAAAAAATTCTTGGCTTTTTTGAAGATGATGAATTCAGTAGACTGTGCCCAGGGAAAAAAGATTTTGTCTCTGTCAGAACTGGCACTGAAAAAATTCAAATGCAAAAGCGCTTGCTGCTTAGCAATCTAAAAGAAAATGTATGTTGCATATCGTACTCGAAATGGGCCAGAAGTGGGTTTTTCCAAATTTTGTGAGCTAAGGCCAAAATGGTGTGTCACTGTTGGCTCATCTGGTATGCATTCAGTGTGTGTTTGTGTCATTCATCAAAATGTGAAGCTTATGCTTGATGGAAGCCATCTGCTGAACGAAGATTACAAAGCACTGATGACTAAAACTGTGTGCAATTTGGAATGCAAAGAATGCATGCTTCACAGGTGTGAAATATGTCCAGGTAAAGATGTGCTTGAAAATTACCTGACAGAAGTGTTCAGTGATGCTGACCCAGGTGAAACAAAGCGAATGCTACATACCTGTAGAAGGTATTCTCCGAGGACAGCAGGCTGATTGTTCTCACCGATGGGTGACGTCCTCGGCAGCCCCTCCAATCGGAATCTTCCTAGCAAAGTCCTTTGCTAGCTCTCGCGCGCACCGCGCATGCGCGGCCGTCTTCCCGCCCGAAACCGGCTCGAGCCGGCCAGTCCAGTATGTAGCAAGACAATACACTTCAAGGGAAGACACAACTCCAAAGGGGAGGCGGGTGGGTTTGTGAGAACAATCAGCCTGCTGTCCTCGGAGAATACCTTCTACAGGTATGTAGCATTCGCTTTCTCCGAGGACAAGCAGGCTGCTTGTTCTCACTGATGGGGTATCCCTAGCCCCCAGGCTCACTCAAAACAACAACCAAGGTCAATTGGGCCTCGCAACGGCGAGGACAGAACTGAGATTGACCTAAAAAATTTACCAACTAACTGAGAGTGCAGCCTGGAACAGAACAAACAGGGCCCTCGGGGGGTGGAGTTGGATCCTAAAGCCCAAACAGGTTCTGAAGAACTGACTGCCCGAACCGACTGTCGCGTCGGGTATCCTGCTGCAGGCAGTAATGCGATGTGAATGTGTGGACAGATGACCACGTCGCAGCTTTGCAAATTTCTTCAATGGAGGCTGACTTCAAGTGGGCTACCGACGCAGCCATGGCTCTAACATTATGAGCCGTGACATGACCCTCAAGAGCCAGCCCCGCCTGGGCGTAAGTGAAGGAAATGCAATCTGCTAGCCAATTGGATATGGTGCGTTTCCCTACAGCCACTCCCCTCCTATTGGGATCAAAAGAAACAAACAATTGGGCGGACTGTCTGTGGGGCTGTGTCCGCTCCAGGTAGAAGGCCAATGCTCTCTTGCAGTCCAATGTGTGCAGCTGACGTTCAGCAGGGCAGGAATGAGGACGGGGAAAGAATGTTGGCAAGACAATTGACTGGTTCAGATGGAACTCCGACACGACCTTTGGCAAGAACTTAGGGTGAGTGCGGAGGACTACTCTGTTATGATGAAATTTGGTGTAAGGGGCCTGGGCTACCAGGGCCTGAAGCTCACTGACCCTACGAGCTGAAGTAACTGCCACCAAGAAAATGACCTTCCAGGTCAAGTACTTCAGATGGCAGGAATTCAGTGGCTCAAAAGGAGATTTCATCAGCTGGGTGAGAACGACATTGAGATCCCATGACACTGTAGGAGGCTTGACAGGGGGCTTTGACAAAAGCAAACCTCTCATGAAGCGAACAACTAAAGGCTGTCCTGAGATCGGCTTACCTTCCACATGGTAATGGTATGCACTGATTGCGCTAAGGTGAACCCTTACAGAGTTGGTCTTGAGACCAGACTCAGACAAGTGCAGAAGGTATTCAAGCAGGGTCTGTGTAGGACAAGAGCGAGGAGCTAGGGCCTTGCTGTCACACCAGACGGCAAACCTCCTCCACAGAAAGAAGTAACTCCTCTTGGTGGAATCTTTCCTGGAAGCAAGCAAGACGCGGGAGACACCCTCTGACAGACCCAAAGAGGCAAAGTCTACGCTCTCAACATCCAGGCCGTGAGAGCCAGGGACCGGAGGCTGGGATGCAGAAGAGCCCCTTCGTTCTGCGTGATGAGGGTCGGAAAACACTCCAATCTCCACGGTTCTTCGGAGGATAACTCCAGAAGAAGAGGGAACCAGATCTGACGCGGCCAAAAAGGAGCAATCAGAATCATGGTGCCTCGGTCTTGCTTGAGTTTCAACAAAGTCTTTCCCACCAGAGGAATGGGAGGATAAGCATACAGCAGGCCCTCCCCCCAATCCAGGAGGAAGGCATCCGATGCTAGTCTGCCGGGGGCCTGAAGCCTGGAACAGAACTGAGGGACTTTGTGGTTCACTCGAGATGCGAAGAGATCCACCAAGGGGGTGCCCCACGCTTGGAAGATCTGGCGCACCACTCTGGAGTTGAGCGACCACTCGTGAGGTTGCATAATCCGGCTCAGTCTGTCGGCCAGACCGTTGTTTACGCCTGCCAGATATGTGGCTTGGAGAACCATGCCGAGATGGCGAGCCCAAAGCCACATGCTGACGGCTTCCTGACACAGGGGGCGAGATCTGGTGCCCCCCTGCTTGTTGACATAGTACATGGCAACCTGGTTGTCTGTCTGAATTTGGATAATTTGATGGGACAGCCGATCTCTGAAAGCCTTCAGAGCGTTCCAGATCGCTCGCAACTCCAGGAGATTGATCTGTAGACCGCGTTCCTGGAGGGACCAGCTTCCTTGGGTGTGAAGCCCATCGACATGAGCTCCCCATCCCAGGAGAGACGCATCCGTTGTCAGCACTTTTTGTGGCTGAGGAATTTGGAAAGGACGTCCCAGAGTCAAATTGGACCAGATTGTCCACCAATACAGGGATTCGAGAAAACTCGTGGACAGGTGGATCACGTCTTCTAGACCCCCAGCAGCCTGATACCACTGGGAGGCTAGGGTCCATTGAGCAGATTTCATGTGAAGACGGGCCATGGGAGTCACATGAACTGTGGAGGCCATGTGGCCCAGCAATCTCAACATCTGCCGAGCTGTGATCTGCTGGGACGCTCGCACCCGCGAGACGAGGGACAACAAGTTGTTGGCCCTTGTCTCTGGGAGATAGGCGCGAGCCGTCCGAGAATCCAGCAGGGCTCCTATGAATTCGAGTTTCTGCACTGGGAGAAGATGGGACTTTGGGTAATTTATTACAAACCCCAGTAGCTCCAGGAGGCGAATAGTCATCTGCATGGACTGCAGGGCTCCTGCCTCGGACGTGTTCTTCACCAGCCAATCGTCGAGATATGGGAACACGTGCACTCCCAGCCTGCGAAGTGCCGCTGCTACCACAGCTAGGCACTTTGTGAACACTCTGGGCGCAGAGGCGAGCCCAAAGGGTAGCACACAGTACTGGAAGTGGCGGGTGCCCAACTGAAATCGCAGATACTGTCTGTGAGCTGGCAGTATCGGGATGTGTGTGTAGGCATCCTTCAAGTCCAGAGAGCATAGCCAATCGTTTTGCTGAATCATGGGGAGAAGGGTGCCCAGGGAAAGCATCCTGAACTTTTCTTTTACGAGATATTTGTTCAGGGCCCTTAGGTCTAGGATGGGACGCATCCCCCCTGTTTTCTTTTCCACAAGGAAGTACCTGGAATAGAATCCCAGCCCTTCTTGCCCGGATGGCACGGGCTCGACCGCATTGGCGCTGAGAAGGGCGGAGAGTTCCTCTGCAAGTACCTGCTTGTGCTGGAAGCTGTAAGACTGAGCTCCCGGTGGACAATTTGGAGGTTTGGAGGCCAAATTGAGGGTGTATCCTTGCCGGACTATTTGCAGAACCCACTGATCGGAGGTTATGAGAGGCCACCTTTGGTGAAAAGCTTTCAACCTCCCTCCGACTGGCAGGTCGCCCGACACTGACACTTGGATGTCGGCTATGCTCTGCTGGAGCCAGTCAAAAGCTCGCCCCTTGCTTTTGCTGGGGAGCCGCGGGGCCTTGCTGAGGCGCACGCTGCTGACGAGAGCGAGCGCGCTGGGGCTTAGCCTGGGCCGCAGGCTGTCGGGAAGGAGGATTGTACCTACGCTTACCAGAAGTATAGGGAACAGTCTTCCTTCCCCCGAAAAATCGTCTACCTGTAGAGGTAGAAGCTGAAGGCTGCCGGCGGGAGAACTTGTCGAATGCGGTGTCCCGCTGGTGGAGAGACTCTACCACCTGCTCGACTTTTTCTCCAAAAATGTTGTCCGCACGGCAAGGCGAGTCCGCAATCCGCTGCTGGATTCTATTCTCCAGGTCGGCGGCACGCAGCCATGAGAGCCTGCGCATCACCACACCTTGAGCAGCGGCCCTGGACGCAACATCAAAAGTGTCATAAACTCCTCTGGCAAGGAATTTTCTGCACGCCTTCAGCTGCCTGACCACCTCCTGAAAAGGCTTGGCTTGCTCAGGGGGAAGAGCATCAACCAAGCCCGCCAACTGTCGCACATTATTCCGCATGTGTATGCTCGTGTAGAGCTGGTAAGACTGAATTTTGGCCACGAGCATAGAGGAATGGTAGGCCTTCCTCCCAAAGGAGTCTAAGGTTCTAGAGTCTTTGCCCGGGGGCGCCGAAGCATGCTCCCTAGAACTCTTAGCCTTCTTTAGGGCCAGATCCACAACTCCAGAGTCGTGAGGCAACTGAGTGCGCATCAGCTCTGGGTCCCCATGGATCCGGTACTGGGACTCGATCTTCTTGGGGATGTGGGGATTAGTTAAAGGCTTGGTCCAGTTCGCCAGCAATGTCTTTTTGAGGACATGGTGCAGGGGAACAGTGGACGCTTCCTTAGGTGGAGAAGGATAGTCCAGGAGCTCAAACATTTCAGCCCTGGGCTCGTCCTCCACAACCACCGGGAAGGGGATGGCCGTAGACATCTCCCGGACAAAGGAAGCAAAAGACAGACTCTCGGGAGGAGAAAGCTGCCTCTCAGGAGAGGGAGTGGGATCAGAAGGAAGACCCTCAGACTCCTCGTCAGAGAAATATCTGGGATCTTCTTCTTCTTCCCACGAGGCCTCACCCTCGGTGTCAGACACAAGTTCACGGACCTGCGTCTGCAACCGCGCCCGGCTCGACTCCGTGGAGCCACGTCCACGATGGGGGCGTCGAGAGGTAGACTCCCTCGCCCGCATCGGCGAAGCTCCCTCCGCCGACGTAGTCGGGGAGCCCTCCTGGGAGGTGGCCGCAGTCGGCACCGCACGCGGTACCGACGTCGGGGACCTCACCCCGGGCGATGGGCCAGCCGGCGCCATGCTCGACGGTACCGGAGGCGCAAGCACCGCCGGTACCGGAGGGGTAGGGCGCAACAGCTCTCCCAGAATCTCTGGGAGAACGGCCCGGAGGCTCTCGTTCAGAGCGGCTGCAGAGAAAGGCATGGAGGTCGATGCAGGCGTCGACGTCAGAACCTGTTCCGGGCGTGGAGGCTGTTCCGGGCTGTCCAGAGTGGAGCGCATCGACACCTCTTGAACAGAGGGTGAGCGGTCCTCTCGGTGCCGATGCCTGCTGGGTGCCGACTCCCTCGGCGACCCAGAGCTCTCGGTGCCGACGCGGGAAGGGGACCGGTGTCGATGCTTCTTCGACTTCTTCCGAAGCATGTCACCGGAGCTTCCCGGCACCGACGAGGAGGACGTAGAATCCATCCGTCGCTTCCTCGGGGCCGAGACCGAAGAGGGTCGATCTCGGGGGGGCTGTACCGCAGGAGCCCTCAGGGTAGGAGGAGACCCACCCGAGGGCTCACCGCCACCAGCAGGGGAAAGGACAGCCCTCACCTGCACTCCACTCGATGCACCACCGTCCGACGACATCAGGAGACGAGGTCCCGGTACCACCGACGTCGATGCAGCTATCCGATGTCTCGGCGCCGATGCAGAGGGCCGATGCCTCGATGCACTGGCAGCCAAGGATGAAGGTCTGGACGCTGATGACGTCGATGCACACGATGACCCCGGTGCCGATGCCGACGAAGCGCCCGAGAACAAAACGTTCCACTGGGCCAATCTCGCTAGAGTCCGCCTCTGTAACAGGGAACACAGACTACAGTTCTGGGGACGGTGCTCGGCCCCCAGACACTGAAGACACGAAGAGTGCCTATCAGTGAGCGAGATTACCCGGGCGCACTGGGTGCACTTCTTGAAGCCGCTGGAAGGCTTCGATGTCATGGGCGGAAAAATCACGCCGGCGAAGTCAAAATCCGAAATGACGAATTTGGAGCACCAAAACTTTAAGGGAGAAAAAATCTCGACCGAGGCCGAAAAGAGGCCTACCCCGACGTCGAAAGAAAACTTACCGGGGCAAAACTGGAAGTACGGGAAGGGGAAAATGAAACCCAAGGGGGTTTTCGGAGCACTTCCCGACAGCTAGAAAACTTTTCCGAAGAAAAAACACGTCAATAAAACACGGACGCGCGAGGTCGACTCTCCGGGGCTCGACACGACAAAAAACACAGCCGTACCGAGTGCGGACGAAAGAAGACTGGCCGGCTCGAGCCGGTTTCAGGCGGGAAGACGGCCGCGCGGGCGCGCGAGAGCTAGCAAAGGACTTTGCTAGGAAGATTCCGATTGGAGGGGCTGCCGAGGACGTCACCCATCAGTGAGAACAAGCAGCCTGCTTGTCCTCGGAGAATCGAGTTTAAGCAGTGGGTTCATACAGATCGCACCACACTGGAGACCAAACAGATGTATGTTGATGATTTTGTATCTGAGCTTGCATTGAAAGTTTCAAACCTGTCAATTCACCATTACATTTCCAAACATCAGACACAATACTTAAAAACTGTTAAAGAAAACCTAAATCCTTGTGAAATTGTTGTTCTCTTGGACTTTGCTGAAATCTACTCCTTTATTGTCCAAGATGCTGTTCAAGGTTTCCACTGGGAAAACAGTCAAGCTACACTGCATCCATTTGTTGTGTACTTCAGTGATGCTTCAAGTGAAATTCAGTGCATAAGTGTTTGCATAATAAGTGACAGCTTGCGGCATGATGCAGTTGCTGTACATGCATTCTTGGAAAAATTAATCGTGTTCTTGAAAAGCAAAATTGGAGAAATAAAATATGTAACATACTTTAGTGATGGCTCAGCTGCACAATACAAGAACTTCAAAAACTTTGCCAACTTGTGCTATCATCAAACAGAATTTGGAATAAGTGCACAGTGGGATTTCTTTTGCACAAGCCATGGCAAGTCACCATGTGATGCCATAGGTGGTACAACAAAACGACTAGCTGCTCAGGCTAGTTTGCAACGACCAAAAAATAACCAAATTCTCACAGCACAAGGCTTGTTTGAATTTTGTGATCAAAAAATAAATAAAATCAAGTTCATTTTTGTTTCCAAGGATGAAATTGAATCTTCAAGATCTGCACAAGAGGAAAGATTCAGTAAAGCTTCCACAGTTGCTGGAACTCGTGAAAATCACCAGTTTATTCCCATTGACTTGAACCAAATTTCAGTCAGTAGAGTGTCAAATGATTCCTCCTCATTTGTTGTCAAACTTTGTCAGTCAGATGACCCAGTGAGTGTACCTGGTATAAATGTGTCAACTTCAGCCTGGGCAGTATGTTGCCTGTGTTTATGACAACAAACGGTGGATTGGCAATGTCTGTGACATCATTTGAAGAACATGATGCCTTGGTCAACTTTATGCATCCATGCGGGCCTGCACGATCATTTCATTGGCCTAGCAGAAGAGATTCTTGTTGGATTTCTGAACAGCATATTCTAGCAGTTCTTCCAGTACCAGCAACTACAGCACTTGGATGACAGTATACATTTCCAGAAACAGCAGTGAAACTTATCAGTGAAAAGTTCTTGTCACTTCAGCACTGAGGTTTTACTTGGGAACCATTAAGACACCCCCATTAGGCTTGAGAAACTAGGCAAAGACAACCAAATGAGGCTTGGGAACCTCAAGTAAGATGCCCACCTTCAGGCTTGGGAACCTGTGCCAAGTGGCTGGACTTGCCTGGCTATCGGGCGTGACCTCTTGGCGATGAGGTTGCCACTTCCTATTGAATTGGTAGTGGCGTAGCCACCATGGACCAACGCATGCTTAAAGCAACTGAGTGACTTATACAGCAATTAGAAACATCGATGGGCCCTATATCCGTTTCATCTATCATTCAACAATACTGGCCAAAACACACTTTTTTTGCAATCCTTATATGGAGAGACTCCAAATTGAAAACTACATATTCTGATAGAAGGAAATCTGCTCTAATGGTGCTAAAAGAAAGAATATTGAAGCTGTCCCACTGGAGATCAAGGGCATCAAAGATAGCCCAAAATGGGCAAAAATGCTTTTTATACCAACTTTGAACGCTTATAAGTTTTCAGCCACTTGAAGGAAAGTGCTGCAAATTGGAATGCCTCATTACAGCCGTGCATTTAGTACACCTACCAAAAATCAACCTGAAAGGCCAACTAGTTTAGAAACTACAGCAGCCTCAACATCGCTGTAAATTGATTTTTGCCGTTTTTTTGGGCAAAGTTTGAGCCTAAACCATTCAAAAGTAAGAGGACTAGGAACATGGGGTTTTGCCAGTTCATTAAGCCCTAAACGTAGTGCAGGTTCTCCAAACATCCCCCTTGTACTATTAAAACTTCCAGTTTTACAGCTTCTGGAAGTTGGCCCAAAATGTCATTTTTGCTCAGGTGACATTTTGCAACCCTTTACTTGAGGTCCCTAGAACCTCCAATTTTTAGTCTTTTGAACTACAATTTTGCACAGCTTAGTTTTTTATCATACAGAAACTATGTACCAAATTTCATCAAAGCCAACTCCAAAAGGCCAGGATCCACCGGGGGGGGGGGAGGGGGGGGCCCAGAGGTTCTGAAGATCCCTGTGGAAGAGCTCTTAAAGCATTAAAACAAAATCAGGGGAGAAAACCACTCCCTGACCGCCCGGATCCTGCCCAGGGCTATCAGCTCTAATATCAGAGGACCTCCCCCCCCCCCCCCCCCCCCCGGATTCAGGGCTCTCGTCGCATCGGAGGCCACACCATGTGGAAAATCCAAAATGGCGTCCGCTGCCAGCTCAGAGCACGAAAGATTGCTGCTCGCCATGCTCGGGACGGCTCTACCGTCTGTACAGCACGATTTACAGAGCCCCGCTGCTGATTTGCGCTTGCCACATTTAGAACAGCGCTTTACAGTCTCCGCAGCCATCGCCGAAAACGGCGGTAAAATTCAAAATGGCGGTTCGCGCCAAAAACGTCCCGATCGCGGGCCCACCCCGGAGGAGTCAGAAAACACTCTTACCTCTCTAGACCGAGTATCACAGCTCTGGTCCTGCAGAAGAATCTCAAGAAAAACCTCTTTTCCAAGATCGCTGCACTAAAGCGTGACGCAACTTTTTTTTTTTACGCAGTGAGGAAAGCAGAGGCAAAAAGAGGTAAATAAATTCACTCCGGAGGCTCAGATAAGTGGGAAAGGCAGGGAAAGGCGAACCAATGTGCCTGCATCCACTGAGTGGGAAAGGACAGGGAAAAGCAAGCTAATATATCCACATCCACGGGGGCATGGGTAAGGCAGGGAAAGGGCTGACCTATGTGCCTTCAAAGTGAAGCTGCTATTGCCTCTAACACCCCGGCTAACAACTGGCAAGCCAGGAGCCACCCCCAGGCAGATTTTTGATGGAGCTCGAAGAAGCTGCATCCACCCTGCTTGGGGAGATAGAGAATACTGAGGAGGCAGTGGAACTAGCTGGCCATGAGGCACTGTGAAAAGTTGAGTGCTCTTTATCTCCCCCTGCTGGTTGATGGACACAACCCATATGTAATGGCTTCATCTGCTTGATGACAAGGAATATACTGATATTTAATGGAATTAGAATTAAACTCTCCTTTCATTGTGGCACATGGAATCACATCATCTGTTTTGTAGATGTTTACCTTTTAGATACACAAAGAGATTATTCTGTTTTGAACGTGTTTCAGGGGCAAGTAGTTTTATAAATCAACTAGTATAAAAGGCTCGTTTTGGTAGGCAATGAAACGGGTGCTAGCAAGGTAATCCCCCCCTCCCGAGTTCCAGTCCCCCCTCCCTCCCTTCCAAGTTCCATACCCCCCTCCCTCCCGAGTTCCAGACCCCCCTTCCCCAAACCCCTTCCTCCCTTCCATCTGAATTCCAGACCCCCCCTCCCTCCCGAGTTCCAGACCCCCTCCCTCCCAGTTCAAGGCCCCCTCACGCCCTTCCCACCGAGTTTCAGACTCCCCCCTCCCTCCGATTTCAACACCCTCCCTCCGCATTACTGACCCTTGGACCCCCGTGCCACGACCCTCTCGACCCCCCCCCCCCCCGTCCCGCAAAAAACCCTCCCCCGCCAGCGTCGCATACCTGTGCTGAAGACAGCCAAAGTTCTCTTCTCGTCTGCGCCGGCGATGCTTGTTGAATGTCAGACGCATTCACAGAAACTTGAACAGATGATCATTCATCAAGCAACGCCCCGGCGCAGCCGAGAAGAGAAGTTTGGGCGTCATCAGCACCGGAATGCGATGGCGGTGGGGGAGGGTTTTCAGCAGAAAGGGGAGATGGTCGTGGCAGGGGGGTCCAGGGGTCAGTTACACGGAGGAGGGTGTTGAAATTGGAGGGAGGGGGAGTCGGGAACTCGATGGGAGGGAGGGAGTGATGTGTGTGTGGGGGGCGGGGGTGCTGATGTTCTTCGGGTGGGGGGTGCTTTGGTGATGCGCTGGGGGGAGGGGGGGTTCTGTGTTACCCCGTTCCCTGTCACTTGCTCAGAAGTGGCAGGGAGCGGCACACTGACGTCAGTGTGTTCTAAGCTGCCTAGCAGACCAACTCCGAGGGAGCCACAGTCCCAGGCAGGTTAGAACGTTGGAGGTGAGTATTATTATATAGGAAATCAAAATAATTATTTTGTTTCATGCAGATCTCTTTTGTTTAAACATAAATGGGCTATAAGCCCCTAATTTAGTCCACTGGTTTTCTTATATTTTGTTCTTGTGATGACTTATATCATGCCAAAATTGAAAACTCTTCTCTCTATCTGGTCGATAATAAAACGAACACTATCTGCCCTAAAAAGTTGTTTTGTGGCTCTACATGAGCAATTATGATATTGAATAAATAAGTGTATGTTTGTGCCCCTAGTCATGCATCCTACGTTTATATAATCCTTTCAAGAAATCCAGGTAACTGTTTAACATTAGTGGAACATAGCTACAGAGGCATGGTATGGTTGCATTTTTAATATGGTAATACTAGGGCCCTGCTAAGGAACAGGTTGAGTTAAGTCTTCACTGGACCAAACTTGCTTTCCTCGTGCCATCACTATCCAGCAGGACAGACAATGTCTTAAAATGTGGAGGATAAAAGGATTTTTTTTTTTAAACAATAAAAGAATGACAACGTTGATGAAGCAGCTCATAGGTTTGCTTGCTTTGTTTTTAGAGTACAGCAATGACAGCTGTGTGGGGAAGGGGAAAGTGAGATTGGCCTAATTGGTTTCAACATTTTGATGTCACTTGGCCTCCTGTCTATTAAACCTCCTTGGAGCTGCCAGAGGATGGACCGTGGGTGCAGGCCAGGGACATATGTGGACCCAAGGACGGGGAGTGCTGAAAGAGACGGGGAAGAAGGTTAACATGGGGAGAGAGAAGGGTAAATGCTGGACAGGGAGGGAAAAGGACACAGAGTCAATACTGTACAGGGAGAGGAGAGGGACATTGGAATGCAAAGAGGCAGTGCTGGAAAATCAAGAAATGGGGACACAGAGGCACTACTGAAAAAGGGGGGGGGGGGGGGGGGGGGGGAAGATAGGGACACAGAGGGCGCGCACCACTGGAAGGAGGAATGGAAATATGGGGACAATACTGACTTCGATGCCTGGCTCTCCGTTTTTCTTGAGCCCTCATCCCCATCCCTCATTCTTGGTGACTTCAACATACACACTGATAACCCATCCGACTCATACGCTTCTCAATTCCTCACCCTAACTTCCTCCTTCAACCTCAAACTGAGCTCCACCACCCCTACTCACAAATCTCGTCACTGTCTAGATCTCGTCCTTTCTTCTACCTGCTCGCCCTCTAATCTCTGCTCTTCCCCTTTCTGACCATCACCTGATCACATTCACACTTCATCACCCGCCCCCTCAGTCCCGCCCAACACTAACCACTACCTCCAGGAATTTCCAGGCTGTTGACCCCCCCACCTTATCCGCTAGTATCTCCAATCTCCTCCCGTCCATCACGTCCTCCGAGTCCGTCGACAAGGCTGTTTCCAAGTACAATGCCACTCTCTCCTCCGCCCTAGACACCCTTGCATCGTCTGTTTCCCGTCCCACAAGGCGCACTAATCCCCAGCCCTGGCTTAACCCTTGCACCCGTTACCTTCGCTCCTGCTCCCGAACGGTGAACGCCTATGGAGGAAATCTCGCACCCATATTGACTTCATTCACTACAAATTCATGCTATCCTCCTTCCAGTCCTCCCTATTCCTCGCCAAACAGGACTACTACACTCACTTGACTAATTCCCTCAGCTCTAACCCTCGTCGTCTCTTCGCCACCCTCAACTCCCTCCTCAAAGTGCCCTCAGCTCCCACCCCCTCACTCTCTCTTCAATCACTAGCTGACTACTTCCTCGACAAGGTCCAGAAGATCAACCTCAAATTCACCACTAAACCTTCTCCTCCTCTTCATCCTATCCCCACTCCCTCAACCAATCAACCCAAGCCTCCTTCTCCTCTTTTCCTGATATCACCGAAGAGGAAACCGCCCATCTTCTCTCCTCCTCGAAATGCACCACCTGTTCCTCAGACCCCATCCCCACCAACTTACTTATCACCATCTCTCCTACTATCACCCCTCCCATCTGTCATATCCTCAACCTCTCTCTCTCCACCGCAACTGTCCCTGACACCTCCAAGCATGCTGTTGTCACACCTCTCCTCAAAAAACCTTCAATTGACCCTACCTGTCCCTCCAACTACTGCCCCATCTCCCTCCTACCCTTCCTCGCCTCTCATACCATCCTCGATCTGCTTCAATCTGGCTTTCGCCCACTTCACTCGACAGAAACGGCATTATCCAAAGTCTGTAATGACCTGTTCCTCGCCAAATCCAAAGGTCACTACTCCATCCTCATTCTCCTCGACCTATCCGCAGCTTTTGACACTGTCAATCACAACTTACTTCTTGACACACTGTCCTCTTTTGGTTTCTAGGGCTCTGTCCTCTCCTGGTTCTCCTCTTATCTCTCCCATCGTACCTTCAGAGTACACTCTCATGGCTCTTCCTCCACCCCTATCCCGCTCTCTGCTGGAGTCCCTCAGGGTTCTGTCCTTGGACCCCTTCTTTTCTCTACACCTCTTCCCTGGGCTCCCTGATCTCGTCTCATGGCTTCCAGTATCATCTTTATGCTGACGACACCCAGCTTTCTCTCTCCACACCTGACATCACTGCGGAAACCCAGGCCAAAGTATCGGCCTGCTTATCCGACATTGCTGCCTGGATGTCCAACCGCCACCTGAAACTGAACATGGCCAAGACCGAACTTCTTGTCTTCCCACCCAAACCCACTTCTCCTCTACCTCCACTCTCTATCTCAGTTGTAACACCCTCATCGTCCCCATCTCATCTGCCCGCAACCTCGGTGTCATCTTCGACTCCTCCCTCTCCTTCTCTGCGCACATCCAGCAGATAGCCAAGACCTGTCGCTTCTTCCTCTATAACATTAGCAAAATCCGCCCTTTCCTCTCTGAGCATACCACCCGAACTCTCATCCACTCTCTCGTTACCTCTCTCTTTGACTACTGCAACCTACTCCTCACTGGTCTCCCACTTAGCCACCTATCCCCCCTTCAGTCCGTTCAGAACTCTGCTGCACGTCTTATCTTCCGCCTGAACCGATACACTCACATCACCCCTCTCCTCAAGTCACTTCACTGGCTTCCGATCAGGTACCGCATTCAATTCAAGCTTCTGCTACTAACCTACAAATGTACTCGATCTGCAGCCCCTCCTTACCTCTCAACCCTCATCTCCCCTTACGTTCCTACCCATAACCTCCGCTCTCAAGACAAATCCCTCCTTTCAGTACCCTTCTCCACCACCGCCACCAACTCCAGGCTCCGTCCTTTCGGCCTCGCCTCACCCCAAGCGTGGAACAAACTCCCTGAGCCCATACGTCAGGCCCCCTCCCTGCCCATCTTCAAATCTCTGCTTAAAGCCCACCTCTTCAATGTCACCTTCGGCACCTAACCTCTACACCTCTACCCATGAAATCTAGACTGCCCAACTTGACATTTCGTTCTTTAGATTGTAAGCTCATTTGAGCAGGGACCGTCCTTTGTTTATTTTGTACAGCGCTGCGTAACCCTAGTAGCGCTCTAGAAATGTTAAGTAGTAGTAATAAAAATGGGTGAGATGGGGACAAAGAGGTAATGCTGGAATAGGGAGTAACACAGGGGTAGTGCTGGAATAAGGGGGAAGTCCAAAAGACAGCCGGCGTGGTTGAAAAGTGAGGTGAAGGAAGCTATTAGGGCTAAAAGAAACGCCTTCAGAAAATGGAAGGAACCGTCTGAAAATAACAAGCAGCAGCATGAGTGTCAAATAGAGCGCTGCACGGGAACGGGGTTTGCGGGAATCCCACGGAACCCGCGGGATTCCCGCAGGGACGGAAGCAGTTCTGTGGGGTTCCCCCAGGGACGGAAGCAGTTCTGCGGGGTTCCCGTGGAAGTGTAAGCTACACCTGCAGAGCCTCTCATCTACCGAGTACCAAGTTCTTTGAGTGCTGTCTCCTCCTCCTCTTCCTCCTTGTTTTAACAGCACAAATGTGGAAAGTCGTCCATTAAGGAGGTGGTAGAGACACAAATGATGATGGAATTCAAAAAGGTGTGGGAGGAATACAGAGGATCTCTAATTAGAAAATGGAAGTTATAAAAAAAACCTAACCTTAAATGGCTGCATGTATGTGGATGTGTGAAGTAATGCTTAGATGGCGACTCTGGCTGTGATTAACTAGGGCCAATACCGGGCAGACTTGTATGGTCTGTGTCTAATATATGGAATTCTGGTTTAGGATGGGCTAGAAAGGGCTTAGACAGCAACTTCAGTGGCTGGAACATAAGGACAGTTCTGGACAGATTTTTATGATCTGTGTCCCACAAATGAGAAGACGCATAGACTGGAGTGAGCTTCAACGACAACTCCAGCAGTTGGAACATAAGGATAGGACCAGATAGACTTCTATGGTCTATGTTCCAGAAACGCAAAATAAAGACCATAATCAAGTATATAATATCACATTCGTTGATTTAATCATGAATTGATAATGAGTGTGACTATTGAGCAGACTGGATGGACCATTCAGGTATTTATTTGCTGTCACTTACTATGTTACAATTAATCCTCTTTGCTACCGGGCTGATGAGCAGACCTCAGCTCTGACACAGGCATGAGCATTGGATGTCACCTGACCTACTCACGCTTGCATGTGGTGATCTCTCAGCACACAGTGCCAGTAAATCAGAGACAAATCTTACACGTACACATCAGAATGTTCCAAGTTTCAGCTTCCATTCCTTCCTTGCCTACAGTGGCTCAAATCCAGAAAGAGACTGAGGAAGCTGACTGGAATTTTCTTTTATGTACCATTAAATTCTTACAGTGATGGGTGGGGATGGGTTAAATTCCAACAGGAACGGGTGGGGATGGGTAAGATTTCTGTCCCCGTGCAACTCTCTAGTGTCAAAGCAAATGCAAGGCGCAGATAAAGAAGGCCAAGAGAGATTACGAAAAAAAGATAGCATTAGAGGCAAAAAAACATAGCAAAATTTTTTTTCGGTATATTAAAAGCAGGAAGCCGGCAAAAGAATCTGTTGGGCCGCTGGATGAGCAAGGGGTAAAAGAGGCGATCAAGGAAGAAAAAGACGTAGCAGAGAGATTGAATGAATTCTTTGCTTCGGTCTTCACCGAGGAAGATTTGGGTGGGATACCAGTGTTGGAAATGGTATTTCAAGTGGATGAGCAGGAGAAACTTACTGACTTCACGGTAAACCTGGAGAACGTAATGGGACAGTTCAGCAAACTGAAGAGTAGCAAATCTCCTGGACCGGATGGTATTCATCCTAGAGTACTGATAGAACTGAAAAATGAGCTTGCGGAGCTACTGTTAGTGATATGTAATTTATCCTTAAAATCGAGTATGGTACCGGAAGATTGGAGGGTGGCCAATGTAGCGCCGATTTTTAAAAAAGGTTCCAGGGGAGATCCGGGAAATTATAGACCGGTGAGTCTGACGTCGGTGCCGGGGAAAACAGTAGAGACTATTATCAAAAACAAAATTACAGTGCACATTCAAGGACATGGATTACTGAGACCAAGTCAGCATGGCTTTTGTGTGGGGAAATCTTGCCTGACCAATTTACTTCAATTCTTTGAAGGAGTAAACAAACATGTGGACAAAGGGGAACCGGTTGATATTGTGTATCTGGATTTTCAAAAGGCGTTTGACAAGGTACCTCATGAAAGGCTACAGAGGAAATTGGAGGGTCATGGGATAGGAGGAAATGTCCTATTGTGCATTAAAAACTGGTTGAAGGATAGGAAACAGAGAGTGGGGTTAAATGGGCAGTATTCACAATAGAGAAGGGTAGTTACTGGGGTTCCTCAGGGGTTTGTGCTAGGACCACTGCTTTTTAATATATTTATAAATGATTTAGAGATGGGAGTAACTAGCGAGGTAATTAAATTTGCTGATGACACAAAGTTATTCAAAGTCGTTAACTCACGACAGGATTGTGAAAAATTACAGAAGGACCTTACGAGACTGGGAGACTGGGCGGCTAAATGGCAGATGACGTTTAATGTGAGCAAGTGCAAGGTGATGCATGTGGGAAAAAAGAACCCGAATTATAGCTACGTCATGCAAGGTTCCACGTTAGTTACGGACCAAGAAAGGGATCTGGGTGTCGTCGTCGATAATACACTGAAACCTTCTGCTCAGTGTGCTGCTGCGGCTAGGAAAGCAAATAGAATGTTGGGTATTATTTGGAAAGGTATGGAAAACAGGTGTGAGGATGTTATAATGCCACACCTTGAGTATTGTATTCAATTCTGGTCGCCGCATCTCAAGAAAGATATAGTAGAATTGGAAAAGGTGCAGCGAAGGGCGACTAAAATGATAGCGGGGATGGGACGACTTCCCTATAAAGAAAGACTAAGGAGGCTAGGGCATTTCAGCTTGGAGAAGAGATGGCTGAGGGGAGACATGATAGAGGTATATAAAATATTGAGTGGAGTGGAACAGGTGGATGTGAAGCGTCTGTTCACGCTTTCCAAGAATACTAGGACTAGGGGGCATGCGATGAAATTACAGTGTAGTAAATTTAAAACAAAATCGGAGAAAATGTTTCTTCACCCAACGCGTAATTAAACTCTGGAATTCAATGTCGGAGAACGTGGTGAAGGCGGTTAGCTTAGCAGAGTTTAAAAAGGGGTTAGACGGTTTCCTAAAGGACAATTCCATAAAGGGAAAATTAGGTTCTTACCTTGGTAATTTTCTTTCCTTTAGTCATAGCAGATGAATCCATTACGAGTGGGTTGTGTCCATCAACCAGCAGGGGGAGATAGAGAGCACTGAAAAACCATAGTGCCTCATGGCCAGCTAGCTCCATCTGCCTCTTCAGTATTTGAAGCTTCCACAGCAGTGTAACACCGCAAAGCATAACAACATGAACTTTCCTCACAGCGGATGAACGCCCCAAAACTGGAGCTTTAATTCAAAGGAAGGAATGAACTCATCCTCCTGTAACTGAACAGAAATCCTGAAGACTGTTTTCCAACTTCTCCCAATGAGGGAACATAATCTACAGGAAAAACTGAACATAAAAGTAACATGAATCACACAATGAACTACTGAGGGAGGGCTCATGGATTCATCTGCTATGACTAAAGGAAAGAAAATTACCAAGGTAAGAACCTAATTTTCCCTTCCTTGTCATCAAGCAGATGAAGCCATTATATATGGGATATAACAAAGCAATCCCTATATAGGGTGGGAACAGGTCACACCACACGCTAGCACTTGTGCTCCAAAACGCGCATCCCTCCTAGCAGCCACATCCAGCCTGTAATGTCGGGCAAAAGAGAGCTTAGAAGCCCATGTTGCTGCACTGCATATCTCTTGACGAGAGAATGCTCCAGTTTCAGCCCAAGAGGAAGAAATCGCTCTGGTAGAACGCGCCTTAAAGGCTACAGGCGGAGACCGGCTGGCAAGCAGATAAGCTGAAAAAATAGTTTCTTTGAGCCAGCGGGCAATGGTGGCTTTAGACGCTGGAGACCCTCTGCGAGGACCTGATAGCAAAACAAACAGATGATCATAGATCCTGAAAGAGATAGTAACTCGCAGATACTGCAGCAGAATCCTGCGCACATCCAACAGGTGCAACTGCCCAAAAGATTCTGGAAACTCCTCCTTATCAAAGGAGGGCAAGAAAATAAGGCTGGTTTAGGTGAAACGCTGAAACCACCTTAGGCATGAAGGAAGGCACGGTCCGAACCGTGACCCCGGACTCTGAGAATTGCAGAAATGGGTCTCTACAGGACAGCGCCTGGAGCTCTGACACCTGTCTCGCTGAAGTAATGGCCACAAGAAAAACGGCCTTTAGTGTCAAATCTTTCTCCGATGCTCGCCGAAGCGGCTCAAAAGGAGAAGCCTGCAGAGCCTTCAAAACTAGCCCTAGGTTCCAAGCTGGACAGGGTGCTCGCACGGAAGGCCGGAGCCAAAGCACCCCACTAAGAAACCGTGCCACATCTGGATGAGCAGCTAAAGATACACCTTCAACCTTACCACGAAGGGAAGCCAACGCTGCCACTTGCACCCTCAGGGAATTATAGGCCAAGCCTATTTGTACAACATCCTGCAAAAAGTCCAGAATCGGCGAGACAGGAGCCCGCATGGGTGTGATCGCTTTTGAAGCACACCAAGACTCAAACTGGCGCCAAATCCTGGCATAAGCCACGGAGGTGGAACGCTTGCGGGCCTGCAGGAGAGTGGAAATGACTGTTTGAATAGCCTTTGTCTCTCAATTGCGCCCTCTCAAATCGCCATGCCATAAGATCAAAGCGGCAGGCGTCCTCCATGGCTACCGGGCCCTGTGACAACAGGTTCGGTACCAGAGGTAAAGGAAGGGGAGGGAGCCTCCACTAGCATCTGTCGGAGGTCCGCATACCAAGGCCTCCTAGGCCAATCCAGGGCGATGAGGACCACTTCTCCTGGGTGCAGCCGAATCCGCAGGAGCACGCGCCCTATCAAGGGCCACGGAGGGAACACGTATAGTAGGCCCGGAGGCCAGGGCTGAGTCAAGGCATCCAACCCTGCCGAGCGAGGATCTCTCCATCTGCTGAAGAAGCAGGGGACTTTGGCATTGGAACGTCGCCATAAGATCCATCAGGGGCTTGCCCCATTTGGCACATATCTGCAGGAATACTTCGTCTGCTAGTTCCCATTCTGCTGGATCGATCTGATGCCTGCTTAGATAATCGGCTTGCATGTTGCTCTGACCTGCAATGTGAGCTGCCGACAAAAACTGAAGATGCAGCTCGGCCCAGTGGCAAATTTGTTCGGCCTGCGCGGCCAGTGCTCTGCACTGAGTGCCTCCTTGTTGATTTATGTAGGCCACTGTTGTCGTGTTGTCCGACATCACTCTGACAGCCAATCCTTCCAGGGTCACTTGAAAGGCCAGAAGCGCCTGAAACACCGCTTTCAACTCTAGGCGGTTGATGGACCACTCCGACTCCTCGGGAGTCCACAGACCCTGGGCATGCTTCCCCTTGCAATGTGCGCCCCAGCCCTTCAGGCTGGCATCTGTCACTACTAGACACCAATCGGGGAGCGCCAGCAGCATTCCTCGCCGCAGCATGCTGTCTGAGAGCCACCACTCCATGCTGAGTCGGGCCGCAGGGAGCCAAGAAAGTCTGCATTGATAATCCTGAGAAACTGGAGACCATCTTTGAAGTAGGGAATACTGTAGAGGACTGAGGTGCGCTCTCGCCCAGGGCACCACCTCCAATGTGGCTGTCATTGATCCCTGCAGCTGGACAATGTCCCAAGCTCGTGGGCAGGGCATCCTCAGGAGCAGACGGACCTGATTCTGAAGTTTGCACCGCCTTAGCTCGGGTAGGTATACAGTGGTGGAAATAAGTATTTGATCCCTTGCTGATTTTGTAAGTTTGCCCACTGACAAAGACATGAGCAGCCCATAATTGAAGGGTAGGTTATTGGTAACAGTGAGAGATAGCACATCACAAATTAAATCCGGAAAATCACATTGTGGAAAGTATATGAATTTATTTGCATTCTGCAGAGGGAAATAAGTATTTGATCCCCCACCAACCAGTAAGAGATCTGGCCCCTACAGACCAGGTAGATGCTCCAAATCAACTCGTTACCTGCATGACAGACAGCTGTCGGCAATGGTCACCTGTATGAAAGACACCTGTCCACAGACTCAGTGAATCAGTCAGACTCTAACCTCTACAAAATGGCCAAGAGCAAGGAGCTGTCTAAGGATGTCAGGGACAAGATCATACACCTGCACAAGGCTGGAATGGGCTACAAAACCATCAGTAAGACGCTGGGCGAGAAGGAGACAACTGTTGGTGCCATAGTAAGAAAATGGAAGAAGTACAAAATGACTGTCAATCGACAAAGATCTGGGGCTCCACGCAAAATCTCACCTCGTGGGGTATCCTTGATCATGAGGAAGGTTAGAAATCAGCCTACAACTACAAGGGGGGAACTTGTCAATGATCTCAAGGCAGCTGGGACCACTGTCACCACGAAAACCATTGGTAACACATTACGACATAACGGATTGCAATCCTGCAGTGCCCGCAAGGTCCCCCTGCTCCGGAAGGCACATGTGACGGCCCGTCTGAAGTTTGCCAGTGAACACCTGGATGATGCCGAGAGTGATTGGGAGAAGGTGCTGTGGTCAGATGAGACAAAAATTGAGCTCTTTGGCATGAACTCAACTCGCCGTGTTTGGAGGAAGAGAAATGCTGCCTATGACCCAAAGAACACCGTCCCCACTGTCAAGCATGGAGGTGGAAATGTTATGTTTTGGGGGTGTTTCTCTGCTAAGGGCACAGGACTACTTCACCGCATCAATGGGAGAATGGATGGGGCCATGTACCGTACAATTCTGAGTGACAACCTCCTTCCCTCCGCCAGGGCCTTAAAAATGGGTCGTGGCTGGGTCTTCCAGCACGACAATGACCCAAAACATACAGCCAAGGCAACAAAGGAGTGGCTCAGGAAGAAGCACATTAGGGTCATGGAGTGGCCTAGCCAGTCACCAGACCTTAATCCCATTGAAAACTTATGGAGGGAGCTGAAGCTGCGAGTTGCCAAGCGACAGCCCAGAACTCTTAATGATTTAGAGATGATCTGCAAAGAGGAGTGGACCAAAATTCCTCCTGACATGTGTGCAAACCTCATCATCAACTACAGAAGACGTCTGACCGCTGTGCTTGCCAACAAGGGTTTTGCCACCAAGTATTAGGTCTTGTTTGCCAGAGGGATTAAATACTTATTTCCCTCTGCAGAATGCAAATAAATTCATATACTTTCCACAATGTGATTTTCCGGATTTAATTTGTGATGTGCTATCTCTCACTGTTACCAATAACCTACCCTTCAATTATGGGCTGCTCATGTCTTTGTCAGTGGGCAAACTTACAAAATCAGCAAGGGATCAAATACTTATTTCCACCACTGTACATAGCCCAAGTCTGTGTCGAATCTGGCCCCCAAATATTCTAGAGATTGCGAGGGGGTCAGGTGACTTTTGGCCATATTGACGACCCAGCCTAGAGATTGAAGTACTGAGACCACTCTGGCTGTAGCTTGATAGCTCTCTGTTACAGAGTCTGCTCTGATGAGCCAGTCGTCTAGGTATGGGTGAACCCTGATACCTTCTCGCCTGAGCAAAGCAGCTACTACCACCATTACCTTCGAAAAGGTTCGGGGAGCTGTGGTGAGGCCAAAAGGCAAGGCCCGGAACTGGAAATGTTTTCCCAACACCGCAAACCTCAGAAACGTCTGGTGCGGGGGCCAAATTGGTATGTGCAAGTAAGCTTCTTTCAGGTCTAGAGACATGAGAAACTCTCCTGGCTGTACTGCAGCAATGACGGAGCGCAGGGTTTCCATGTGGAAATGCCGCACTCTCAGGGACTTAATTCTTTTAAGTCCAGAATAGGGCGAAAAGACCCACCTTTTCGCAGCACCACAAAGTAGATGGAGTATCGGCCGTAGCCGTGTTTGGCAGGAGGTACCGGGGACACGACCCCTATCTGAATCAGACCTTGCAAAGTCTCCTCTACCGCCGCCCGTTTGGCGGCAGAACCACATCGGGACTCCACAAACACGTCTCTTACTGTGGCGTTGAATTCTATTCTGTAACCATCTCTGATCAGGTCCAGAACCCACTGATCTGAGGAAATATTGGCCCACTCCTCGGCAAAGAGGGAAAGACGTCCTCCGATCACAGGAAGCGAGGAGGGGACCGGCGCACCATCATTGAGAGGGTCGCCCCTGAACTCCAGGCCTAGAGCCGGTGGCTGAGGAACGCTTGTCCGAGCGAAAGGAGTTCCTCTGCTGAAAAACTGGCACGAGAAGTGAACCCAGCAGAACGCCCCGGGCGGTACGTTCTAGCTTCATGGAAGCGAGGTCTAAGAGGAGTGAACCGCCTGGCCCTTGGAGGAAGGCCTCGGCCTATCTTCGGGCAAGCGCTGGGGTTTAGGATCTCCCAGGCCTTTAACAATTTTCTCCAACTTCTCACCAAATAGGAGAAGGCCTTGAAAGGGCAACTTCACCAACCTTTGCTTAGAGGCCATGTCCGCTGCCCAATGTAGCCAAATAAGACGGCAAGCCGCCACTGTTACTGCCATTTGTTTAGCCAAAGCTCTGACAATATCATAAAGGGCATCAGTCAAAAAGGACAAGGCCGACTCCAGCCACGGAGCCACATCCGAGAAGGGCTCCGCTCCATCTCCGGGCTGTTCCACTGCTGTTGCAACCACGCCAGGCAGGCTCTAGCAGCATAAACACTGCATGCAGACAGCCCGAATAGTGAGACCTGCAAGTTCAAAGGACCGTTAAGTGCTGCTTCCAGCCTACGGTCTTGTATATCCTTCAGGGGCAACTCCTCCTTCCACAGGGAGGGTAGTTCTCTGTCACCCGCAGTGACTAGGGCATCTACTTTAGGCATTGCAAAGCGAGCCAAATGCTCCTCACGCAGAGGGTATAATTGCCCCAAAGCCCTGGAAACTTTCAAAGGTCCTTCGGGGTCAGCCCACTGAGCTGAAAGGTAAAATTATGTATAATCATACCTGATAATTTTCTTTCCATTAATCATAGCTGATCAATCCATAGACTGGTGGGTTGTTTCCATCTACCAGCAGGTGGAGATAGAGAGCAAACTTTGCCTCCCTATATGTGGTCATGTGCTGCCGGAAACTCCTCAGTATGTCGATATCAAAGCTCCATCCGCAGGACTCAGCACTTAGAGAATTACACCCACGAAGGGACACTCTGCCCAGCTCACCACCGCCGAAACGGGGGAGGGGAATTAACCCAGCTCATCCCCACACAAGTGGGGGAGGGGAATCCGTCCAGCTCATCCCCGCGGAGCGGGGGAGGGACACCACACCCGCCGATGCGGGGGGATCTGGCTTATCCTGCAACCGCAAGCGCGGGAGGAGCTGACTGACCCTAACACCGCCGAAGCGGGAGGGGTACAAAGCTGCCCTACAGCCGCACGAAGCGGGAGGGAGTGCCAGCAGAATTTTAAGTCTCAATCCAGCCCCGTAAAACGGAGGGGAGAGGAATGCAGCAGCTCACTGTAACACAAACTCGTCTTAACTCTTGAAGAATCCAAGTGAAAAAACTTGAACACGAAGTCTTTCTGAAGTAACTGAAGACTAAACTTGAACCTGAAATGCAACCAGAATAAAAACAGTACAGATATCTGGGAGGGGCTATGGATTGATCAGCTATGATTAATGGAAAGAAAATTATCAGTTATGATTATACATAATTTTACCTTCCATATCATCAAGCTGATCAATCCATAGACTGGTGGGATGTACCGAAGCAGTACTCACCCAGGGTGGGACATTGAAATCCCTGACCTCAACACTGAAGCTCCAAACCGGGCCTCCGCCCGTGCAGCCACAGTCAAACGGTAATGCTTGGAGAATGTATGAGCCGAAGCCCAAGTTTCCCGCCTTGCATATCTCTTCCAAGGAGACGGATCCGGCCTCTGCCATCGAGGCCGCCTGAGCTCTCGTGGAGTGAGCCTTCAGCTGGATAGGCGGCACCTTCCCCGCGGCCACATAAGCCGCTGCAATGGCTTCCTTGACCCATCTTGCCACTGTAGGCTTAGCAGCCTGCAGACCCTTACGAGGACCTGCAAACAGGACAAACAGATGATCCGATTTCCGGAAATCATTGGTCACTTCCAAGTATCTGATGATGACTCGTCTCACATCCAGATATTTAAGAGCAGAGTACTCCTCTGGGTAGTCCTCCCTACGAAAGGAAGGGAGACAGAGCTGCTGATTCACATGGAAGCGAGAAACAATCTTGGGCAGGAAGGAAGGCACTGTGCGAATAGTCACTCCTGCCTCAGTGAACTGCAGAAAAGGCTCTCGACATGAGAGCGCCTGGAACTCGGAAACTCTTCTGGCTGAAGTGATAGCCACCAAAAAGACTGCTTTCAACGTCAGGTCTTTCAGAGATGCCCTCGACAAGGGTTCAAAAGGCGGCTTCTGCAATGCTCTTAGTACCAGGTTGAGATTCCACGCAGGCACCACTGAGTGCAGAGGAGGGCGCAGGTGATTAACTCCCTTGAGAAAGCGCACCACAACTGGCTGCGAAGCCAGGGAAGCACCCTTCAGGCGGCCCCTGAAGCAAGCCAGAGCCGCTACCTGGACTTTAAAGGGAACTGAGCGACAGGGCCTTTCTCCAGACCTTCTTGCAGGAACGCCAACACTGAAGAAATTGGAGCAGTGAAGGGAGAAAGTGAGCCTGCTTCACACCACGCTGCAAAGATACGCCAAACCCTGGCGTAAGCAGTAGAAGTAGAGCGCTTCCTCGCTCTCAGCATAGTGGCGATGACCTTGTCTGAGAAGCCCTTCTTCCTCAGACGCTGCCGCTCAATAGCCAGGCCGTAAGACCAAAGGGGGAGGGATCCTCCATCACCACGGGACCCTGATGTAACAGGCCCTGCACCACTGGCAGCCGCAGAGGATCGTCGACTGAGAGCCTGATCAAGTCCGCATACCAGGGACGCCTGGGCCAATCCGGACCCACCAGGATTACCCTGCCGGGATGCTTTGCCACCCGGTCTAGCACCCTGCCCAACATGGGCCAGGGCGGGAACACATAGAGAAGCTCTTGTGTCGGCCACTGTTGGAGAAGAGCATCTACTCCCAGGGATCGAGGGTCCCGTCCTCTGCTGAAAAAGCGCGGCACTTGGCACTTGGCAATTGGCCGATGACGCCATCAGATCTAGGCTCGCTGGCCCCAGCGCTTCGTGATGTCCAAGAACGCCTGAGCAGATAGCTGCCACTCTCCGGGCTCCAAGGTATGGTGACTGAGAAAGTCCCGCCTTGACATTCATGACTCCGGCAATGTGGGCCGCTGAAAGCTGCTCCAGGTTCACTTCCGCCCACTGGCAGAGATTCATAGCCTCCTTGGCTAGAGGGGCGCTCTTGGTACCATCCCTGGCGGGTGACATAGGCCACAGCCGTGGCATTGTCCGACAGGACCCGTACAGGCTTCAACACCAGTACCGGGATGAACTCCAAAAGCGCCAACCGAATGGCTCTGAGTTCCAGGAGGTTGATAGACCGCTTTGCCTCTGCAGGAGACCAGAGCCCCTGCGCTGTCCTTCCCAAGCAGTGGGCTCCCCAGCCCGACAACGAGGCGTCCGTCGTGACGACAATCCACTCTGGGGTCACCAGAGGCATTCCCGCAGACAACTTGTCTGTCTGCATCCACCAGCTCAGCGCCTTGCGCACTGCTGGGTCCAAGGGAAGGCGCACAGCATAATCCTCCGACATCGGAGTCCAGCGCTGCAGCAAAGAGTGTTGAAGCGGTCTCATATGAGCCCTGGTCCAGGGCACAACTTCCATCGTGGCCGTCATAGAGCCCAACAGCAGCACATAGTCCCAAGCCCGAAGGGGAGAGGCTACTAGGAACTGGTCCACCTGAGCCTGAAGTTTGACAATCCGATTGTCTGGCAGGAACACTCTGCCCACTTGGGTGTCGAATCGAACTCCCAGGTACTCCAGGGACTGAGTCGGGCGCAGCTGGCTCTTCTCCCAGTTGATGATCCATCCCAGGGAGCTCAAAAGAGCAACTACCCGGTCCACAGCTTTGCCGCACTCTGCATAAGAGGGGGCTCGGATCAACCAGTCGTCCAGATAAGGATGGACTTGTACTCCTTCCTTTCGTAGGAAGGCCGCGATGACCACCATTACTTTGGAAAAGGTCCGCGGAGCAGTAGCCAACCCGAAAGGGAGGGCTCTGAACTGGAAGTGTCGTCCCAGGACTGCAAAAACGCAGAAAGCGTTGATGAGGAGGGCCAGATGGGAATATGCAGGTACGTTTCCTTGATGTCCAAGGATGCCAGGAACTCTCCTGCCTTCACTGCCGCTATAACAGAGCGGAGAGTCTCCATGCGAAAGTGCCGCACTTTCAAGGCCCGATTGACCCCTTTGAGGTCGAGGATAGGCCGGACAGAACCTCTTTTCTTTGGTACCACAAAGTAAATGGAGTAACGTCCCTTGCCAAGCTGACTTTCTGGCACCGTAACGACCGCGCCCAGGCGGATCAGATTGTCCAAGGTCTGCTGCACTGCCACAGCTTTGACCGGAGACTTGCAGGGAGAGAGTACAAACCCGTCTTTTACGGGTCGGCAGAACTCTAGTTTGTAGCCGTCTCTGATGACTTCCAGCACCCACGCGTCTGAAGTTATTGTGGTCCACTCGCCCAGAAACGAGGACAGCCGTCCTCCAATCTGCACTGGTGCGGGGACCAAGACCCCGTCATTGGGTACGAGACCCTGGGGGAGGACCGGAGGGAGCACCTCCGGGACGGCGGTCTCTGCGAAAGGAATGCTGCTTGGGGGAGAAATTCCTCTTGAAGGAAGAGGGGGCAGAGGAACCCGACTTGCCCGGGCGGTACCGACGGGCTTCCTGCAACCGTCCTCTGGAGGTACCGGGACGAGTACTAGCCCGAGCCCTGACCTCTGGTAATTTCTTGCCCTTAGACGTGCCGAGATCGGTCACGATTTTGTCCAGCTCGACCCCAAAGAGCAGCTTGCCTTTAAAAGGCAACCTAGCCAGGCGGGATTTAGAGGCGTGGTCAGCAGACCAATGTTTCAGCCAAAGCCACCGCCGCACAGAGATTGTCTGAGCCATGCCTTTCGCTGAGGCCCTCAAGACATCATACAGCAAGTCTGCCAAATAGGCTAAGCCCGATTCCAGGGCCGGCCAATCAGCCCTCAAGGAATGATCCAAGGGGGAAGCCCGCTGCACCATAGTCAGGCACGTCCTGGCCACATAGGAGCCGCAAACTGAGGCCTGCAAACTTAAAGCAGCCGCCTCAAAGGACGACCTTAAGGCCGCCTCCAATCTTCTGTCTTGGGCGTCCTTTAGGGCCGTGCCACCTTCCACCGGCAACGCCGTTTTCTTAGTCACCGCAGTGATTAAAGAATCCACGGTAGGCCACAGATAGGCCTCACGTTCACTCACAGCCAAAGGATAGAGGCGGGCCATAGCCCTAGCCACTTTGAGGCTCGCTTCTGGGACATCCCATTGAGCCGCAATTAAGGTGTGCATGGCATCATGCACGTGGAAGGTTCTAGGCGGGCGCTTCGTCCCCAGCATAATGGCAGAGCCAACAGGGGCTGAGGGAGAGACGTCCTCCGGAGAGGAAATCTTCAAAGTGTCCATGGCCTGTAACAACAGGTTGGGCAAATCCTCTGGGCTAAAAAGCCGCGCTGCAGAGGGGTCATCCGCTCCATCCGAGCGGGGATCCGTCTCCTCCAAGGAATCCGCAAAGGACCGTTGGGAGACCTCAGACACGCTGCCCTCATCTACATCTGAGGAGACAAATTCCTCCAAGGCCTGGGAATCAACCCGAGGGCGTTTACCTCTGGGAACCTCAACCTCTTTACCAGACGAGGGAGCAGGGGCAGCGTTGTGCATGAGGAAGGCCTGATGCAGCAGCAAAACAAACTCGGGGGAGAAACCCCCCAGACTGTGCACTTCCGCAGTCTGGGCAACAGCCCTAGACGCACCCTCAACCGGCGCTCGCAATAGCGGGGGAGAGACATGCTGCGCATCCAAAATGGCGTCCGGCGCGAAACTCCGCAAAGGAGCCGCGCGGGAAGAACGGCTCTTAACTTTAGCCGCTTCTGTGCCGTCGCCCAAATTAAGGGCGTTCATGGCATTAATGTCTCCAACCTCAAGGGCGGCCCAAGAAGAAGCCGTCCGAGCCGCGTGGCCGGCCAAGATGGCGGAGGCGAGGAGCGGGGGATGGGCATTTATGGCGGGAAAAACCGCCACGCCGGAGGAAGGACCGGGACATTCATCGGTCACGAAACTGTCACCCAACAAGGGCGAATCAGGCTTGAAGACCCCCGCATCCCCTCCAGAAGCGCTCAAGCGACCCGGGGAGCGACCCTTTGCGCCCTCGCCCTCCGACGCCATATGCCACGAGGAGAAGAATCGGGGAACCCCCTGCCCGCTATAAAAAGGTAAAAATTACCTGCTGTCCGCTCCGAGTTTGTAACGACCTGGTGTCCCAGTGAGTAGCTGCAATAGACGCTTAAATAAACGTCGAAATAAACGCCTTTAAGGACGTTCAAATTTTTTTTTTTTTTTTTTAACGGAGCCAGCGGGAGGGGGGAGAAAAGGAGGGACCTGGCACCACCAGGTTTGCACTTGCTCAAAAGAGCCCTCAACCCCAGGCACTCAACAAAACCTAAAAATTAGGCTTGGAGGCCTAGCCAGAGCTGCTGCTGTGTGTGACCACCACCTGCTGAGATAGAGAACATACTGAGGAGTTTCCGGCAGCACATGACCACATATAGGGAGGCAAAAGTTTGCTCTCTATCTCCACCTGCTGGTAGATGGACACAACCCACCAGTCTATGGATTGATCAGCTTGATGATATGGAATAAGCTCTTGGATGGAGTCATGCAAAGGAAAGGCTCGAGCAGGCTTTTTGGTACTTGCCATCCTCGGATTTCCAGAGGAGGCCACGCCACTCCCAGGATCTTCAATAGAGAGGACCTGTAAGACAATCTGAAATAAGCGCTGGCAGCTCCTCGCGGTGGAAAATCCTCACCACGGACGGATCATCTGGATCCAGTGGCCCTTCTGCACCTTCCTCTGTTCCTCTGGCCACGAGGGCCTGCCAAACCCCCCAGAGTCAACACATCCCGACCAAGGGGGGGGGGGGGGGGGGAAATGGGGGTGCGCCACTCTCTGAAGGGAAATTTACCCTTCTGCGCTTCTCTTGCGGCCAGCTATCAGGGAAAAACCCCTCAGAGGGCAACCCCAGGCCTGCATCCACTGGAGGAGCAGTAAAGGGGGGCAGTAGAAACCCCCTGTGGCTGAGCTCTTTTAAGCATATACGCATTATGAAGCAATAATACAGTCAGGGGAGAAAAACACACCCTGGGCACCCGGTTCCAGTCCGGGGCTAGTAGCTCTTTGGCCAGCCTCAATTCGAGGGCCCCCTCCTGTCTCCAGACCCTCCACCTCAGCGGGGGTCGCGCCATGTGGCGCCCGCTGCCAGCTCCCCTGAGCGGGAAGAATCATCGCTCGCCATGCTCCGGCCAGCTCTTACGCCTGAACAGCACGTTTTACAGAGCCCCGCTGCTGATCTGCGCTTGCCACACTTGGAACAGCGCTTAACACTCTCTGCAGCCATCGCCGAAAAACGGCAGAAAATTCAAAATGGCAGTTTCGCGCCAAAAACGTCCCGATCGCGGGCCCTCCCCGGAGTAAGAAAACACTCTTACCTCACTGGACCGAGTATACAAGCTCCGGTCACGCTGTAGAAACTGAAGAAAACCTTTTGCTTTTTTTTTTTTTTTTTTTTTTTTTTTTTTTTAACGCTGTGATAAAAGTAGAGAAAACAGCAAAAAAAATCAACTCCGGAGGTACAGAACAGTGGGAAAGGCGAACCAACGTGCCTGCATCCACCAAGTATAGGGTGGGAAAGAGCAGGGAAAAGTGAAACTAATGTGCTCACATCCACTGGGGGGATGGGTAAGGCAGGGAAAGGGCTAACCTATGTGCCTTTAAAGTGAAGCTGCTATAGCCTCTAACACCCCGGCTAACAACTGGCAGATTTTTTAAGGAGCTTGATCAAGCTGCAACCACCCTGCTTGGGGAGATAAAGAACACTGGAGAGGCAGTGGCAGTGTTGCCAGGTGGAAAATTTTTTTCCCACCCAATCTAGCACAAAAACCGCCCAAAACCCGCCCAAACTCAAACCCCGCCCCTGACACCCCCACCCCCGCGTCATCACCCCGCCCCCGCCGTCATCAACCCCGCCCCCGCCGTCACCGGCCCCGCCTTCCACGTAATCAGCCCCGCCTCCTACGTCACTAACCCCGCCCAAAAACGTCACTAACCCCGCCCCCCCGCGGCCGAAAAAGCCGCACAAAAAACCGCCCTGAAGCCCAAAAAACAGCCCAAAAAACCGCAACCCGCCGCGGGCAAAAATTTCCCGCGGCGGGTCGCGGAAAACCGCCCACCTGGCAACACTGGGCAGTGGAGATAGCTGACCATGTGGCACTGTGAAATTTGAGTGCTATCTCCCCCTGCTGGTTGATGGACACAACCCATACGTAATGGCTTCATCTGCTTGATGACAAGGAATATTGCACATTACTTGCCTGGTGAGCCACTAAGAGGAAATTGGTTGTGATAGCATTAAAGCTGCTGAGAAGAGAAACATTCGCAGAGAACTGGAAAATGTATAAAAGACAAGACTTACCCTAGTTATAGGTGTTCTCAACTCAGGGCACACCCAGTCAGATTTTCAGAATATCCACAATGAATATGCAAAAAATACATTTGTATACCAAGAGAGACAGTATATACAAATTAATCTCATATGCATTGCAGATATTCTGGAAACCCAACTGGCTGGGTGTGCCCCAAGGGCTGGGTTGAGAAGCACTGCCCTTGAGTACAAGAGCACAAATAGTGACGAATGAGATACACCATGCCGAGAAGCAAATGAAGCAACAGGAGAACCCTAAAGCAGAATCTCCATTATAAGTACAGAAAGCAGGCTTTGTAGAGCATTTTATTTTTTGTTCTCTCATCTAAAGATCCGCAATTTAACAGATGAATTTGTACCTCTTACTCCACCCAGTAAATTTAGTTTTTAACCAACTCCTCTGGGATGTGGTTTATGTGTGGAGGTATGTCAGAGCCTTAAGGAAGTAAAGAAGCAAAGCATCATGTTCCAGCATAGTGCCTTGAAGAATAATTTTCCCTCAGAAAGGGCAAGGCCATAGCAAAAAGACTAAATGAATCCTTTGCTTCGGTCTACACTGAGGAAAATGTGTGGGAGATACCAGTAACAGAAGTGGTATTCAATGGTACTGAGTTGGAGGAACTGAAACAAATCTCTGTAAACCTGGAAGATGCAATTTTTCAAATTGCGCCATTGATGGCATACATCCCAGAATACCAACAGAACTAAAAAAATGAACTTGCAGAACTATTGTCAGTCATATATATTTTATCTTTAAAATCAAGCATGGTACCAGAAGACTGGAGGGTGGCAAATCTAACAATTTTTAAAAAGGGTTCCAGCGGTAGCTCAGGAAATTCAAGACCAGTGAGCCTGAGGTTGGTGAAGCAAAATGATAGGCATTGATTAATGAAACAAAACCAACACGGATTTAGTCAAGGGAAATCTTGCCTCACCAATCTGCTACATTTCTTTGAAGAGGTGAACAAATATCTGGATAAAAGGTGTATCTGGATTTTTAAAAAGGCATTGGACAAAGTTCTTCATGAACAACTCCTGAGGAAATTAGAAAGTCATGGGATATGGGGTAGTGTCCTATTGTGGATAAAGAACTAGTTAAAAGATAGAAAACAGAGTAGGATTAAATGATCAGTATTTTCAATGTAGAAAGTAGATAGTGAGGTTCCCCAAGGGTCTGTGCTAGGACCACTGCTGCTTCCTTTTTTTTTTTTTTTAATATTTATAAGTGAATCTAGAGGTAGGAATACTACAACCAGCAGGGGCAGACAGAGTGATCCGGGCCCCCCCCCCCCCCCACGCTTCAGTGGGCCCGTCACGGTCCTAACTTGAAGGGCCCTGGTGGTCTAGTGGCTTCTTCGGGGGCAGGAAAGAACCCCACTCTTTCCTGCCCACTACCACTATTCTGCCCAGTGCCATGTTTTCAAAATGGCAGCAGACACTTCCCACAGTAGTCTCACGAATCTCAACAGTCTCATGAGACTGCTGCAAGGAGTCTCGGCAGCCATTTTTAAAACACAGCGGTGCCAGGCAGAAAAGAGGCAGCACGTATGAAAGAGTGTTCTTTCCTGCCCCCACCCCCTGCAGAGGCCATTAGACCACTACGGCCCTTCAAAATAGGACCGGTGGGGGGCTGTAGTGTGTGGCAGAAGGGGGCAAATAGGCAGAGCCTCTAAGCCCTCAAGCAATGCCCGGTTGCCTGGTCAGCCCACCCCCTGGTAACTAGTAAGGTAATTAAAATTGCTGATGACACAAAATTATTCACAGTTGTTAAATTGCAAGAGGACCTTACGAGACTAGGAGTCTGGACATCCAAATGGCATGATGCCTCATTTTAAACTTGTTCACATTAAATGTCATATAGAAACGAGGAACCAAACTATAGCTAAGTGATGCAAGGTTCCACATTAGGAGACACTGTTCAGGAAGAGGATCTAGATATTGTTGATGACATGCCGATACCTTCTGTTCAGTGTGCAGCAGTGGAGGCAGCTAAAAAGCAAAGGAATGTACCAGAGTGATGAAAATAGAGGATGGGAGGACATCCCTATCAGAAAAGGCTAAAGAAGCTAGAGCTCTTCAGCTTGGAGAAGAGATGGGTGAAGGGAGATACGATAGTAATACGGAGTGGAAATGGGAGGACTTCCCTATGAGAAAAGGTTAAAAGAGGCTAGGGCTCTTCAGCTTGGACAACAGATGGCTGAAGGGAGATATATTATTTAAAATACTGAGTGTAGTGGAAATGGTTGATGTGGCTTGCTTGTTTACTCTTTCCAAAAACAAGTACTAGGGGCCACGCAAAGAAGCTACCGAATAGCAAATTTAGAACAAGTCAGAGAAAATATAGTTGCATATTATGTGGATTCTTTATATGCAAACCTTTCATGCATATTCAATGTGGCAATCCTGATTGGCTAGGTATGCTTTCAATAGACAGGAAGTTTCACATCCAACACTAGGCCACAAAAAACAAAAGGGCAGACTAACAGAACTGGAAATAGTTAACACATCCTGTTGCTGGGTGTGATTTAAAGGCATCAGAAGGCCTTTATACAGAGAAGCACTGGAAACTGTAAACAGTATAACATTGGTATCATGACTAAGAAATGTGGAAAATGAAATTACACTCACTAGGAAATTACTTTGGTGTGGGGTGGGGTGGGGTGGGGGGGGGGGGGGGGGGGAAGAGAGACTGTGCCTTGTGCTAAAGAAGAAAAGCACCAGGATTGCATTGTAAAATGTGGGCATCTTGTTTCAAATAAACTATTCTGTAGTTCTTGGGGGGAAGATCCATGGTACAATTGCAGTGGACACCACACTAGGCTACTTTGATATATTACACCATATAATACCTGAAGGAAATTCTTTTTGGCATAACAAATACTAAGGTAGCCACTAGCCCTAGGTCAGAGCTTGAGAAGATAGCCTATTGAGCAAACCTCATTCATGCTTACCATGTATACAGAATCCACCCATTTGGAGACAATACACCAAGTGGAAATTTTGCATATTGTGTGTAACATAACTTCTGTAGTCCATCTTCATCTTTTTTTAAAGATTAATAAGCCCATAAAACTATATCCATCCACAATGTTAAACAATCATGCACCACTGGCTAAATATGTTTCATTTGGGGATGAAAAGGGGAGATGGCTGTATGAACTACTACTAATCATTTCATAGGTACTCCCTCTGTCCCCCAGGGGGCTCACAATCTAAGTTTTTTGTACCTGGGGCAATGGAAGGTTAAGTGACTTGCCCAAGGTCACTAGAAGCTGCAGTGGGAATCAAATCCAGGTTGCCAGGATCAAAGCCCGCTGCTTAGGCTACTCCTCCACTCTGGTCCATGAAAAAGTAAATGTAATAGTAGCCACGGAGTTTAAGGATTAAAATTTAAAAAAAAGTTCCGCGAGAGAATCTAATTTGTATAAGAAAAGCACCCTATATCCCTCAACTTATCCTGCAACTGATAATATTCACACCTTCAGGAAGAAGTGAACCCTGCCAGCAAAAAAGCAGCACAAAAATGACGTCCCTTCCTTCAGCAAAAAACGGAGAAACAATGAACAAGCGTGAAAAAAAAAAACCCCGCAGTATAATTGAAAAAATTAGGCGGTCGCAACCGAATTCGTACCTTTTGTTTGCCAGCCCCCACGTACCCAACCAGGGGTCAATGGGACCTTTAATAATAGTCGGACAGATTGGTCAGGGCGCATTCCACTTATCAGAAAGCTAAAAACAAAAAAAAAACCAAGCAAAAAGAAAGCGGACAAGATTTTGGTAAAACGAAATAAACAGCGTTCCGCAGGATGAGAATCAAAAGCACGAAAACTACTTTTAGCACAAATCTATAAACCCACTTCTACAATATAAAGTAGAATTAGGTCGAGAAAGGCTTCAGATATTGAACACATAAAACCGCTTGAAAGTGCGGTCACAGGCTGAGCACTGGAAACTTAGCGGCCCGAAACAAAGCCTGTCCTTTCCCCCAGCCAAGGCCAGAGCAGTTCAAACCTACCAGATCAGCAGCCACCAGCTCTGTCCACTTATCCCTCCCAGCTACTAACGAGGAGAAAACTAAGAACACAACAACTCAGCTTCAGCTCCCACACTCCCAGAAGAAGGCGTTCCCTACCTGCTGGGTTCCAACCCCGTACCGGTGTACAGACTAGATGATGTTGCCTGATTGGATTGCTGAATACTGCCCCCACTACAGGCGAGGACGAGGAGCTTTCCTTGCCTGCTGCTGGGTACCGCCCCCATTATTTTGAGGAAACGGACGTTCCTTACCTGTTGGGCGTCATCCTCCCTCCCCCCCTCCCCCCTCCGCTACTCGTGGGGAGATCAGGGGCGGTGCTTTTTCAGGCTGGTCCTGTTGTTTATGGTGTTTCCTAATGTTTTCTTCTGCTTCTAGCTTTTCGGGAATAGGCTAATCAGGATAGCCAACTCCTACAAACATTTTTACTGGGCAGATAAATTAGTCTGCCCAGTAAATACCTACTGTACCTGAATGTAACTCAAACTATTGGGAGTAAACTCAATCCCCTATTGAGGCAGCCTGGGCAGAGAAATCATATTTGTTAATTCTGTTTAAGTTTGGTTCAGTCCTGCAAGTGATAGAATGCCATATTGAGGCAGCTGGGCAAAAGAAATCATATTTGTTAATTTGGTGTTTAATTTTGCAGTCCTGTAAAGTGATGGAAGAATGCCATCTGTTTTTAATTTGCTCAAGAAGTCTAGCTTTTGCTAGACTAAGAGGTTAGAAAGGTCAGTGAGAAATGAAACTCTCTTTGTCCCTTTTTGAGTGATGGACTGTTCATAGGTATTATTTACCACATCTGGATACCATTATGAGCCAGGCATACTGTAGTTTTAAAAGGATTAGATTGAACGTTGGTTAGAAGAAGATAGAATAAATAATTCTAGATATTCTAGATGAGTTAGATTTTGTCTTATAAGGAATTCTGATTTCTGCTTATTTTAGAATATGTTTTATTCTGTGTAATTAATAAGTTCCTTCTCTATGTAGAATATCTTTTAAATCTAGTGGCTGACTTTTCAAGTGCAGCTTTGTCTGCCATCATCTGGTTTGAATTATCCACAGTCCTAGCGAGTTCTGTGTAGAAGCTAATAGGTGAAAGAGGTCAGGGAAAGTCAAGTCATCTCCTTGATGAATAGCTAAGTGAAGGACTGGTTTTCTGAAAGTAATAAATGTAAGACTGGCCCCTTGGCCCTTGACCCCTTAATGAATGCCAGAACCTAAGTTATGAAGTTAGCTGGGAATTTAATCATAATAAAATGCCAAGAGATAGGTGCCACAATGTCTAGTGTGAGAGGCCCCAGGTCATAGGTCAGTTTGGGAAATATCAAACCTATGTAACTGATATTTTTAAGTAATGTGTAAGTAATAATTAGTTCAAGGCAGGGTAATCAATCTATTCTTTACCATCTGGTGAGAAAGGGGGGCTAGAGAGGTGTAAGACCCTATATAACTGGGAGCAGAAGCAGCTTACGTTAGAAGAGAGAGCTGAGAAAGAGAAGAAGAGACCTAGTGCTGATGTCCTACTTTGTTTGCTGGCAAATAAAGAAGACTTCTCTCTCATTCTGGTGTGTGGTGTTTGACTCTTGAAGTACCACAGATTCTGCTAACAATAGTGGTAATTCCTGCAACAATATGGGTTTAATTTACTCAAATGTCTAGCTTTTGCTAGACTAGAGGTTAGAAAGGTCAGAGAGAAATGAAACTTTCTTTGTCCCTTTTTGAGTGATGGATTGTTCATAGGTATTATTTACCACATCTGGATGCCATTCTCAGTAAGGCATACTGCTGTTTTAAAAGATTAGACTGAACGCTGTTTAGAAGGAGATAGAGTAGATTTAAATAATTCTAGATGAGTTAGATTTTGTCTTATAAGGAATTCTGATTTCTGCTTATTTTAAAATATGTTTTATTCTGTTTAATTAATAAGTTCTATTTCTATGTAGAATATCTTTTCAATTCAGTGTTACATCTTTGTCTGACTTTTCAAGTGAGATTTGTCTGCAGTTTAAGAGGTCATCATCTGGTTTGAATTATCCACAGTCCTAGCTAGGTGAAAGAGGTCAGGGAAAGTCAAGTCTTCTCCTTGATGAATTATAGCTAAGTGTAGGACTGGCCTCCTGAAAGTAATAACAAACCATGTCTGTGTGCCATTAAGCAAGATTGGCCCCTTAGCCCCTCAATGAACCCAGCTCAAGCTATAACTGGGAATCTGAGAATTTAATAATAATAAAATGCAGGAGCTAGGTGCCACATTGTCTGGTTTGAGAGGCCCCAGGTCATAGGTCAGTTTAGGAAATATCTCAAACCTATGTAACTGATATTTTTGAGTAAATGTATAGAGATAATTAGTTTAAGACAGGGTAATCAATCTATTCTTTACCATCTGGTGAGAAAGGGGGGCTAGAAGGGTATAAATGGGAACATAAGCAGTTTTCGTTAGAAGAGAAAGAGCTGAGACGAGAGAGACAACAGACAGGAGAAGACAGGAGGCAGGATCCAGAGAGCTCAGAAGAAGAGACACAGAAGGACAGGACACAGAGAGAGCTAGAGCTGATGTCCTACTTTGTTTGCTGGCAAATAAAGAAGATTTCTCTCTCATTCTGGTGTGTGGTGTTTGACTCCTGAAGTACCACAGATTTTGCTAACAATAGTGGTAATTCCTGCAACAATTCCTGGTGTCAGAAGTGGGATACGAACCCTGCATCAATTTCTGGCACCCAACTGACTGAGGAACATTGGCCGGGTATGTATTCTGTATTCTGTATTGTAATCCTAGTTAGGAAACTGTAAACCAGCCCCTCAAAAGTTGAGGGAAGGGGAGTCTGATCAACTCTCAGCGAAGGCCTTAGTACCTTCTAGTCTAGTGGGGACTAGCAGGGAAACCGCCAGAGCTTATCTGTATTTGAACAATCTGAAATTGTTGGGTGGGATTTTTTGTACAGTATGTGTGTGATGAATGAATGTTAAATGAGTGTGGACTTCTTATAGCTGCGGTTCCAGTTAACGCGAGTTCAACTGGCCAGCGACGGAAGGAAGCGATTGCTGTTTGTCTACCTTGTGTCTCTGGACGTGTGGACCCCTTACCACACTTCCAAAAATTTCCCTTCCTTTCTGTGTGTTGTAACTGTAAGCATTATGGGGGGGACATCGTCTAGTCAAACTGGTACTCCCCTAGATTGTATGCTTAAGAATTTTAAGAAAGGATTTTTAGTTAATGATTATGGACAGACTTTAAGTTTAAGTACTCTAAGAACTTTGTATGAAGTTGAGTGGCCATCTATGGGAGTGGGGTGGCCCCCTGGTGGCAGCTTAGATATTGAAGTAATCCGGAAGGTCTACAGCATAGTTGTAGGAGAACCAGGATATCTTGAACAACTTCCCTATATAGATTCCTGGGACAGCCTTGTGACTGACCCTCCCTCTTGGTTGAAAACTTATATGGGATCTCCAGTAAAGTTCATGTTGGGCCGCGTTCAAACAAAGATTATTAGAAAATCTAAACTGGAGGAGGGAAAGAGTCCCAGGAAGCCTACCATCCAATCGGTGGCTTCCGCCCCTACCCTGTCTGAGAAACCCATACTCTCTGATGACCCCTCAGATCTTGAGCCACCACCTTATGGCCCATTGTTGGGGTTCCGCTCCACCCCCAGAGATCCACGGCATCCAGCCCAAGCCTCTCCAACACAGGCTTCTCCGGATAGTTCCTTCCCTTCTGTGCAAACCCCGCCACATCCTAGGTTGGACTTTTCAGCCAGCATCTACCCTTCTCTGCCACATCCTTCCCTGCTAACCTCCCATGACCCGCTTTGGGCCCCACTCCCTGACTCATCAACTCCCGACAGCCCAGCCTTTCCCTCTAGTACCCCTTCCCACTCATCAGGGACCCAGCATCCCTTTCAATGGACTGAATCACCTGTGATCACCTCTCAGCCTATGAGTACCCCTCCCCATCCCTCAGGGGTTCAACACACCTCCCCTGAATGGGTTAGACCCGCTGCAATCACCTTTGAGCATGATAAGAGGGTAGCTCCTAGCTCTACCTCAGGTTCCATTCCCACCTCCTCGAGAGCTCTGCCACTCCGTCAGGTAACCACCACTCGACCTGATCCTAATAATCAGGATCAGGTTATACAGGCACAGGCCTACCAGTATGTACCCTTCACAACCACCGATCTCCTGAATTGGAAGACGCATTACCCCTCTTATACTGAAAAGCCTCAGGCAGTGGTGGACCTAGTGGCTAGTATTATGGCCACCCATAACCCAACTTGGACTGATTGTCAACAGCTCCTCCTGACCCTCTTCACAACTGAGGAGAGGCGGAAGATTTTACAAAATGCTGAGGCCATCACGTGCCCCCGAGGGGACACAGGACCTAGAGGAATGGGTTAGAACTCAGTTCCCTCGCGCAGCTCCAGCTTGGGATCCAAATAATGGGCAGCACTATGAACTGTTGTCTGGCTATTGCCGGGACTTGCTGGAAGGTATGAAGAAAGGCATAAAGAGGCCCATTAATCTGGCAAAGGTCTCTGAAATTCTCCAAGGGGCAACTGAATCCCCTGGGGCCTTTTTAGAGCGACTAATTGAAGCCTACAGAACATACACCCCATTTGACCCTGAGGCACTAGAAAACCAGAGAATGGTGAATAGTGCATTGGTGGCCCAGAGTATGCCAGATATCCGGAAGAAGCTGCAGCATCAGGAGGGATTCGCAGGGATGAATACCACCCAGCTAATTGAGATTGCAACAAAGGTTTTCGTTAATAGGGATCAGGAGATGCGCCGAGAGGCTGACCGGAAGATGCAGAAGAAGGCTGACCTTTTGGCGGCAGCCATTACTAATTCCACCCTTAACCGAGGTCGACCTCCAGCCAATGGGAAGCCAAAGTGGGACCCCGGACCGCCAGCCAGGCCTCGAGATTCCTTCAATCAATCCCGGCCACGAGGGGAGAATCCCAGACCACGATTGGAGAGGGATCAGTGCGCCTACTGCAGGGAAAGAGGGCACTGGAAAGATGAATGCCACCAGAAGCGCCAGGGACTGAGAAGGGGACCAGGAGATCGAGGAAGCCGAGTTCGAGAGGGAAGGTATGAGCCTTCTGAATCTGACATCATTGGGATAGCCGAGATGGCAGAATTGGATGAATAGGACAGACCGGGTTCCTACAAACTGGGCTCCCAGGAACCCATGGTCAAGCTAACCATAGGGAGCCGCTCAATTCCATTCATGATTGATACAGGAGCTGAACATTCTGTTGTGACGGAGCGATTACCGCCTGTGTCTGGAAAAACTGTCCGAGTGGTGGGAGCCACGGGGGTGCAGAACCGGAGGCCCTTCCTGACGACCCATAGATGCCAATTAGGCTCACACACAGTCACTCATGAATTCCTGTATATGCCAGACTGTCCAATCCCTTTGTTAGGCCGGGACCTGCTGTCCAAGCTTAGGGCCCAAATTTCCTTTGACTCTGATGGCCAGACTTCGGTCTCCTTTCGGCTCCCGACATCCAGCCCTAAGGGCATATTGAGTTTCTGCTGCCCCCTTGAAGAAGAATGGCGGCTGCATCAGTCGCATGGCCAAGTTGACCTACCCCTGGCTGACAGCTTCCAGGTCAATGGGGTATGGGCAGAAGATAATCCCCCAGGGTTGGCCCGAAATATTCCCCCTGTCCATGTAGATTTACTTCCGGGTGCCCGGCCAATCCGTCTTCGTCAATACCCAATTCCCCGAAAGGCTCTGGAAGGGATTCAAGCACATCTGAATCGTCTGTTATCCCATGGAATTATTCGACCTTGCCAGTCTCCATGGAATACGCCGCTGTTGCCAGTCCAGAAGCCGGGGACTGAGGACTACCGGCCAGTCCAAGACTTACGAGTGGTCAACAAATCCACTATTTCATTACACCCTGTAGTGCCTAATCCATATGTCCTGCTTGGATTGATACCTTCTGGAGCTACCCATTTCACGACACTGGACCTAAAAGATGCCTTCTTTTGTATTCGGGTGGCCCCCGCCAGTCAACTGCTTTTCGCCTTTCAATGGGAAAACCCAGTAACAGGACGGAAGCTTCAGTATACATGGACCCGCCTGCCACAGGGGTTCAAGAACTCCCCCACCATTTTTGGGACTGCCCTAGGACGACCTTAAGACTTTTAAATCTGAGCCTTCCAGGCGAGTTTTACTCCAGTATGTAGATGACCTACTGATTGCAGCAGTGACCCAGGAAGAGTGTTTCGAGGCTACCAGAGAATTGCTGGAGTTACTCTTGGATGCGGGCTATAAGGTCTCACGCTCGAAGGCCCAACTCTGTCAGTCAGAAGTGAAGTATCTGGGCTTCTGCATTTCCCAGGGAAGTCGGAGACTGGATGTCAGTAGGAAGCAAGCGGTTGCTGCAATTCCCCAACCCAAGTCCAGAAGGGAAGTTAGGGAATTTCTGGGAGCAGTCGGATTCTGCAGAATTTGGATTCCAAATTTTGCACTGATGGCGAAACCCCTTTACCAGGCCACAAAGGAGGGTGAAAAGGAACCATTTCAATGGGGACCTACTGCTCAACAATCCTTCATCGCCATAAAGAAAGCCCTACTCCAAGCCCCTGCGTTAGGCCTTCCTGATGTGGAGAAACCTTTCTCACTGTATGTCCACGAGCGACAGGGGGTTGCTCTGGGTGTGCTGACCCAGATGATGGGATCCAGGCAGAGGCCTGTTGCATACCTGTCTAAACAGCTGGATGGAGTGGCTAAAGGATGGCCAGCCTGCCTGAGGGCCATTGCAGCAACAGCCTTACTGGTCCAGGAAGCTGACAAGTTGACCTTGGGGCAAGAACTGGTTGTCAAAGTCCCCCACGCAGTTCTCACCCTCATGGAGTACAAGGGCAACCACTGGTTTACAAATAGCCGCATGGTTAAGTACCAAGCCAGCTTATGTGAGAATCCACGGATACACCTGGAAACAGTGGCTACATTCAATCCCGCCACTCTTTTGCCAGCATCTGAGGGACCACCGGATCATGACTGTATCCAAACCATGGATGAAGTGTACTCCAGTCGACCAGATCTTAAAGATGTTCCTTGGAGGGACCCAGATGTAATTTATTTCACAGATGGAAGCAGTTATGTGGAGAACTCCAAGCGATTGGCAGGCTATGCTGTGGTGACAGAGGACAAGGTGATAGAAGCAAGGGCCCTGCCCCAAGGAACTTCAGCCCAGAAAGCAGAACTTGTGGCCCTCATACGAGCTCTGGAGCTAGCAGCAGGACTGGTGACCAACATTTATACTGATTCCAAGTATGCCTTCACAACTCTACACGCTCATGGAGCTTTGTATAAGGAAAAGGGACTCATAAATGCCGCAGGCCAACCTGTTGTATGGACCTGAAATACTTCAGTTGCTAGAGGCCATTTGGGCCCCTAAAAAGGTAGCTGTCATTCACTGCCGGGGACACCAAAGGACAGATACTCCAGTGGCCCGAGGGAATCGCCATGCTGATCGGGTGGCCAAGGAAGCTGCTCGAGGACCTCCAGCAGGTACTGTGACCCTCCTGTTCCAAATTTGACTGCAAGAATGGACGCCTATGTACACCCAAACGGAAGAGAAATGGGCTCAAGAAGAAGGGGCAGTAAGGAGACCTGATGGCTGGTTACATCTCCCTGATACCAGAGTTCTGGTGCCACGCCACCTAGCTTGGCTGGTAGTGTCTCAAGCTCATGACCTGTCACACTTAGGGAAAACAGCACTAGCCCGCCTACTCAGTCGAGTAGTGGTCCTGGAAGGATTGGATAGTCTGGTTGCCACTGCCTCTGCCCGATGTACTCTCTGTGCCCAGAATAATGCTCGTCAGGGACCCCGTATTCCACCAGGAGTTCAGTCCAGAGGACTAACACCCTTTGAGTCCCTAGTCATAGACTTCACAGAAATGCCCAGGAGCGGTAGGCTCCGATACCTCTTGGTCATGGTCTGCACTTTCTCTGGGTGGGTGGAAGCATACCCTACAGTCACTGAGAAAGCCACAGAAGTAGCTCGAGCCCTCCTTAGGGATGTCATCCCCAGGTATGGACTGCCCCTTGCCATAGGCTCAGATAATGGTCCCGCCTTTGTTGAAGCCACACTTCAGGCCCTGTCCCGCGCATTGCACATTACCTGGAAATTGCATTGTGCCTACCGTCCCCAGAGTTCAGGGCAGGCTGAGCGGGCAAACAGAACCTTGAAAAATAGCCTAGCAAAGATTTGTCAGGAAACCCAACTGAAATGGCCACCCCAACTAAAGGAACGGCCCTCTCTCCCTGTGAAATTGTGTATGGGAAGCCCCCAGCCATTTTGCAGGGAATTAAGGGAGACATAGGGACTTTAGGGTCTGCCCAGGTGCAGGAGCAGGTAGCCCTCTTGGGCCGGATAATTTCTGAGCTTCAGTCTTATGTGAGAGAAATAAACCCTGTCCCCTTCCAGGCTCAGGTACATTCCTTCCTGCCAGGGGATAGAGTTTGGGTGAAAGACTGGAGGCTCCAGCCCTTAGGGCCCCGGTGGAAAGGACCTTTTACTGTTTTGCTTTCTACCCCTACAGCTGTGAAGGTCGCAGGGATAACTCCATGGGTCCATTGGTCTCGAATCAAGTCTGCTGACCAGACTGAGCCCAGCACGGATCAGACGGAGCCTAAACAGTGGAGAGCAGAAAGTGATCCCGCGGAGCCATTGAAGTTGCGCTTGGCCCGAACCAAAGAATCTACTAGCTGAAAAGAAGGGTCAACTGCATACCACAGGAGCTGCTGGACTTCGGCTTCATACTGAGACTCTTTCTTGCCTGATTCTGGCTTTCCTGGAATTCGTGATCCTTGTCAGTTGAGGTTCTATCCCAACTGGTATAAGAACTCAAAGACTGAGAACATTATATTAGAGTAATCTGTGACTAGCACAGACTGTTGGAATATTATTGCTTGATTAGTTTGCTGTATTTGTTTTAGGTTAGGAAGAATTAAGAAAGAAGAGTTTGAGTTGTGAGACTTATCTCTGCATAAGCTGATTTTAGTCTCAAAGGGGGGAATGAGGCAGCCTGGGCAGAGAAATCATATTTGTTAATTCTGTTTAAGTTTGGTTCAGTCCTGCAAGTGATAGAATGCCATATGGGTTTAATTTACTCAAATGTCTAGCTTTTGCTAGACTAGAGGTTAGAAAGGTCAGAGAGAAATGAAACTTTCTTTGTCCCTTTTTGATTGATGGATTGTTCATAGGTATTATTTACCACATCTGGATGCCATTCTCAGTAAGGCATACTGCTGTTTTAAAATGTTAGACTGAACGCTGTTTAGAAGGAGATAGAGTAGATTTAAATAATTCTAGATGAGTTAGATTTTGTCTTATAAGGAATTCTGATTTCTGCTTATTTTAAAATATGTTTTATTCTGTTTAATTAATAAGTTCTATTTCTATGTAGAATATCTTTTCAATTCAGTGTTACATCTTTGTCTGACTTTTCAAGTGAGATTTGTCTGCAGTTTAAGAGGTCATCATCTGGTTTGAATTATCCACAGTCCTAGCTAGGTGAAAGAGGTCAGGGAAAGTCAAGTCTTCTCCTTGATGAATTATAGCTAAGTGTAGGACTGGCCTCCTGAAAGTAATAACAAACCATGTCTGTGTGCCATTAAGCAAGATTGGCCCCTTAGCCCCTCAATGAACCCAGCTCAAGCTATAACTGGGAATCTGAGAATTTAATAATAATAAATGCAGGAGCTAGGTGCCACATTGTCTGGTTTGAGAGGCCCCAGGTCATAGGTCAGTTTAGGAAATATCTCAAACCTATGTAACTGATATTTTTGAGTAAATGTATAGAGATAATTAGTTTAAGACAGGGTAATCAATCTATTCTTTACCATCTGGTGAGAAAGGGGGGCTAGAAGGGTATAAATGGGAACATAAGCAGTTTACGTTAGAAGAGAAGGAGCTGAGACGAGAGAGACAACAGACAGGAGAAGACAGGAGGCAGGATCCAGAGAGCTCAGAAGAAGAGACACAGAAGGACAGGACACAGAGAGAGCTAGAGCTGATGTCCTACTTTGTTTGCTGGCAAATAAAGAAGATTTCTCTCTCATTCTGGTGTGTGGTGTTTGACTCCTGAAGTACCACAGATTCTGCTAACAATAGTGGTAATTCCTGCAACACTATTAAGTGTTAAAAATGGTTCTGGAGTGGGATTGGAGCCCCTGCTGGAAGAGGGGTTCTCTTTCTGAAATCTGCTGGCATGCAGAGTGTTGCTGGGCTGGAATGAGGCCAACTAAAACATTAATGATTTCATAGCGCTGTAGGTACTCTCTCTGTCCCTAGGGGGCTCACAATCTAAGTTTTTTGTACCTGGGGCAATGGAGGATTAAGTGACTTGCCCAAGGTCACTAGAAGCTGCAGTGGGAATCAAACCCAGGTTGCCAGGATCAAAGCCTGCTGCACTAACCATTTGGCTACTACTCCAGTCTGGTCATGAAAAGGTAAATGACTATAAAATAATAGTAGCCACAGAGTTTAAGGATTAAACTCCTCCACTCTGTTGCCTCTTTTTCTTAGGGCCAGATGCATTAAACAATCGTTAGAGCCCTTCCCTTACCGATTCCCTTAGCGAATCGGTAAGGAACGGGCATGCATTAAGCAGGGCCGGTCTTAGCAAGTGCAGGGCCCTATGCAGACCAATTTGATGGGGCCCCACCCTAACTCCGCCCCCACCTTAGCTCAGCCCCCACCCTAGCTCCAGGGCCGGCCACCCCTCCCTCCGAGCTCCAAGGCCCCCAGCTCCAGGGCTTGTCGGTCCTACACAGTCAATGCCAACTTAAAACCATGTCTTTTTCACAAACACAGATACACCCTAATCCACTATAGAATAAGTAGTAATATTTAAACTTTCTATTTAGACAAAAATTAAACTGAACCCCCAAGATGCCAGACTCTGCATACAATTCAACACCACAGAAAATGTCCCCTAGTACTGTGCAAAATATAAAGACAGCAGATGTAAATTTGAAAAAAAAACTAACAAATATCAATCACCACTTTAAAAATTAGCAAATAGAAATAAAATAAATATAGAAAATAAAATAATATTTTATTGGACTACTACATTTAGCTTTCAGAGGCCAAAACATCCTTCCTCAGGTCAATACAATATAGTACTGTTATAGTATCCTATCCTGACCTGAGGAAGGGGGTTTTGTTCTCCAAAAGTTAGCCAAAATGTATTAAAATTAGTCCAATAAAAAGATTACCTTGTTTACATGTTCTATTATAAACATTTATTAGCACAGCTACAATACTACTTTATCCTAAAGCAAAAAAATAAAAATATATATTTTATTTACAGTTTGTTGTCTCTGGTTTCTGCTTTCCTCATCTTCTTTTCACTGTCTTCCTTCCATCCAGCATCTGTCTTCGTTCTCTCTCTACCATCCAGTGTCTGCCCTCTCTGCTGTCCCCTCCATCCAATGTCTGCCCTCTCTCCCTGCTCCTTCCATCCACATCTGCCCTCTATCTCTGCCCCTTCCATCCACCATCTGCCCCTGTCTGCCCTCTCCCCCTTCCATCCACTGTCTGCCCTTTCTCTCTGCCCCTTCAATCCACCATTTGCCCTCCCTCTCCCATCCATCCGGGTCTGCCCTCCCTCTCGTTCCCCCATCCATCCAGGATCTGCCCCTCTCTCTGCCCCTTTTTTTCAGCCCCCAGATCCAGCCCCACTATCCCACCAGTCCCCTGTTTCAGCCTCAGCCCTTTTCTCCCACGTCCCGAGCTTCAGCCCCCAGCCACTTCTCCCTGTTCCCTTTTCAGCCCCCGTTTCAGCCCCAGCCCTTTTCTCCCACCAGTCCCGAGCTTCAGCCCCCAGCCAATCCTCCCTGTCCCCTTTTCAGCCCCCAGTTTCAACCCCAGTCCCCAGCCCTTTTCTCTCACCAGTCCCAAGCTTCAGCCCCAGCCACTTCCTCCCTATCTCCTTTTCAGCCCCCAGTACCCACAGTTTCAGCCCCCTGCCCCTTTTCAGCCTCCAGTCCCAGTACTAGCCCCCTTATCCCACCTACCCTCCTTTTCAGCCCCAGTTCCAGCCCCCTTCATCCACATGCCTTGTATTAGGGCCCCCCTTTTCAGACCCAGAACCATTCTCCCACCTGACCCACGCATGCCCCATTTTCCCACCAGCCCCATGCATGGCCCCCATTTCCCATATGGCCCCTTCTCAAACCCCAGTTCCAGCCCCCTCCCCCCAACTGAGAACCCCCATCCCACACCCTTCTCCCATCTGAGTCCCCCTTACCCCCTCCCCCATCTGAGAACCCCCATCCCACACTCTTCTCCCATCTGAGTCCCCCTTACCCCCTCCCCCATCTGAGAACCCCCATCCCACATCCTTCTCCCATCTGAGTCCCCCTTACCCCCTCCCCCATTCTGAGAACCCCCACCCTGCAACCTTCTCCCATCTGAGTCCCCCTTACCCCCTCCCCCCATCTGAGAACCCCCATCCCACACCCTTCTCCCATCTGAGTCCCCCCCCCCGACCCGACCCACCTACCAACTGTTCTCCTGCTGCCACCCACTAACTTTAAAAAAAATTTGAGAAGCGCCGAGTAGCAGGCAGCACCTCGCGTCTGCCCTGCTGTCGCGCCACCCACGCGGGACGCGCTCTCGAGGTCCTTTGCATACCTTCAGGCTTCTTCCCCGGGAGCGCGGGGTTTGTGAGTCCTTAAGGCAAAATCACCCTCCAGGTAGAGAGGAAACAAAACTGGACCGGAACTCCGGACTGGAGTTCTACACCGGAACCCTCGGAACTGGAACCCACCGGACGGGTGCGCACTGGAGTGGGGGCCGCTGGACTGGACACACTGGAGTGGCCCCACCGGACTGGAACATACAGGAGAGAAACCCGCTGGAATGGAACCCGGACTGGACCTAGGCTTCACCTACACTTGACTGCCTTCCCCCTCGGGTTGAGCCCTCAGGTTCTGGCAGCCGGTAGGACTACAGGAACCGCAGGAATGAAGGTCCAGGAGTGCCCCCTGGCCCCTAGGCGATGGCAAGTAGACAGGCAGGGAATGTCCGGGGTTCTGGCAGTAGGCAGATTCAAAGCAATGGTCACTGAAGGGCTGGAAACCCACAGAGCAAGAACACAGAAGGGCTGGAAACCCACAAAGCGATAACACAGAAGGGCTGAAAACCCACAGAAGGGTAGGAGACCCACAGAGCAAATAACACAGAAGGGTAAGAAGCCCACAGAGCATAAACACAGAAGGGCTGGAAACCCACAAAGCGATAAACACAGAAGGGCTGAAAACCCACAGAAGGGTAGGAGACCCACAGAGCAAATAACACAGAAGGGTAAGAAGCCCACAGAGCAATAAATACAGAAGGGCTGGAAACCCACAAGCGATAACACAGAAGGGCTGAAAACCCACAGAAGGGTAGGAGACCCACAGAGCAAATAACACAGAAGGGTTAAGAAGCCCACAGAGCAATAAACACAGAAGGGCAGGGCACCTACAGAGCAATAAATACAGAAGGGCTGGAAACCCACAAGCGATAAACACAGAAGGGCTGAAAACCCACCGAAGGGTAGGAGACCCACAGCGCAAATACACAGAAGGGCTGGAAGCCCACAGAACAATAAACACAGAAGGCAGGAACCTACAGAGCATTAAAGCACAGAAGGGCTGGAAGCCACAGAACCTTAACACAGAAGGGCTGAAAACCCCCAGAGCAAAAGACAAGGAAAGCAAACCGTGCTAACAGCACACTAACCTCGGGACCTAAAGCACTGCGGAGAGAATGGCAATGCAAAGGCCAGGACTGTAGTCTCCAAGTCACTAATAAAGCTCATCAACACCAGAGCCACAGGTGCAGCAATCACCTTGCAACCAACAGAGGCTTGACACTCAGAGCAGGCATCCCATAGAAAGTAACAGCGGAGCCATCTTGGATACTGGCAGAGACGAAGAGGCGGCAGCCATCTTGGAAGAGGCATAGCCCACCACAGGTGAGGTTCAGTAGGGCAATCAGCACACAGAGCCAGAGAGAAACTAAGACAGAGACAGACACAGAGACAAGCAGAAGCCAGCACAGCCACTGACTCCCAGAAATAGGGTAAGTATGAGGGTGGTCCCGGCCACAGACGTGACAGTACCCCCTCCTCAAGACCCCCCTCTCGGTCTCCCTGAGGAGATCAGGTGTCCAGGGGTAACTGTGGTGAAACCTTCTGATCGGTTTCAACCCCCAGACATGGATCACTGGACTGGAAGTCACAAAGAAGTTCAAACTGGCAGACAGGAGCGGAACTTGTCAACAGGAGGCTCCTTCCAATCACCACTGGGCCAACTCAGGAACTTGGGATGCATCAAGAGGAACCATGTTCAAAAGGAACCCTTCTCTGAGGGAACCCAGATTGAACTCAGGAAGCAAACCGGACTGGGACCCGGACTAGAGTCAAGAAGCACACCGGGACTGGAACCCAGGCGTGCGTCAGGAGCTTGACTGGAACTGGAACTCAGAGCAGGCTCAGCATTTTGGCTGGAAGTGGAACTAGGAACGGACTCAGCATCTTGGCTGGAACTGGAGCTCGGGGCAGGGTCAGCATCTTGGCTGGAAGTGGAACTTGGAACGGACTCAGCATCCTGGCTGGGACTGGAGCTCGGAGCAGGGTCAGCATTTTGGCTGCAAGTGGAACTTGGAACGGACTCAGCATCTTGGCTGGAACTGGAGCTCGGGGCAGGGTCAGCATCTTGGCTGGAAGTGGAACTTGGAACGGACTCAGCATCCTGGCTGGGACTGGAGCTCGGAGCAGGGTCAGCATCTTGGCTGCAACTGGAACTTGGAACAGACTCAGCATCTTGGCTGGAACTGGAGCTAGGAGCAGGGTCAGCATCTTGGCTGGAACTGGAACTTGGAGCAGACTCAGCATCTTGGCTGGAACTGGAATTTGGAGCAGGGTCAGCATCTTGGCTGGAACTGGAACTTGGAACAGACTCAGCTGCAGGGCTGGACACACCCCTCTGGCCGGACTGGGACGTCTCTCTAGCATTAGCTTCAGGCGGCGTCCGCCGAGCAGGGTTCAAGAGGAGACGGCCCTGGTATCCCCAGAGCATGCTAGCAGGCTGAAATGCAGAAAATGGGTTTCTCCGGGCCCCAAGCCGTTGAACACACCTTCTCTCAGCTATTGCTTCGGAGGTCTTCTCCCAGGCTGAATCAAAACAAGGTCTATCACAGTCCTCTTGGAACGTCATCTCATCTTCAAGAGCAGACTCAATATCTTGGCTGACCTCTGCACTCGATGCAGATTCAGCATCTTGACTGGACTTGCAACTCGGGGCGCCCTCTGCCTCATGGCAGGAACGGCACTGTAACTGAGGCTTGGCCGAACACACCCTTTGGACAGGGATCGGCGGCTCGATCTGAAGCGCCACTCGAACTGGCCTTCGGAGCTTGATCGGAGGTGCCCTCCAGACTGGAAGCGGAGGTGCCACCTGAACCACCCTGTGGACTGGCACCGGAGGCTTGGGTTAGAAGCCCCCCTCGAACTGGACTCAGTGGCTTGACTGGACGGGTCACTTGAACAAGAACCGGAGACTTGACCCGAAGCGCCACCTGCACAGGAATCTGAGGCTCCATCGAAGGCTTCCCACGGACTGGACTCGAAGACTTCAAAGGGCGTGCCACTTGAACTAGGACTGGAGGCTCGACCTGGAGCGCCACTTGCATAGGAATCTGAGGCTCCGTCAGAAGCACCCCACGGACTGGACTCAGAGGTTTCAGAGGGCGTGCCAATTGAACGAGGACTGGAGGCTCGACCTGGAGCACCACTCGAACAGGAATCCAAGGCTCCATCGAAAGCCTCCCTCGGACTGGACTCGGAGCCTTAAGTGGCATCGTTACTTGGACTTGAATTGGAGGTTCAGTATGAAGCATCCCCTGGACTGGACTCAGGCTCTTAAGCGGCCGCGCTACTTGAACTGGGGTCAGGGGCTTGGTCCGACGCCTCACTCGGCCCGTCCTCAGAGACCTGGTCAGGACCGTCCCTCGGAACGAACTCAGAGGCTTAACTGGCGGCTTCACTCGAACCGGAATTGAAGGCTCCACTTGAAACTCTCCTGGGACTGGACTCAGCGCCGGTGGACTGGAATCCCGAATAGGAACTAACCCGCTATGGTACCGCAGGCTGCTCTGCTGAGGAGACCAGAGCGGAGGAATTCCCCGGCGTCTTCTTTCGGCCTCAGCTTCTGGAGTATCCCGCAGAGCTGGCTCCTCCAGGAGTCTGAGGCGGTACTCACAGAGCGAGATAGCAGGATTCATGTCAGAAACTGGGCTATGGCGGACCAGACGCCACCAGAGACGCTTTCTTTCAGCTGCTGCTTCAGGAGTAGCCTTCAGGGCTGGATCAGACAAAAGTTTATCTCGGTACTCCCGAAGCGTCAGAAAAGGACCCAAAAAAGAAACTGGGCTGCCATAAAGATCAGAGTCAAAATCAGAAACTGCACCCGGATTGTCCACAGGGAACGAAGCTGTGGACAGGTAGCCAACCTGGACGGCTGATCTTGCCGGACTCATGGCCTTTGCATTCTGTCGCGCCGCCCACGCGGGACGCGCTCTCGAGGTCCTTTGCATACCTTCAGGCTTCTTCCCCGGGAGCGCGGGGTTTGTGAGTCCTTAAGGCAAAATCACCCTCCAGGTAGAGAGGAAACAAAACTGGACCGGAACTCCGGACTGGAGTTCTACACCGGAACCCTCGGAACTGGAACCCACCGGACGGGTGCGCACTGGAGTGGGGGCCGCTGGACTGGACACACTGGAGTGGCCCCACCGGACTGGAACATACAGGAGAGAAACCCGCTGGAATGGAACCCGGACTGGACCTAGGCTTCACCTACACTTGACTGCCTTCCCCCTCGGGTTGAGCCCTCAGGTTCTGGCAGCCGGTAGGACTTACAGGAACCGCAGGAATGAAGGTCCAGGAGTGCCCCCTGGCCCCTAGGCGATGGCAAGGCAGACAGGCAGGGAATGTCCGGGTTCTGGCAGTAGGCAGATTCAAAGCAATGGTCACTGAAGGGCTGGAAACCCACAGAGCAAGAAACACAGAAGGGCTGGAAACCCACAAAGCGATAAACACAGAAGGGCTGAAAACCCACAGAAGGGTAGGAGACCCACAGAGCAAATAACACAGAAGGGTAAGAAGCCCACAGAGCAATAAACACAGAAGGGCTGGAAACCCACAAAGCGATAACACAGAGGGGCTGAAAACCCACAGAAGGGTAGGAGACCCACAGAGCAAATAACACAGAAGGGTAAGAAGCCCACAGAGCAATAAATACAGAAGGGCTGGAAACCCACAAGCGATAAACACAGAAGGGCTGAAAACCCACAGAAGGGTAGGAGACCCACAGAGCAAATAACACAGAAGGGTAAGAAGCCCACAGAGCAATAAACACAGAAGGGCAGGGCACCTACAGAGCAATAAATACAGAAGGGCTGGAAACCCACAAGCGATAAACACAGAAGGGCTGAAAACCCACCGAAGGGTAGGAGACCCACAGCGCAAATAACACAGAAGGGCTGGAAGCCCACAGAACAATAAACACAGAAGGGCAGGAACCTACAGAGCATTAAACACAGAAGGGCTGGAAGCCCACAGAACCTTAAACACAGAAGGGCTGAAAACCCCCAGAGCAAAAGACAAGGAAAGCAAACCGTGCTAACAGCACACTAACCTCGGGACCTAAAGCACTGCGGAGAGAATGGCAATGCAAAGGCCAGGACTGTAGTCTCCAAGTCACTAATAAAGCTCATCAACACCAGAGCCACAGGTGCAGCAATCACCTTGCAACCAAACAGAGGCTTGACACTCAGAGCAGGCATCCCATAGAAAGTAACAGCGGGAGCCATCTTGGATACTGGCAGAGACGAAGAGGCGGCAGCCATCTTGGAAGAGGCATAGCCCACACAGGTGAGGTTCAGTAGGGCAATCAGCACACAGAGCCAGAGAGAAACTAAGACAGAGACAGACACAGAGACAAGCAGAAGCCAGCACAGCCACTGACTCCCAGAAATAGGGTAAGTATGAGGGTGGTCCCGGCCACAGACGTGACACCTGCTAGTAAAATCTCCTGCACGTCGTCGGGCCTTCCCGCATTGAGTCCCGCCCTCCTCTGAGGTAAACTCAGAGGAGGGCGGGACTCAATGCGGGAAGGCCCGACGACGTGCAGGAGATTTTTACTAGCAGGGCAATACCTCAGAGGAGGGTGGGACTCAATGCGGAAAGGCCCAACGACGTGCAGGAGATTTTTACTAGCAGGGCAGACGCGAGGCACTGCCTGCTACTCGGCGCTTCTCAAAATTTTTTTTAAAGGTAGGAACAGAACAGCGATCGATCGTCGGAGGGTAGGAGTGGCGGGCGGGGCGACCTGAGGCGCGCCACGCGGGGCCCTATGCGGTCGCCTCAGTCGCCTCGCCCTAAGATCGGCCCTGCATTAAGGAAAGGGAATGCAAATGAGCTGCTCGTTGTAGCTCACTTGCATTCTCTATTCCATCGTTGTCGGCCAATCGGACGGTCGAGTATGCGCAGAGCAGCCAAGCGTTATGCTGTCCGCTCTGCGCATACCAAATACACCTCCCTGTGCCGCCCAAACATGCCGCGCTGCTCACCCCCTCCGATGCGGTTCGATCCAGAGGACAGTGCAGTTGAGGACGCCCATCAAAAAAAACGTCCATTTTGGCCGTCATTCCCCCCTTGCAATAATAAAAACGTCTTTTTTGGCAGTGCTTCACTCAGCTGAAAGACCAGGAAGTCTCTGAGCCAATCACAGCGTGTTTAGCTTGGCAAAACGCGTTGCAATTGGCTCAGGCACTTCCAGGTCTCAACTGAGTGAAGCACTGCTAAAAAATATGTTTATATTATTGCAGGGGGGAATGACGACCACAATGGATGCCCATCCAAAAAAAACGTCCATTTTGGCCATCATCCCCCACCCCCCCCCCCAATAATAAAAACGTCTCTTTTGGCAGTGCTTCACTCAGCTGAGACCTGCAAGTCCCTGAGCCAATCACAACGCGTTTAGCTGAGCTGAACGCGCTGTGATTGGCTCAGAGACTTCCTGGTCTCTCAGCTGAGTGAAGAACTGCCAAAAAAGATGTTTTTCTTATTGGGGGGGGGGGGTGATGAGCAGGGAAACCTCTTCTTCAGGGTTCAGCAGCAGGGTTAAAGACTGCGGGGGGGGGGGGGGGAATGACGTTTTTTTGTTCCCCGATTATTTTTTTTGTTACTTTGGGCCAAGTTTTATCCCGCACAGCCCCAACGAGAGGTACAGACCTCTTGTTAGATTTTCCAGTGTTAAGGCAATCAGAAAAGGTTAGTGCATCTCATTACAACAGGGTTTCTACACAATTTGCTCATCTGCATTCCGTTTTTGTTAGCTGCAACTGTCATCGGAAAAAAGTCTTTAGTGCATGCCAGGGTTTACTACTTGCTCGTTAATGGCTCGTTAAGTTTAGTGCATCTGGCCCTTAGTTTCTTCTTTCTGCAGTTAGAGCATAGGTGATGGGTATAGAAGCCAAATTATCCCATGGAAAGGAGCTCACCCATGGAGTTGGCCCCTATGATGATGTGTTAGGGTTGAACCCTTTCTATGATTTTTGGAGCTAAATTGTCTTCCCTTTCAAGTAGGTGTTTGTTTTCCTCTTTGAATTATATTAAAGATGTTAGGTTCCTCCCCACCCTTCAGTTTGCCTCCTGGCTGTAATTAGGACCCTTTTATCAATCAAGTGCTGCTATTTAGTTTTGTCTCCTCCCTGTCCTCAGTTGTTGTGCTTCCCTTCCCCACAATCATTGTTGCTTTCCTTTCCTTATTACCAGTTAAATTTAGTTTAGTGAACAGCTTGCTATAGGGCCTTGCAAAACATGCCATGTTTGGCAAATTTCTGTCCCATTTTTGGGAGAGTTAATTGTGGCTAGATCTGTCAAGTCTCTCGAGACTTGTATAGCTGTTTCTTAAGAGTTATTTAGCTATAAGTCTCAATATCTTGAAGTATAAACCCCTAGCACATCAACACACCTAAATCTCTTGTTCTTTTCTGAAGTTCCTTTATTGAATAACATAGATGATTACTCACAGTTAGATGTTCATAAGCACAAAGGAACCCTGTAGTTTCAGTGGAGAGAAGGTAGAAGTTTAAGTGGGATCAGCTCATTGCAGAGATAAGAAAAGTAGTTCCACAGATAGAGGCAGC